>NC_090728.1:77259958-77374798 GCF_036898095.1 Palaemon carinicauda
TGGTAGAATGAGGCTGAGGACTTACACAAGTATCCCAACACTCTCTCCTCAACTGGTTGTGTAGAGCCCTTCTGACAGGAGACCCTGGATAGTCTCCAGGCGTGAAGTCGAAGGGACAGCAGGGTTAAGTGGAAGATATTAGCGTGTGGTTGTTTTGAATAGATCTGGTCTTGGAGGAAGCTCTCTGGGTAGATCTACTAGAATTGCAGGACGTCCGGAAACCACTGCATGATGCCATAGCAGAGCTACAAGGGTCATCATTAGATATTTGGATGCTCTGGTCTTGTTGAGCAGTCTTCTCATCAGACAGAACGGAAGGGAAAGGCGTATACGTCGATGTTGTCCCATTGTTGTTGAAATGTATCCTGCCATAGAGCCTGAGGATCCGAGATTGGAGAACAGTACAGTGGAAGCTTGCTGTTCAGAGATGTTGCAAACAGGTCTACAGTCCGAGAACCCAACATAGTTAGGACTTTGTTGGCTAACTGACGATTTGAAGACCATTTGGAGCCTACTATCTGAGTCGCTCTATTCAGATGGTCCACGAGCACATTCCTCTTGCCTGGAATAAAGAGAGCTGATAAAGACACCGAATGTTCTTCTGACCATCTGCGGATCTTTACTGCAAGAGGCTGCGAAAAGTTACCGCCTTATTTGTTTATGTAAGCCAATACAGTACTGAGGTGTTGTCACTCATCAACACCACAGAGTGACCTGGCAGCAACTGTTGGAACTGATGAAGAGCTAAGAATGCTGCTCTCATCTCTAGGAGATTTATGTGCTGGTACCTTTCCGACTGACAAAAGGACGGAGATCGTGTGATGCTGCAAGTGAGGCAGTCAGGAGGAGGGACAAGAAGATCCTGACATCTGCATAGGTTTTCGTCTGCCATCCACCAACGCAAGTGCGTCGCATGTTCTTAACCCTTTTACCCCCAAAGGACGTACTGGTACGTTTCACAAAACTCATCCCTTTACCCCCATGGACGTACCGGTACGTCCTTGCAAAAAAATGCTATTAATTTTTTTTTTTCCTATTTTTGATAATTTTTTAAAAAAATTCAGGCATTTTCCAAGAGAATGAGACCAACCTGACCTCTCTAAGACAAAAATTAAGGCTGTTAGAGCAATTAAAAAAAATATATACTGCAAAATGTGCTGGGGAAAAAATAACCCCTTGGAGGTTAAAGGTTGGAAATTTCCAACGAGCCTGGGGGTAAAAGGGTTAAGTAATAAGAACTTGAGTGTCTGGTGGGTCTGCGTGCTGGTTCCACACGGATTTTAGCTGCCATTGCAGGGATCTTATCCTGAGGCGGCCGTTTGTAACTAGATGGAGGAGAGAGGTTAGGTGAACTAACAGACTCAACCAGCGAGAGGCAGGAAGAACTTCCTTTCTGAGGGAGGGTGAAGCCACTTCTCTCAGTCAGTATACTCATTCGTCTCATAGGGAGACTTTCTGTCAGACGTTGTCTATTATCATACCGAGGTATACCAGTCTTTGCGAAGGTAGCAGAGATGACTTTGAGATTCATCAAGACTGCCAGTTCCTGACAAAACTCGAGAAGCGTCTCTCTCCGAGTCTGCCAGGATTAGCCAATTGTCCACGCATCTGTGACCCCATGATGACATGTAAATGCCTAGCTTGCGAACGCAAGTGTCGGCCTCGCGATCTTGAACATTGCTTTCGTGAACAGGAACTTCATCCTCACGAACCCGAGCATCCTCCCCGTGATCTAGATCGTTGAGTCCTAGAACGCAAGCGTCTGGAGCTAGGTCTAGACTGGGATGCTCGTGATCGTGCAAAGCGCGATCGCGAGACTTCTCATGAAGAGGAACGCCTCCGAAGAGAGCGTTGAAACCAATGGTCTCGTGAGCATGAAGCTGAGTCTAGAGCAAGAACGCCTTCTAGACAGAGAGCGTTCGGATCGTGATGACCTACAATCCTGATAATCTCCAGATCGTCACGAACGACAATCAGGAGAAGTGTGTCCAGAAGGACAAGGAGATGGAGAAGTTCGGCCCCGCGCCGCTGGTGGAAGCAGCGTTGGTCTCTGGAAGATCATCACCTACAGTCGAAGGGTTCCTATAGGAAGAAACAAAAGGCTGAAGGTTAAAGGACGACGATGTCCCAGCATGGCGAGTAAGATTGTCGTCAGCAGGAGGCCGTTGTAGCGGCGAACATGAGCGATCGCCTCGTCCATGTGTGGAAGGTCTAGGAGAGGGCGACAGATGGACATTGCAAACCTCCAAAGTGAGATATGTTGAAGGCTCTGGAAAAAGAGTCCTTCCTAGCACTGCGCTGAAGGAGACGAACAAGTTCTTCCTTCGTCGGGGGCGCAGAAACCCATAAGGTCGGCCACATTTGCAAAACATCTGCAAGGGAAAATGGCTACCCAGTGGCTGGAGGTGAAGTTGCTCTTCTAGGGGGAAGCAACTACACCCCCAGTACTCCGGGGTTGCCAAGAAGTTAAGACAGTCTGCGTTCCTGTTAAATCGTCCCTCAGAAGAATGTAAATGAGGAGCTTTAGAAATGACAAATTCGTAGATGATTTGTATTTTTCCTACCTATACAAACCTTAGCTATTTATCAGGGGTTATACTTTCGGCAGAGCTGAAATGACGAGCCATTAAAATTTTAGCGAGGGTTAACTACCCACACCGCTAGTTAGCGGGGGTAGGGGGGGTAGCTTGCTACCACTCCCGTTCACACACCTGTGATTTAGTCACTTTGCTTGGAGGTATGACTTCAAGGGGGATAGGGATGGCGGGCAAATTTGTATAAATAGCTAAGGTTTGTATAGTTAGGAAAAATACAAATTATCTACGAATTTGTCATTTGTTCCGTAACTGGAATACAAACCACGCTATCTATTAGGGGTGACTCACCCATTAGGAAGGGTGGACGTCCCTGCCAATCTGGCTTTTGGCTTTGCCCGGGGACTCCTTATCTGAGTATGATAGTACTCAAAAATAAAGAGTCCCTGCCCTCACTAAACCTTGCTACTTAAGGTCGGCGGCCTACGCAAGCTGTGTGTTGAGACGTGCAGAAGTGTGACTGTCTAGGTAAAGTTATTCTGAGTCTATGTAGGAAAAACCTGACGTAACCAAGAGTTCCCAATACCACCTCGCCAGGGTATGGGGACGCAACAGTATTAGCTTAATACTAGGTACACAAGGGAGCATGGTTTACCTGCAGTGGTTTGAGGTCAGCTTATGCAGAGATCCCAGGATGCTGCTTTCCCAACGAGAGGGTAGGATGAAGAAAAGAATAAGAGCTAGTCAAATCTTTTCATTCACGCAGACTAAAACCAGGTAACAGTGCCCTCAACCTTCTGCTACTTGTCCAATAAGGAGCTTGAGGTATACAACCAGCTGTTGTGCAGCCACCACCAGACCAATAGAGATCGTATCGAGTTCCTGTGGGTCACGTCTTGCAGGAGAAAGGTTGTGAAAGTCACATGGGGCATTCACATCATTTCTTGTAAAGCCTGCATCACAAAGTAATCTGCTAAGAAGGACCAGGGGCATAGTTATGCCCCTGACACTGTGAGTCGTCATGTCGAGATGATGTTTCGGTGATCCTCCTCTAGTCTCTCCCAGTGTTGACAAGAGGAGGGACCCGGGCAGGCTGTTGTCGTTTTCTTTAGGTAACGTCTCATACCTTACCCTGGGTACAGTAACAGATGATCTGGATCGTCCGTTACCTAGTTGAGACCTGTGTAGGATCCGTCACCTCTGGAGACTGTGTCTGGCGACATACTCAGAGACGAAACTGAACATTGTCTTTCGCCCTTCTCAATAATGGGCGATGACGAAAGAGAGACCATGAAGTTCCTTGACTCGTATGGTTGCTGTCCGAGTGTGTAGGAACATTGTGTTCTTAAATCAGGAGAAAATTTGTTGCCTGGTGAAGTGGAACATAAGGAGGTCCCTTTAGGGATCGGAGATTTGAACCATGTTCTGTGAGGAAGGTCTCAATTCAGACGGGGGAAAGGCAAGTTGTAAGTCCGTATGAGTTAGGAAAAGTCTATCGATGAGAGGGTGTCCTTTCTTTCAGTTTGAAGGTGAAGGATCAAGGTTGAGTGATCATCTTTACCTGTCGGAACTGAATAGGGGGTCTTTTCCTCTTGTATATACTCGAGGATTCCGCTATTGCTGGAATCGAGGTATCGAGTGGAGAGACACCTTCACATGACACCAACCACACAGGACGCGATACTGCCTGGTAGACTGATGCTGAGGAATTCTTCAGATATCCAGACAACCTTTTCGCAAAGAGGTATTGGGTAGTCCTCAGGCGTACAATCATAGCAAAGCTATGGCTTGTGGTAGGTGTTGAAGTGGGTTGTCTGTTATGTGGAGAGGGTTCTCTAGGAGTCTCTATCAGGGGCTGCAAAAGGTTTGGAGACCGTTCTACATAATGCCATAGCGGAGCTAGGAGAGTCCTTGAGATGTTGACCAATGTTCTAGCCTTGTTGAGTGCCCTTCTCCAGATAAAACAGCGACGAGATGTAAACGTCATTGTTGTACCCACCGTTGTTGCCAGAGAGCCTTGGGGTCTAGGGCTGGCGAGCAATGGTAGCCTGAGATTCAGGAGCGTTGCGAACAGACCCCCTAGTTGGAGGACCTCGTGAAGTTGGGACTTTGTTGGCTACATGGCGATCCAAAGTCCATTCGGTATACCTTATCTGAGATGCTGTGCAAAGATTGTCGGCGGGCACGTTCTTCCATCTGGAATGAAGCGGGCTGATAGTGGTACCGAACGGACTTTGGTCCATCTTAGTGTTTATACTATTATATGGGAAGAGGCTACAAGCAAGTTCCTTCTTGCTTGTCGATGTGAGTCTTTATGTGGTGTGTGGTGTGTCGTCCATCACATCACTGAGTGGTCTGTTAGGAACCGATGAGGCTGCTGAAGGACCAGAAAGTTGACCTTCATCTCTTAAGAGATTCAAGTGAAGGTACCTTCGGGCTCTGTCCAGAGGGCTGAGGTCGTGTAGTGCAGCACTATGGTCCCTCCTTTCTTCTTTTTTCCGACTCAAGTCCCTTGGAATGGAAGTCGTTCTCGTTTCGAGGAGGTTTTGTGGAGATTGGTGTCTAGAATCATTCCCAGATACACCAGTCTCCTGGGAAGGAAGTAGGGAAGGGTTCCGTAGGTTTACCCTGATCACTGGATCTTGGTAAAAAAAGACTTCAGAAGTTCCAGTGTTAATGCAAGGTTGCCACCGAGTCTGTTAAGGTCAGTCAGTCGTCCCGAGAGAGAGGAGACAGAAGCCAATCCTGTGAGACCAGGATGGGTGTAGTGGAAAGACCGAAGCACAGTGCCTTGAACTGGGGTTTCTTGTTTGTCTAGACTGAATCTCCCAACCTTCCTAGATGGATGGTTTGGGCCTGGGAGTAAGTGTCCTTTAGGTCCAGTGTGCAAATGAAGACCTGAGGTCTTAGTTGTTCGAACTCCAACATGGTGTGGACATCGACCCAAAGGGACAGCTCCTTGCTGATCCTTTTGCATGGAAGATTGTCGACGCTGGAGTCTTGACTCGTGTCGTAAAGGATCAGGCGCGATACCCAGTGTAAGAATTCTTCTCTGAGAGAGAATTTCTCTAACTAACAGAAGGAAGGCAACGCTTAGCCTTACCATGCGCCCTGATGGGATTGATGCTATTCCTTAGGCTGAGTTTACACCAAGCGAGTCGAGTCACGTCAAATCAAGGCAAGTCATCACGCGTCATGAATCGCCAATCCAGTTTAACATTAATTTGTATGGATATTTGAAGAAATCGTTTACACCGGAAGAGTTGAGTCAAGTCACGGCACGTCGCGTCGAGTCTCATATAGGGCTGGACCCATTTCCTACAGACACAGCAAGTCGTTGTCGTGTGATCATCATGGAAGTGGAGTTCCTAATAAACTTGGTTCGAGAGCACCCTACTATAAATGATCCCTGTGACCGCAGCCACTGGGATCGTGATGTCATAGCTGCCCTGTGGAAGGAGGTTGCTGCTGCACTGAAGTGTACAGGTAAGACAACAGTTTTATTCACTATGAACAATAAACTAGGCTATGAACTGTACATTCGCTATATTTACTATGAATTAAACATTAGGCTTACATCTATTATATCTATTATAACAACAGAAAGTAAAGAAAGACAACGTTCAACAAAGGGAATAATTTGACTGATACAGTGAACCCTCGCTATTTCGCGGTTCGACCATCGCGGATTCACCACTTCGCGGATTTTTTCCATAACCCATATATATACAGTAATATATATATATATGTATGCATGTATTTATGTATATATGTAGGTATGTATATGTGTATACATATAAATATATATATATATACACACACACACACACACACATATATATATATATATATATATATATATATATATATACACACACATATATATATATATATATATATATATATATATATATATATATATCTAAAGTAGGAAGATGTGATGTAGTTCTAAGGGAAAAGTATGGGAAATATGTCTGGGTAATAAGCAAAGCTCTACCTCCAGTTTGTTTCTTCATTATGATCAGAGATAAATGTAAACAAAACATTGGTTGCCATTTTTTATTGTGCTTTTTAGCGTGTTTAGGAAATGCATGATATAAAATCACCTATAATATTTGTGCCTGTTTTAGTTTAGGGTACTGTAGTACATGCATTAAGTGTTCTGTACATTAAAGGGTAGTTTGTTAACAGAACTACGTACAAGGGAAGGTTTTAAAAGTCTGAATATACATGTTGAATAAATAGGTAAATATGGTGTCACTACTTCGCGGATTTTCACCTATCGCGGCCGCGACTGGAACCTATCTACCGCGATAAACGAGGGTTCACTGTATACCTGAAGCTGATGAAGACCTTAATGTGCCTAAGGAACTTGCATCCATTCCGTATGAAATCAGACAGGTCACTGATACTGAATTGACGCGGGCTGACGCAGTCGGTGTAAACGGAGACGAGTCAAAATGAATATCATCAAATGACGTGACTCAACTCGCTTGGTGTAAATGCAGCCTTAGAATAGAATCAATCTGGCGAATGTTAATCAATGGTTAACCGTTGGGTATCGTGGCTACTGTGCAGTTGGAGAGTGCTCGCAAGTAGTTACCTGTCCACAACCCGTTGATGAGGGTTGTCGAACGTTTGCCGATCACTTTAGTGAGATGGCGAACGGCCAGTAGCGAGAAGTATGTTGTATACCTTCTGATCTAGGAACTACAGGAAGCCGTTCACTAGTAAGTTCGAGTCCCGAACTGCTGGCAAATTGCCGATGACCGATGAATCGGTGGTCTGTGAGCCGATGGTGAGTTCGAGATCAGCAAGCTGATTATGGTCCCCCTGGTTGGTCAGAGATGAGCAAGCTGAAGATGGGCTGGTCAGAGATCAGTGAGCCGAGTTCAATGATCGAAGAAAGATGAGCTGCCCATTGGTGATCTAGTGATCAGCAAGCTGATGACTGGTTATTGACTAGCAATTGGAGATCGTTAAGTCATTGGAGGGACTAGAGGTCAAAGATCAGCATTGAGCTAGCAATTGGCGATCTGGTGATAGGCGACCTAGCGATCAGTAAACTGTGAACTACCCATCAGCAAACAGTGATCTAGAGATCAGTCTGTTGATGCTTTCCTGTTTGCTGACGGTGGTCTGTCAGGGAAAAAGAAACTTCAGAAGAGACAGGGACCAAGGATTCCCCATTTTGATTCCCCTTGTAGGATGGATTCTTCGGGATCTTGAATCCTTCTGTGAAGCCTTATTCCTCTTTTTCCGGTGGCAATGTTTATGTTTGCGGGGAGGAATGGGGCAATGGTGACCTCTCCAAAAAGTTTTATTCCTTTTTACTGACAATTGCGTGAGTGTGTAGCAGAGTACTGGAGCAAAAGCAAACAGGATAATGCTGGTGCTTAATATCTGCCTGGAGAGCAGGCAAGCGCTGGTTCTTAGGCAAGAGCTGGTGCATTGGATCTGCGAGCCTTGACTCTTTGGCAAGAGCTGGCGTATTGGATCCGGGACCGTAACTGCGCAGGAGGGCGCAGGAAAGTAAGGAAGAGCGCTGGCGCGCAGTAAGGCACTGTGTAGTTTAGTGCATTCTCCCTAGGAGCGCATGCGCGCAATACTGTTGGTGTGCGCGCGGGAGACTCTAGGCGCTCGCGCGCGGAAGAAAGTCAGCCCGCGTGCGTGCAAGACTATTGAAGCGCGTGCAAGAGCAATGGCGCTTGGAAAATCATTGGGGCGCGCGCGGGAGACCATCGGTGCCCGCGCGCGGAAGATCGTCGGCATGCGTGAGCAGAAGACTGTTGGTGCACGCGCAATACTATTGGCACGCGCGCGCAAGAGCACTAGTGCACTCGGAAAATCGTCGGCACGCGCAGGAGGCCATAGGTACCCGCACGCAGAAGATCGTTGGTGCGCGCGCGCAAGATTATTGGCGCGGCGCGCGGGAGACCATCGGCACCCGCGCGTAAGACTGTCGGACAGTGCGCGCGCGGAAGACTCGCGCGCGAAGGTAGTGCTAGTAGGTTGGCAGGTCAGCTGCTAGGATGACCAGTGGCAGGATGATCAGGAACTGGGATGTGCCCTTTCAAAAGGGTGAGCATCCACCGATGGGGACCGTAAGCAGGTCTACGTTAGAGTCCAGGACCGAAGTCCAAAAGACTTTGTTGTAGCGCAAGGTTGCGCTGGTAGATCGGTAGGTCAGGAACTGAGATGTGCCTTTTGGAAGGGTGAGCATCCACCGATGGGGACCGTAAAAAAGGTCTGTGTTAGAGTCCAGGACCGAAGTCCAAAGGACTAAGTTGCAGCACAAGGTTGCGCTGGTAGATCGGTAGGTCAGCTGGCAGGACGATCAGGAACTGAGATGTGCCCTTTGAAAGGGCGATCATCCACCGATGAGGTCCTGGTAGGTCTGCTTGATCCTCCGAAGAGGTGTCTCTATGAGTGGCCTCTCTCGCGAACGAGAGAGGTGAATACTTCGTAGAAGAGACTTGAAGACACCTGTGATGACGCCCATGAGGGCCGGTGGATCAGCAAGCTGACCTTTAACAGTAGCGATCCTCCGAAGAGGAGTCTCTATGAGTGGCCTCTCTCGCGAACGAGAAAGGTAAACTTCGTAGAAGAGACTAGAAGATGCCCATGATGATGCCCCTTGAGGGCCGGTGGATCAGCAAGCTGACCTTAACAGTAGCGATCCTCCGAAGAGAAGTCTCTATGAGTGCTCTCTCTCGCAAACGAAAGAGGTGAACACTTCGTAGAAGAGACTTGCCAAGACCGTGCTCTGCCCCTGAAGGAAGAGAAACTCAGCAAGGGGGGAGAGAAGTCTGGGCGAAGGCAGCAACAGCAGTCGGAGAAGATGAATTTATTAAGATGTGGGAAGTTCTCCCTCTGAAGGGAGAAACAACCTCACACCTGAGGAGGAAACTTCCCTCGGAAGGGAAGTTGTCCAACCCCTGGAGGCGAACCTCCTTTAGCGTTCTAAGATGATCTGAAGTGCTGGTCATGGTCACGGGAGTACTTCTAAGAGAAGGGATGACGCCCATGACGACGTCCTCTGAGGGACGGCAGTGACAGCAGATTCCCCACGCATGAACAGAACAGCTCTGCTTCGTTGGCACTCTTAGTCGAACGAAGAAAAACTGCATAGTTATCTGGGAAAAAATTAAATTAAATAATTAAAATTAAACAATTAACAGAAATTCCCTAGGGAGGAACTCCGAAGAGGAACCCCGAGGGAACAACATAAAATGAGTATTGCGCCGACAAAAAATTAATTATTTAAAAATTCCCCTGGAGGAACTCCGAAGAGGGGAAAGCATAAAATTAAAATTACGTATTGCGCCCTTCCTTCCCCAATCGACATCCACGGGAGAAGGGGGAAGCGGAGTAACTGTAATAAAAACAGAATTACGATTATTTAAATCAGCTAAGAATATTCATTAATAGTGAGAACCACTGACCCTCCGAAGGGAAGTGTTCCCCACAGAGAGAGCTGAAAAGTTAAAATACAATTATATTTTCAGTAAAAATAATTGAGACAAACAATCGGAAGAGCAACTTAACCCGCGCACGGGAAAGGAGCTTCCCCAATAGTACGCTGTTGTTGTAAAGGTGAACGACCTCGAGAAGAGAGAGACCGTAGTAAATCTTCGAAAGGACACATTCCCTACGCTCAGAATCCATGTTTCCCGTAGGAAAAAAGGAAAAGCCTAAGACAATAGATGAATTAAGAGGGTCCAGGCGATGACGATTCCCCTGCGGCGGCCGAGTTGACGGTTACATGCCGGCGGGAAGATCGATGGACCAGAGAGGGCGAGATCGTTCCCTACGAAGTGGAACTGTGCTGGCCATGCTACTACGCAAGTGTCGTTGTCGTATGTGTGTCACACACAAAGAACAAACACTGAAAAGGAAACTTACCACATTTCTATACATATATATATACATAAACATTAAGCATGTTTTCATATATCGCTTGCTTGCGACAACAACGTCATAACTCAAAAAAAATTATTTTTGAGTTAATCATATAGACATACTCATCTTCAAATGCTGATTTTTTTGGCAAAAGTTTCATAATTGTAGCTAAAAAATTGATCGCTAGAGGCGCTAAATGTCCTAACGACATACATTAATATGATAGTGTTTTAATTGATTTAAATGGCTCTCCTGAAAAATAGCTATTTTTGAGTTATGACGACGTCGCAAATGAGCGATATACTGTATACAAGTATAGGAAAAAGTAAAAGATGACAAATTCGGAGATAATTTGTATTTTTCCTAACCATACAAACCTTAGCTATTTACATTGAGTTTTACTTTCGGCGTAGCTGAAATTGACGAGCCATTAGACTTTAACGAGGGTTTACTACCCCACGCTAGTTAGCAGGGGTACGGGGAGGGGTAGCTTGCTATCCCTCCTCCCCTCACACACCGGTGAAATGTCTCACTTCACTTAGAGGTAGGACTTGACTTGGGGGACAGGGCTGGCGAGCAAATATGTGTAAATAGCTAAGGTTTGTATGGTTAGGAAAAATACAAATTATCTTCGAATTTGTCATTTGTTCCGTAACCGAAATACAAACCACGCTATTTACATTGGGTGACTTACCCCTTAGGAAGGATGGAAAGTCCCAAGCCATACTGGCTTTGGCTTACCTGGGGACTCAGAATCCGAGTGAGTCGCACTCGAGAAAAGGAGTCCCTACACCTCACAAGTTCCTTGCTCCGCAAGGAAACGTGTGGCCTACATAAGCTTGTGTGTGAAGGAAGAAAGTGTGACCCGTCCTAGGCAGTTGACCTGGAGTTCCAGAAGGAACTCTGGGTTAGGACGTTCCCAATACCACCTCGTCAGGGTATGGGGGACGCGACAGTATTGTCTCAATACTTGGAACAAAAGGAAGCATGGTTTACCTGCAGAGGTTTGAGGTCAGCTATGCAGACCAGGATGCTGCTTCCCCAGTAGAGGGGACGATGAAGAAAGAAGTAAGGGCCAGACATACTTCTTCCGTTCATGCAGTCTAAAACCTGATAACAATGCTCTCAACCTTCTGCTACCTGTCCAAAAAGGAGCCTGAGGTTAGACCAGCTGTTGTGTAGCCACCACAGAGCGATAGAAACGTATCGATACCCCTGTGGATCACGTCCTGCAGGAAGTGGGCTGCGAAGGTTATTAGATGCTTCCAGACTCCAGCTTGTAGCACCTGCGTCACAGTAGTTCTTCTTGAAGGCAAGGGACGTTGCGATGTATCCGACATCGTGCTGTAGGGCGACGTGACGGGGGAGGGTCTGGATTCAGGTCGAGACGAATGCCCTTGAGTCCGAGCTGAAAAGGTATACTGGTGACTCTCCCGTGTCCTTCCTGTGCTCCCAAACCGGCTTGCACATGAGGACAAACTGCAGCTGTTCTCAAAGATAACCCCTCGGTTCCTTTACTGGCAAGGAGAAGGTCTGGGTCATCTGATACAGAACAGAGACTCGAAATCTTGAAAGGGCGGAGTCGTACGAGACCCTGAAGATTGCCTACACACTGGCCGAGGCCAGAGCGAGCAGGAGCACCGACCTCCAAGACGGAGACGATCAGAGGCCTGACGTAACGGTTCGTAAGAAGATCTCCTAAGGGACTTGAGAGCCGAACCATGCTCCATGGAGGTGGTCTCACTCCGACTGGGGGCAGGTACATTCGTAGCTTTGCATGAGCGAAGAAAGATCCAGCGGGAGGGAAAAAACCTATACCTCTCAGCCTGAAGGCCAGGGAAAGGCTGAGCGATAGGCTTCACTGCCGAGAGTGGAAACGAGTTTCCTCCCGCTGATAAGCAATAACTCCGTTATTGCTGGAGTAGAGGCCTCAAGGGAAGAGGTCCTTCTCCCACGACACCAACCACAGAAGACTCTCCACTTCGCCTGGTAGACCCCTGCGGATGACTATCGCAGGTGATGCGACCTCTGCTCCGCGCCTGTTGCAGGTTGTCTCTTCGTGAGGAGGCGGCGTAGTGTCTCCAGGCGTGAAGCCGAAGCGATGCTACTGCTTGTGAGGGATGTTGTAGTGTGGTTGTTTGAGTAGCCTGTCTCGTGGAAGAAGCTCTCCCGGGAGTTCCGTCAGGGAATGCAGGAGGTCCGGCAACCGTACTGCGTATAGTTGCAGCGGAGCTCTCAGGGACATCGAAAGGTTGACAGACAACCTGGTCTCGTTGAGACCCCTCCTCAACAGACAACAATGGTGGGAAGACGTAGGCGTCGATGCTGTCCCCCCATCACCGGAAAGCATCTTGCCAAAGTGTCTTGGGGTCTGAGACTGGGGGGAAGTACAGCGGAAGCTTGAAGTTCCAGGCTGTCGTGATCAGGTGCCCCAGGCTAGGACTTGCTGGTTACTAGAGCCAAAGACCCCCAGATGCTCTCTATCTGTGAGGCTCTGCTCAGATTGTCGGAGAGAACATTTCTCTGCCCGGAATGAGCGAGCCAACAGCGGTATCGAGTGGACTTCGGATCATCTCGGTATCCCTACCGCAAGATGCGAAATTATGAAAATGTACCTCCCTGCTGGTTGGAATACGCCAGTACCATGAAGTTGTCGCGCACGGAGCGACTCGGCAGGATCTGTAGAAGGGCCAGACTACGACCTCTAAGCCTACCTGAATGATGAGGAGGTACCCCTCAGGTCCTGACCATAGACATGAACCGGAACATGCCCCCCCCCACACCTTTTCTTTGACGAGCCCGACAACAGCATCAAATGCGGGAAAAGGACGAGAATATCCACTCCCCAGCAAGAGGTTCCACAGGTCAACACCCATTGCAGGTCTAATCGTTCTGCCGGTCCCATAGGGGCCAGAAAGTCCGGTTAATCGTTGCTTTGATTCCACCGGAACTTGGGCCGCCTAACAGGGAACTTACCCTGAGGCGCCGGTTTGGGACGTAGACGGGTCAATGAGGAAAGGAGACCCAGGAAACGTTCCAAGATAGGGCTGAAAGCTCTCCTTGACTGAGAAAAGGTTCTGCGACTCTCCTCAGCCTCGTCACAGTCAACTGAAGGGAAGGCTCGGAGAAGGAGTCAATATCATGGTTAGATATTCCAGATGTTGAGGCAGAAGTAGAGAAGGCTCCTAGCAAATTACCATGATCCCTCACTCTTGATAAAGTCCCGGAAGCTTGTCCCGGTGTTGAAGAAGGTCGAACCCGAGACTACCGGAGTTGGCCAGACCTCCAAAAAGCGAAGGAGGCGGAAGCCTGCTCCTGAGTGGCCATGAGGAAAGCAGGGAGAGTTCTCTGGTGAAAACCTGCGATGCTGCAGCGGGATCGCCACACAGCATCTTAAGCAGGAACATCTGTAGTCTCGGCTGAATTCCAAGTGCTTCCTGGAAGATGGATGGAATGGGACCTGGAAGTACCCGTCCTTCCGATCAAGGGCCTAAGGAGTCTTGCGGTCTCGTTACCAGTCTGATCGACTCTGCTGTTCCACGCTGGACGAAGTTTGTTCGACAAACTTGATCAGAGCTGAGAGGTCGACGACGGAACTCCCGTCTCAGATGCTTTCCTACAAGAAAGGATCGACTGAAGAAGCCGGGGGGGGGGGAAGCCATCGACGACCCTATGGAGGACATTCTCCTAAAGCATGGCTCCTTCTGCCCAACGGGCAAACCTCTTGCCGACCCATGGCAGAGAGGCTCAGCGATACTGGATTCGCTGACAGTGGAGGAGAGATGTTAAGAGCGAGGCGCGATATCCTTGGCTGAACGCGAAGATCGTGCAGGAATCGGCATTGGGAAGCTGTTATCCGGACGAGTAACCTTAGGCATACCCCCAGCGTGAGACCTGCAAGGGGGGTTGCCAATCCTAGAGTTTGTGAACTCTGCCGCTCCCTCTAGGATTATGCCTCCCCGGAAGAACTTCTCGTCCTACCTGTCCCTGACAGGAGGGGACTGCTATTGTACACCTTGTCTTAGCTGCCGTAGCCGGTTCCGATAACCTAGGCTGACGAGGCCGAATGAAGAGGCGTCGGAGGCACGCAGGGTCTGGAAGTAAGCGCCTTGGAGGAGTGAAAACGGAATTCGACTTCCTTCGCACAACAGCTGTCCATTTCTCTGTCCTTGGGCTCAAACAAGCTCTTCCCAAGGATGGAAGAGTGTCTGAGCTTGTTGACATCCACGGGTGGGACTCCCGAGAGGAAGCCCTCGGTCACTGCGTCTAGATGCCCCAACATCGAGTTTGCCCGCAAGTTCGAAACTTGGCGACGAAACGCAAAGGTGCTTGAGCCCGAGAGAAGGAAAGTACTCATGATCTTCCTGGAGCTTCCTTGTACAAAAACCTCGGGTCGCAGCCGGGGAGGGAAAGGCCTGGTAAGCCCCTTCCACGAAATGGTTAAGAGGAAGGGCTAAACCAGTCACCCCCTGCCCGACGGAGAAATCTCGAAAGAAAAACTCCCTGGCAAGACCCTTCCAGGGAATGGTGAGGAGGAAGGGCTAAACCAGGTTCTGGAAAGAAGAATGTTGCTCAGACCTCCCTGAAGATTCTTCCTGCTCTTGCACGTGCCATGTTCTGCATTTACGTGGTGAAGACCGTGTTCTGGAAATACGCGCTCCAGAAGACTCGCCAGGTTGCCAGTGTTGCGAAACCCCGACGGGAATCGCGGTCGCAATCGTCCTGGAGCTCGCGCGATGGTAAATCAATGGTTCGCGCGCGGGCGAACGTGGAAGCGCCAGTGCGCGGGCACGCAAGCGCGCAGAAGGAGGGTGAGCGTGCTAGGAAGGGCGAGAGCTGGCGGTCGGAATCCGATAGGCGCAGGCAAGCGATGACGCGTTGGCGAGCGATGGCTTACTGGCAGGAATCGCGCGGGCGAACATGGGTGCGCATGTGCGTGGGCACGCGGGCGTGTGGTCGCGCGGGCGAGCGCAGGCGGCCGGGAGACCGATGGCACGTTGGCAAGCGATGGCTCATTTGGCAAGCGATGGCGCGTTGGCGAGCGGTGGTGCGTTGAAAACGCTAGCGCGCAGGCGAAGAATCCCGCAGGCGCGTAGGAGATCGCTGACGCGTAAGAGACTAGAGAAGGTTGACGGCGAGAAGGCGACAGGAAGACTTCTTGCTGTGCCCAGGTCTGATAGATCGTGGGCGAGAGGGCGAACGTTAGCGCGCATCGCGCTAATCAGAAGGCGCGCAGGTGCATCAGGAAGGAGAGCGCTGATGCGAGCTGCCAAGCAGGCAATCCTGGGCGTTCAGGAAAACTGTTGGCGCCCACTGGCGCGTAGCAGGAAAGGGCGCGCAGATGTGTGCTGGCGAACTGAAGAGAGCTGGCGCACAGAAGGACAGGTGAGCACTGAAGAGAGCTGGCACCCAGAAAAACAGATGAGCACGGGCGAGCAGGGAGAAGATCTACGGCGAGACTCAGCTACCGGTGATCGTGGTCCACAGCAGGCGAGCGCTAGCGCTATTGCGCGCGGGCGCGCAGGGGGGGGGGAACCTGGCACTTTAGGGACTTACCCACACTGTGAAATAAGCCCCTTAGACCCGAAGGTACCGGTGCCCATTGTAAACGGGGAGTGTTGGCGCCCACTGCACATCTGCGTCCAGGAACGGAGATAAAGACTAGAAGATCTGGCAGGAGAAGCAGCAGCAACGGTCGGTACTCGTCGAGGAGGGTCCTCTGCGTAGACCGTCGAACAAAGACGACGACGACCTCGGACAGGTGCAACACCCTCCGACCTCTGAAGAGGAGTCTCTGAACGTGACCTCCCCCGAGGGGATGAGTCACTTGCAGGAGAGACCGTAGGCAACAGCTATCCCCAAAAGGAAACTGAGCCTTCAGCAATAACAGCAGGAGGAGTCCTCCAAAGAGTTTCTGTGGTGAACTCCCCCCCAGGGGAGAAGCACTCGCAGGAGAGACCGTGGGCTCAACTGCCCCCCGAAGGGGACAGAGGCTTCAGCAACACCAGCAGACGGAGGCCTCCGAAGAGGTGTCTCTGTGGTGCACTCCCCCTCGGGGGAGAAGCACTCGCGGGAGAGACTGTAGGGCTCAGCAGCTTCCCAAAGGAGATTGAGCCTTCAGCAACAACAGCAGACGGAGTCCTCCGAAGAGGAGTCTCTATGGTGAACTCCCCCCCGGGGGAGAAGCACTCGCAGGAGAGACCGTAGGGCTCGGAAGCCCCCTGAAGGGGACTGAGCCTTCAGCAACATCAGCAACAACAGCAGAAGAATCCTCCGAAGAGGAGTCTCTATGAGTGTCCTCCCTCGCGAACGAAAGAGGAACACCTCGTAGAAGAGACGGGTCAAAGAGCAATCCTCCGAAGAGGGGCTCCTGCAGTTTCTCAGCCCCTTGAGCGTAACTATAAGTGCGACCGCTCAGCACCAAGAGCATAGTCGCACGAAAAAAGGCAAGAGGAGTTCCCCCCGAAGGGAAAAAACTCAAGCCTGGACGGGAAAACTTCTCTCGGAAGGGAAGTTACCCACCCAAGGAGGCGAGCCTCCTGAGTGTTCTAAAATGAACTGAAGAGCTGTCAGTTGTCACGGGAGCACTTCCAGGAGAAGGAGACACGCCCCTGACGAGGATCTATAGGGGAGGCAGCAACAGCAGATTCCCCAGGCCCCAACAAGAGAGCTCGCTTCATTGCCACATTACAGAAACGAAACTAGATCGTTAACTGTGAAAAATAAAAAACAAAAATCAATAGTTAACATTCATTCCCCCGGGAAGACACCGAAGAGGAATCCCGAGGGAAAAGAACACAAGAATTACAAAACAGGCACGTGCCCTCAAAACCACTTACACTTACGGAAGGACAGTTGTAACAAACACAGAATTATAACAATTATAATTATGTAATTATGTAATTTAAATATGAATGTTCACTAAATGAAGAACGAAAACCCCGAAAGGAATCGTTCTACAAAAACTGAAAAGTCAACAAATACAATTAGATTCATAAACTAATTGAAACAAAATGTACGGCGTAGCAACCACACCCACACGGGAAGGAAGCTACTCAGACGTAGTAAAGGTAAAACGTAGTAAAGGGTGAACGACCTCAAGAGAGAGAGAGAGAGAGAGACACCGTAGTCAAACTCGATCGCGACCCATGAAATTACACCGTGGTGGCCTAACTGCCAAGGGCTCCACGGAGATATCGTACACTACACACATAAGCACGAACTCTGAAAAGGAAACTTACTGATTTCTATACTCAAATATATACATAAACACGAAAAAATGTTTACATATATATTGAGTATAAGAAAAGTAAGTGATTGAGTAAAGACAAATCAAATAATGGCTGCCAAGCGAGGACGAAGACAGGCACGTCTGTCTATCGTCCGAGCCAAAAATGAAGTGAGACATTTCACCGGTGTGTGAGGGGGGGAGGGGTAGCAATCTACCCCTCCCCCTACCCCTGCTAACTAGCGCGGGGTAGTAAACCCTCGTTAAAATCTAATGTCTCGTCAATTTCAGCTACGCCGAAAGTAAACCCAATGTAAATAGCATGGTTTGTATTTCGGTTACGGAACAAACAAAAATTAATGGCAGTCCAGAATAGGCAAGGAGGGAGAGAGGAGACAACCGCTCTCGATCCAAGCCCAAAAGTAAAGTGACTAAATTACAGGTGTGTGAACAGCGCTACTATCCCCCTACCCCCGCTAACTAGCGGTGTGGGTAGTTAACCCTCGCTAAAATTTTAATGGCTCGTCATTTCAGCTCCGCCAAAAGTATAACCTCTAATAAATAGCGTGGTTTGTATTCCAGTTACGGAACAAAGAGATTTTGGGGTGCGAGAAGAACACACTTTCCTCACCCCCAGGGAGAAAGATCGCGCTTAGCCTTCTTCTTTCTGCACCATCTAAATTTCTCCCATTGAGAGGCAGGCCACTCCCTTCACTCTGCACAGGGCAAACCCTGCTCACAACCATGCCCTCTACACGAAAGGCACAGAGAGTGCGGGTCAGTATCCAGCAATGACATGAAGGTACCACATGCAGTATCCTCGTGCCCAGAGCAGGTCTGCATGAAGGCGATCCGTAGCAAGCAAGCACACCTGAAAAGAGAGAAAATGTCCAATGACAGCCTTGGGAGGAGAGAGAAGACACGTCCACTCTCTACCGAGCCAAAAGAAAAAGTGATATAGCTCACAGCTGTGAGAGTATATAAAAAGGTGGCTGTGTTTCCCCACCCCACTGCCGGCCTACCAGCTCAAGCGGTTAGGCAAGGTTGTCACCTCGCACTTTTAGTCTAATGCCTACCTTTCAGCTTCACCGATAGAATATCCAAATAAATAAACGGAAGGTTTGTTAGAATGGGAACAATAACCAGTTTCTCTAACTTTCACCCTGTCACATGCCACTTCTAACCTTTCTTGATATTCCCTTTTTACCTCTTGTTTTTTTGTTTTTTTTTTAACCATTCCAGCTTCACTAACTCCCTTTTATGTACCCCCTTTCTTTTGCTACAACTAATTTTGTTTCAGTCAAAAAATGATCAGACATATTGGTAGTCATACTTGACATGAACATCTTTCAATCTTCCAATCATCCACCTCATCATCAACACATGATCCATCAACGTTCTTTCTACCACTATTTCACTTGTCACTTATATCTCTCTTCTTGAAAAAAACTATTACTTACTACCAGTTCTTGTTCAACACATACCTAACAGTCTCTCACCAGTCTCATTCCATCAGGTACAGCATGCTTCCCAATGACACCTACCTCTCCAGCACCAATTCTGGCATTTAGGTCATCCAACACAACTATATAATTCCCTCTACTCTGTCCTTCTACATATGTAGTTAAATTTATTCCAGAAACCATTCCGCTCTTCTTCACTTTTCTTAAAACCCACCCTCTACTCACTAACAGAAGCCATACATTCTCTACCCAACCTAACCCCTACCCACATTAACCTAGTGACACCTCTTTTCCATTTCACTCCTTCACCTTCATCCATTCACTTAAAAATAAAGCCACACCCTCCCTCACTCTTTCCGCTTCAATCCCAGATGCTCTATCTGTCACTTCACCAAACATCCCTTCACCCTTCCCTTTACCTTGTCTCACACAATGCCAATACATCCAGCTCCCTATTCTAGAACATATTACCAATCTTACACCTTTTACTCTCCATTGTACTACATCCAAGGACATTCAGACCCCTAAACCCTCGAGTGCGTGGAGCAATTAATCTCCACTCAACTCCTCTCCATCTCTTATGATGTCTCGCAGGAACAGAATAAATACAGGAGGGGGGATTCCCAGTCACCTTTTCTTGTCCCTTTTACAACATGCAGGGATATATTGGCACTATTCTAATTTTTGCTATGCCCCTGCAGCCGCGGAAAAACAGTAGTGCTACAAACATATCTTAGATGCTGATATTGAAAACATTTGGTTGTTAGGCTATTCTTAAGTCTTAAATATATGACTGATATCTATATTTCAAAGATCAGAGGGTTTATTAAAGGTAGCTTCTATTGAATTATCTAATTATTATCAGAGTTTTTCTTAACAAACTTACTGCTCTCCTCTCAGGTTAAGCAAAAGGATTTTGTTCTCAAATATGGGAAACAACTTAAACAAGACCAGTTGAAGTTGAGCAGTTGTTACTAGGGACCAGATATGGGATAAAAGACAGAAAGCCTAGCAGCTGCTAAGGCCAGAAGAACTGATGCTTAATTATGGATTCACAATTTTATTTGGAAAAAACTAAATGAAACAAATAAGCCTTCCTCAAAGTTAGCCATTTGAGAATATGCAGATAATTCGTACCTTTCCTAACTATACAAACTGAAATCTTTTACTACTACATGTACAAGTGAACACTGTATATGTTTTATTTGAACCTCTGGTCAATAATGACTATATAAATGTACAGACTATCTGATCAAATCAATTTACGATATAGCATTGATACTTATGCCAATTAGTTTATGGGTATGATACTGTATTACATACTGTATTATCTATGTGAATTAATAACCTACAGTAATTAAATTCCATCATTGAGAAACTTTCCTAAACTCTCCTATGGCTGAATGAACAGGGTTTATCAAGAAATTAAGACTAAACTAACAAAAAAAGATACCATAATGAACTAATTGCAAATGACAGATATGGAGAAATACAACTGGAGACTTCATACACGGTTTAATACAGTTCCACGATGAACACGAAACAAAACATGACAAATTCGAAGATAATGTGTATTTTTCCTAACCATACAAACCTTAGCTATTTACATTGGGTTTACCTTTTAGCGTAGCTGAAATGGCGAGCCATTAGAATTTAATGAGGGTGTATTACCCCCACGCTAGTTAGCGGGGGGGTAGGGGAGTGGTAGCTAGCTACCCCTCCCCCCTCACACACCGGTGAAGCTCACTTTCACTTAGAGGTAGGACTTGTCTTGGGGGACAGGGCTGGCGGGCAAATATGTGTAAATAGCTAAGGTTTGTATGGTTAGGAAAAATACAAATTATCTTCGAATTTGTCATTTGTTCCGTAACCGAAATACAAACCACGCTATTTACATAGGGTGACTTACCCCTTAGGTAGGGTGGAAAGTCCCCAGCCATACTGGCTTTGGCTTTACCCGGGGACTCAGAATCCGAGTGAGTCGCACTCGAGAAAAGGAGTCCCTGCACCTCACAAGTTCCTTGCTCCGCAAGGAACCGTGTGGCCTACATAAGCTTGTGCGTGAAGGAAGAAGTGTGACCCGTCCTAGGCAGTTGACCTGGAGTTCCAGAAGGAACTCTGGGTTAGGACGTTCCCAATACCACCTCGTCAGGGTATGGGGGACGCGACAGTATTGACTCAATACTCGGAACACAAGGAAGCATGGTTTACCTGCAGAGGTTCGAGGTCAGCTATGCAGAGACCAGGATGCTGCTTCCCAGTAGAGGAGATGATGAAGAAAGAAGTAAGGGCCAGACATACTTCTTTCGTTCATGCAGACTAAAACCTGATAACAATGCCCTCAACCTTCTGCTACCTGTCCAAAAAAGGAGCCTGAGGTTAGACCAGCTGTTGTGTAGCCACCACAGAGCGATAGAAAACGTATCGAAACTCCTGTGGGTCACGCCCTGCAGGAAGCGGGCTGCGAAGGTCATTAGTCGCTTCCAGACCCCAGCTTGTAGCACCTGCGTCACAGAGTAGTATTACTCGAAGGCGAGGGACGTTGCGATGTATCCGACGTGACGGGGGAGGGTCTGAAGTCAGGTCGAGATGAATGTCCTTGAGTCCGAGCTGAAGAGGTATACTGGTGACTCTCCCCCGTGTCCTTCTTGTGCTCCCAAACCGGCTGCAACTGAGGACAAACTGCAGCTGTTCCCAAAGCTAACCTCCCGATTCCTTTACTGGCAAGAAAGAGAAGGTTTTGGGACCTCAGATACAGAATGGTGACTCGAAATCTTGAAGGAATTGGACCGAAGGGCCGGGAACCCAAGATTCTGAGTCTAGCCAACAACTCAGGAGCGAACCTGAATGTTGCCTTCCCCCATTCCTTAGAAAGGGCGGAGTCGTACGAGACCAAGAAGATTGCTTACACACCGGCCACGGCCAGGGTGAGCAGGAGACCCAAGACGGAATACGATTAGAGGCCTGACGTAAAGGGTCTTGAGAAGATCTCTTAAGGGACTAAAAAGTCCGAGCCATACTCCAAGTTGGAGGTCTCACTCCGACTAGGGCAGGGACTTCGCAGCTTCGCATGAGCGAGGAAAGGTCCAGCGGGAAGGAAAAAGTTATTCCTTTAAGCCTGAAGGTCAGGGAAAGGCTGAGCGACAGGCTTCATTGCCGAAAGCGGAAAGGAGTTTCCTCCCGCCGAAAGGCAATAAGATCGTTATTGCTGGAAAAGAGGCCTCAAGGGAAGAGGTATATCTCCCACGACACCAAACACCGAAGACTCTCCACTTTGCCTGGAAGACCTCTGCGGATGACTATCACAGATGACGCGACCTCCGTCCTGCGACTGTAGCGGGTTGTCTCTTCTTGAGGAGGCGGCGTAGTGTCTCCAGGCATGAAGCCGAAGCGACGCCCTGGCTCGTGAAAGATGTTGCAGTGTGGTTGTTTGAGTAGCCTGTGCTGTGGGAGAAGCTCTCCCGGGAGTTCCGTCAGGGGAAGCCGTTCCGCGTATAGTCCCAGTGGAGCTCTCAGGGCCATTGAAAGGTTGACAGACAACCTGGTCTTGTTGAGACCCATTCTCATCAGACAACAAAGGAGGGAAGACGCAGGCGTCGATGTTGTCCCCCCATCACCGGAATGCATCTTGCCAGAGTCTCGGGGTCTGAGACTGGGGGGAAGAACAGCGGAAGCCTGAGGTTCCAAGCTGTCGCGATCAGGTCCCCCAGACCAGGACTTGCTGGTTACTCAAGGCCAAAGACCCCCAGGTACACTCTCTCTACGAGGCTCTGCTCGGATAGTCGGAGAGAACATTCCTCTGCCCGGAATGTGAGAGCCGATGGTGGTATTGAGAGTATCTTGGTATCTCTACTGCAAGATGCAAAGGTGTGAAAAATGTCCCCTGCTGGTTAGAACACGCCAGAACCATGAAGTCGACGAGCACGGAGCGACTCGGCAGGAGCTGTAGGATCTGTAGAGGGGCCAGACTACGGCCCCTAAGCCGGCCTGAATGATGGAGAGGTATCCTTCAGGTCCTGACCATAGGCCTGGACCGGAACATGCCACCCACCCCCCCTTTCTTTGACGAGTCCGAGAACAGCATAAAAAATGCGGGGAAAGGACGAGAATATCCACTCCCATCAAGAGGTTCCATAGGTCAACACCCATTGCAGGTCTAATCGTTCCGCTGGTCCCATAGGGGCCAGAAAGTCCGGTTAATCGTTGCTTTGAAACCACCAGAACTTGGGCCGCCCCACATGGAACTTATCCTGAGGCGACCGTTCGGAACTATAGACGGGTCAATGAGGAAAAGAGAACTAGGAAACGTTCCAAGGTAGGGCTGAAAGCTTTGCTTGACTGAGAACAGGTACTGCGACTCTCCTCAGCCTTGCCACAGTCAACTGAAGGGAAGGCTCGGAGGAGGTGGCAACAGAATCTGGCGTCCCCAGGCGGTCACCCATCCAAGTACCGACCAGAACCGACGTTGCTTAACCTCGCTGGACGGACGAGAAGCGGGGTTTCCAACGTGGTAAGGCCGTTGACTCAATATCATGGCCAGATACTCCAGATGTTGAGGCAGAAGAAAAGAAGGCTCCTAGCAAAATACCATGAACCCCCACTCATGGTAAGCATCCAGAAGCTTGTCCCGGTGCTGAAGAAGGTCGAACCCGAGCCTACCGGAGTTGACCAGACCTCCAAAAGGCGAAGGAGGTGGAAGCCTGCACCTGAGCGGCCATGAGGAAAGCAGGGAGAGTTCTCTGGGGAAAAAAACCTGCGATGCCACGGCGGGATCGCCAAACTGCATCTTAAGCAGGAATACCTGTAGTCTAGGCTGAATTCCACGAGCTTCCTGGAAGATGGATGGAATGGAAACTGAAAGTACCCGTCCTTCCGATCCAGGGCCTAAGGAGTCCTGTCGCCTCGTTACCAGTCTGATCGATTCTGCTGTTCCACGCTGGACGAAGTTTGTTCGACAAACTTAATCAGGGCATAGAGGTCGACTACGGAACTCCCGTCTCAGATACTTCCTTACAAGAAAGGATCGACTGAAGAAGCCGGGGGGTGAAGCCGTCGACGATCCTATGGAGGACCTTCTCCTAAGGCATGGATCATTCTGCTCAAACGGGCAAACTCTTACCGACTCTATGGCATAGAGGTTCAGAGACACTGAATTCGCTGACAGAGACGACAGGCGCGATATCCTTGGCTGATCACAGAGATCGTGCAGGAATGGGCATCGGGAAGCTGTCATCCGGATGAGTAACTTTAGCCATCCTCCCAGCGTGAAACCTGCAAGGGGGGGGGTGCCAATCCTAGAGTTCGTGAACTCTGCCACTCCCTCTAGGACTATGCCCCCCCCGGGAGAGCCTCCCGTGCCATCTGTTCCTGATAGGAGGGAACTGCAATTGGACACCTTGTCTCAGTTGTCGTAGCCGGTCCGATAACTTAGGCCGACGTGGCTGAAAGAAAGAGGCGCTGGAGCCCTGCAAGGTCTGGAAGAAAGCGCCTTGGAGGAGTGAAAACGGAAGTTGACTTCCTCCGCACAGCCGCTGTCTATGTCTCTGTCCTTGGGCACAAACAAACTCTTCTCAAGGATGGAAGGGTGTCTGAGGTTGTCGACATCCGCCGATGAGACACCCGAAAGGAAGCCCTCGGTCATTGCGTCCAGATGGTCCAACATCGAGCTTGCCCGCAAGTTCGATACTTGACGACGAAACGCCAAGGTGCTTGAGCCCGAGAGGAGGAAAGTACCCATGACCTTCCTGTAGCTTCCTTGAACAAAACCTCGGGTCGTAACCGAGGAGGAAAAGGACCTGGTAAGCCCCTTTCATGAGATGGAGAAGAGGAAGGGGTAAACAGTCACCCCTTGGCCGATGGAGAAATCTCGAACGGAAAGCCCCCGCCAAAAACCCTTCCAGGGAATGACGGGGAAGGGCTAACCCAGGTTCTGGAAAGAAGAGTGTTGCTCAGACCTCCCTGAAGATTCTTCTTATTCTTGCATGTGCCATGCTCTGCGTTTACGGGGTGAGGCCGTGTTCTGGAAATACGCTCCAGAAGACTCGCCAGGCTGGCCATGCTGCGAAACCCCAATGGGAATCGCGGTCGCAATCGCCCTGGCGCTCGCGTGATGGTAAATCAATGATTCGCGCGTGGGCGAACGTGGAAGCGCCCATGCGCGGTCACGCAGGAACGCAAACGAAGGTGACCGAAGGAGCGCAGAAGGAGGGCGATCGCGGTAGGAAGGGCGAGAGCTGGTGGTCGGCGAGCAATAGATACTGCAAGAATTAAGCCGACGTTCGCGCGACGGAACACCGTCGGTCCGGGGGACGGAACACCGTCGGTCCGGGCGACGGAACACCGTCGGTCCGGGCGACGGAACACCGTCGGTCCGGGCGACGGAACACCGTCGGTCCGGGCGACGGAACACCGTCGGTCCGGGCGACGGAACACCGTCGGTCCGGGCGACGGAACACCGTCCGTCCGCACGATGGTATACCGTTGGTTCACGCGTGATGGAATACCGGTGGTTCACGCGTGGGCGAACATTGGAGAGCATGTGCCCGGTCGCGCATGAGCGTAAGCGTGCAGGCACGTGGGCGCGCGGGTGAGCGCGGGCGGTCGGAAGACCGATGACGTGTAGGCGGGCGATGGCGCGTTCTGGCGAGCGATAGCCCGTAGGAGAGTGAAGGCGCGTTGGCAAGCGATGGCGGGTCGGCAAGCGATGGCGGGTCGGCAAGCGATGGCGGGTCGGCAAGCGACGGCGCGTTGGCGAGCGGTGGTGCGTTAACAAAACGCTAGCGCGCAGGTGAAGAATCGCGCGGGCGCGTAGGCGATTGCCAACGTGAGAGAGACTAGTGATGGTTAGCGCGCATCGCGCTAACAGAAGGCGCGCAGGTGCATCAGGAAGGTGAGCGCTGAAGCAAGCTGTTAATCAGGCGATCCTAGACGGTCAGAAAACCGTTGGCGCCCATCGGTGCGTGGCAAAGAAGGGCGCGCAGATGTGCGCTGGCGATTTAAGAAAGCTGGCGCACAGAAGGACAGAAAGGAAGATCTACGGCAAGACTCAGCTACCGGAGATCGTGGTCCACAGCAGGCGAGCGCTAGATCGCTACTGATGATGTTCAGAGGAACTGACACGCGTGGCAGAACGATGGCGATCGTTGACGCGTAGGAGATCGCTGACGAGCAGGTGAACGTTGACGCGTGTAAGGTCGCTGGCGAGCAGAAGGCAACGCGTAGAAGAAGAGTCCTTGACCCAGACCTGAACCAAAGTTCTAGATCGCGAGGGCGAACGTGGGCGCACGGCGCGTAACAGGAACCAACAGGAACAGCAGAGATGATCATCATGAGAGCGCTGGCGAACAGGAGAGCGCTGATGAGCAGGAGAGCGCCTGTGCGCTAACACTGAACACAGCAGAAGGGCGCGCAGGGGAACCCTGACATGCAAGGGAAGAACCCCCGTGGGAGGCAACCCTTTGCCCCGAAGGGCTCGTTGTCCGTCGGGAGACTGATGTCCGTCGGAAGACCGTTGTCCGTCGGCCGGGAGACTGATGACCGTCGGAAGACTGTCGTCCGTCGGGAAGACCGTTGTCCGTCGAGAGACCATTGCCCGTCGGAAGACGAGATCAGACTGCTGTCCATCTGCACCAGGGGCGGAAGATCAAGAAGAAGGAGTTGTAGGCTGCATACGGAGATTCAAAAAGGCGCCTCTTAGCACCCTTATAGGAAGATGGGAGGCCCTTACGACGAGGCGGACGGTGAGCCTTACGGCGAAGGTGGCCAACAGCAACAGCAGCAGAAGAATCCTCCGAAGAGGAGTCTCTATGAGTGTACTCTCTCGCGAACGAAAGAGAAACACTTCGTAGAAGAGACTGGTCAGCCAGTGACCGAAAAGGAGCAATCCTCCGAAGAGGGGCTCCTGCAGTTGCCCAGCCCCTTGAGCGAAACTGCAGGTGCGACCACTCAGCACCAAGAGCATAGTCGCACGAAAAAAAAGGCAAGAGAAGAACCCCCCAAAAGGGGAAAAACTCAAGCCTGGACAGGAAAACTTCCCTCGGAAGGAAAGTTACCCACCCAAGGAGGCGAGCCTCCTGAGAGTTCTAAAATGAACTGGAGAGCTGTCAATCGTCACGGGAGTACTTCCAGTAGAAGGAGACACGCCCCTGACGAAAATCCAAAGGGGAGGCAGCAACTGCCGAATCCCCAGGCCCCAACAAGACAACTCACACCGTTGTCATATTACAGAAACGAACTAGATCGGTAGCTGTAAAAAAATAAAACAAAAATCATTAGTACACATTCATTCCCCCGGGAAGGCTCCGAAGAGGAATCCCGAGGGAAAGGAACACAAGAATTACACAACAGGCACGTGCCCTCACAACCACTTACACTCACGGAAGGAGAGCTGTAATCAAAACAGAATTATAACAATTATAATTATGTAACTATGTAATTATGTAATTTAAAAATGAATGAACACTAAAGAAAGAACGAAAACCCCGAAAGGAATCGTTCTACAAAGCTGAAAAATTAACAAATACAATTAGATTCATAAACTAATTGAGACAAAACGTACGGGGTAGCAACCCCCCCCCACACGGGAAGGAAGCAACACAGGCGTAGTAACGTAGTAAAAGGGTGAACGACCTCAAGGGAGAGAGAGAGAAAGACCGAAGTCAAACTCGATCGCAACCCATAAAATTACACCGTGGTGGCCTAAACTGCCGAGGGCTCCACGGAGATATTGTACACTACATACACAACTCTGAAAAGGAAACTTACTGATTTCTATACTCAAATATATATATAAACATGAAAAAATGTTTACATATATATTGAGTAAAAGAAAAGTAAGTGATTAAGTAAAGACAAAACAAACAATGGCTGCCAAGCGAGGACAAAGACAGAGACGTCTGTCCCAGTCCGAGCCAAAAGTGAAAGTGAGCTTCACCGGTGTGTGAGGGGGGGGAGGGGGGTAGCTAGCTACCACTCCCCTAGCCCCCGCTAACTAGGGCGGGGGTAATACACCCTCGTTAAATTCTAATGGCTCGCCGTTTCAGCTACGCTAAAAGGTAAACCCAATGTAAATACAGTGATACCTCGGTAGTCGAACGACTCTATACTCGAACAATTCGGAGTTCGACCAAAATTTTCGAGAAATTTTTGCTGCGGTGCTCGACCAAAAATTCGGTACTCGACCAGCCGAACACGTGACGACCGCATGGGCTTTGTGATGATCGCGCCATCTCGGCCACTCTCGCTTGTTCGGGAAGCATCAGTTCTCTCGAGAGCGTCACTCAGACAACGCGCGATCAGCATTCGTTGTGATTTAGTGATTTTCAGTGCTTTTAATTGCTTTTTTAGCTTTCATAATGAGTCCCAAGAAAGTAATGAGTGTTAAGGGGAAGGAGAAGAGGAAAACAGTGCGAACAACGATCGAGTTGAAGAAGGAAATTATAGCGAAATATGAGAATGGTGTACGAGTGTCCGATTTAGCGGTAGAATACGGAATGGCGAAGTCGACCATTTCTACGTTTTTAAAGCATAAAGAAATGATTAAGAAGGCGAATGTTGCAACGGGAGTTACGGCGGTAACTAAGCAAAGGCCACAAGTGATTGAGGAGATGGAAAAGTTGCTTTTAATATTTATTAAAGAAAAACAGTTGGCCGGGGAAAGTGTTAGTGAAGCGTTCATTTGTGAAAAAGCGTTGCATATCTATGAAGAATTAGTGAAGAAAAGTCCGAGTACCAGTGAAAGTGATTCATTTACATTTAAAGCGAGCAGGGGTTGGTTTGAAAAGTTTCGTAATAGAACAGGTATTCATCGTGTTACTAGGCATGGGGAGGCAGCTAGTTCGGATCAAATTGCAGCCGATAAATACGTGGGGGAATTCGATCGGTACATAAATGAACAAAATTTGATCGCACAACAAGTCTTTAATTGTGATGAGACTGGGTTATTTTGGAAGAAAATGCCAGCCAATACGTACATTACCAAGGACGAGACGAAGATGCCAGGTCACAAGCCAATGAAAGATAGGCTAACATTGTTGCTGTGTGCAAATGCAAGTGGCGATTGCAAGATCAAACCCTTGTTAGTGTACCACTCGGACAACCCCCGGGTGTTCAAACGAAATAATATTTGTAAAAGTGCACTACCAGTTATGTGGCGCTCGAACACTAAATCTTGGGTCACAAGACAATTCTTTACTGAGTGGATAAACGAAGTGTTTGCCCCCCAGGTTAAGGCTTACCTCATTGAAAAGAGCTTGCCAATGAAATGTCTTCTGGTTATGGACAATGCTCCTGCACATCCTCCAGGTCTCGAGGATGACTTGAAAGAAGAATACAGCTTTATCAAAATCAAATTCTTGCCCCCCAATACTACTCCCATACTCCAGCCCATGGACCAACAGGTCATTTCAAACTTCAAAAAACTCTATACCAAGGCCCTTTTCAGAAAGTGTTTTGAAGTGACCAGTGACACGAAGTTGACCCTAAAGGAATTCTGGAAGGAACACTTCAGCATCCTCAACTCTGTTAACATGATTGACCAAGCTTGGCGAGGTGTGACCTATAGGACATTGAACTCTGCCTGGCGTAAGCTGTGGCCATCATGTGTCACAGAGAGGGAGTTTGAAGGTTTCCAACCAGAGGCGGGTCCAAGCACTGCTACCCCTGTAATTTCTGATGACACTGATGTCGTTGAGGAAATTGTTGTCATGGGCAGGAGTTTGGGGCTTGAGGTCGACAAGGATGATATTGATGAGCTTGTAGAAAGCCATTCTACCGAGTTGACTGTGGAGGAATTGTTGCACCTGCAACAACAACAGCAGCAGGATCTGATTGTGGAGCAGGAATCTTCAGAAGAGGATGAGGTAAGGGAGGATGTTCCAAGTTCTCTCATCAATGAAATTTGTTCCAAGTGGGCAGATGTGCAGGCTTTTGCTGAAAAATACCACCCAGAAATTGCAGTAGCAAACCGGGCAGTGCATATGTTTAATGATAGTGTCATGTATCATTTTCGAAGAATACTGCAGAGGAGGAAGAAACAATTAACAATAGACCAGTTTTTCACAAAAGAAAAGAAAGCTGCTACATCAAAGCCTGTTTCTCCTCCAAAGAAGAGACAAAGAAGAGAAGAAACCCCTGAAATAGATCTGCCCACCCTTTCATTGGAGAGAGAAACAACTCCTGAAGGAGAACTACCCCGCCACATCATGGAAGGGGACTCTCCTTCCAAGCAGTAACCTCCCCCTTCCATCCTCTCCACATCCATCCCTGTATGCCATCGAACCGCTGCTCAAAGGTATGTTCACTACAGTACAGAAAATGGTTTAAAATTGTTTTATTTTAGTACAGTAAATGGTTTAAAATTGTTTTATAGGATTTTCTGACCAATTTCATACACATTTAGATAATTATTGTTGTTTAGGTACACGTTTTATTAATATTTTGGGCCTGTTCGAGTGCTTGGGAACGGAATAGAATATATACCATTATTTCTTATGGGGAAAAAAAATTCGGTACTCGAACAAATCGGAGGTCGAACACGGATCTCGAACGGATTATGGTCGAGTACCGAGGTATCACTGTAGCGTGGTTTGTATTTCAGTTACGGAACAAACAAGAGTTTCACTACAGGTACAGTATAACACATTAAAGGCTTTACTCACACGAAAATTATGGATTTTAATAGCTTTGATTATGAAACTTCTAATCTAGTTACAAATGACATTTCCTAAAGTTTCTTCCTAACCATATATTCTTATTCTCTACTGTATTAGGTTAGTTGCTTTCAAACGTAAAAAAAATGGTTCATATTACACGAGAATATAATACAAAACTACCAAGTACTTACCGAGTGGGAGCGAAGTGAGCGCATTATTATACATGTTGAGCTTGGTAAGGTAACTGGCTCGAGAGAAGATACCATATGGGATCTTATCCACAAGGTTGTGATCCAAGTTAATGGAATGCACATTTGTGAACTGCGATGGACCCCCAACTGGATAGGAACTGAATGAATTACGGGAGAGAGTGAGAGAAGAAAGGTTGGAGAGAGAACTAAGTAGGCCTTCTGGTAATTGGGAGATCTGATTACCTTCTACATTAAACTCATCCAGGTGGATGCACTTGCTTAGTGATCGTGGGACTGTTGTCAGCCTGTTATACCTGCAAAAGAAATTATTGAAAATCTTATTTCCCAAACACTTACTTAATTATGAGTGCCATACTATATGTTTTACAGACTATATTAATTTTTGATATTACACACATGCATTAATTAATAGCATGTTAACCTACATTCAGAAAAATATTAGATACACTGATGGATATACAAATGGACAGACCATCCCTATAAACGACCACGATCCTCATAACCACAGAAATTTACACTACTACTGTACTTCCTCTTAACTTTAAAGTTGACCCTCAACATAGATACCAAATACAACATGATCTTGGTCCATTACCTGAGTCCTAAGCAAATGAGATTTTTTAGGTTCCCAATAGTGTGTGGCAAATCCAGTAGTTCATTGTGTTGTAAATGGAGAGTTTGCAAGCAGGTGCAATTGCCAATCTCCTCTGATAAATGCTCCAGGTGGTTGTTAGCAACATCTAATGTTACTAGGCCTTTTAACTCGCCAATACCAGGGGGAAGCTGTCTTATCTTATTCTCCCTTAATGACAAGTTTATCAAGTTCTGAAAATCAGGAAGTCAGCATTTCAATTTACAATTCAATCTGTAAATATTTACTATATAATGAAAAACCTTATTGGGAATTCCTGTTTAACACTGACAAAAATTACAATAAAAGTCATACTACATGTCCAATCCTTAATACCTTTCTACTAGAAATATCATACACAGCATATATAGTATAATTGTGGGCAGTACAATGATTGTAGAGTAGATCAAGTGTAGCCAGAATATAAAGTTGTGCTGATATCCTCAAGGTGAAGACATTTAATGTCAGAAATGCTCAGGTGACAAAATTTGTTCATAGCTTAATGCTAAATATTTCAAAAATCAAATGTCTATGAACAAATGCTGTTTAAAAAATCAAATGCATATGACTAACAAAAAAAAAAAAAAAAAAGATTGAATAGGTGATAGGCATATAGTTCTATAGACAGAAGAGGAGACATACTCATTTGGAAATGCTATTCCAAAGACAATATTTTTATCTATACCTAAATAACAATATTTTAATAAAACTTATTTTTATACTTACGTGATGTTTATATTGAGTCTTCTCCAGCAGCTCTGTTTGATTAACATTTACCATGATATTAAAATTTGCTCTGACAAATGTTCACGCAATCGTCTAAATTCTATGTAGGCGCAGTCATAAATTTGCACATTCTCAATTTCTGCCATAGCATTTCCCACCCCAACCCAAAATTTTTAACCAGAAATAGCTAATGCAATAAGAAGCAGAGAAAGGAAACAAATTAATGGGTCCACAGACCCCACTTGGTGAAATTTTCGAACATAAAAAGTTAAGCACGAATGTAGATACTGTAACCTAGTTAGATATGCCAAGATTAATGAAGAGAAAAGAGTGACTTCAGCTAGTAAATAAAACCCTAAAGAATTTCTTTGCATATGTAAACTAGTAGAAAACCAATTAAAAACAGCATTAGCCCATTAGGAGACAAGAGGGTAATCTTATAACAAATGATTTGGAAAAAGCCAAACTGAAGAATGCATATTTCACAACTGTATTCACTAGGGAAGAATCAGCAACCCTCCCAAACCAGCTATCAAATATATAGGGCCACAATCACTAACAAGAATCACCTATTCAATGGAAGATGTCAAAAAGAAAATGAAGGGATTCAGTTAAGCATAAGGCACCAGGCCTAGATGATATTTATCAAAAAGAGATCATAGAACTACAAGAGGAGATATCCCCACACTTACAAAATGTTCCACAAGACAGACAAAAAAAAGGCACCACATGGAAGGAAATTAGGCAATGTTCCTCCAATCTATTAGAAGGGACCAAAAGAACAATCTGGAAATTGCAGAACTGTGTGTATAACTTCAGTGCCTTGCAACACTTTCAGCCAACAAAAGAAAAGTTGCAACATGGATGCAAATTAGGTAATGTTCCTCCAATCTACAAGAAGGGAGCAAAAGAACCTGGAAATTACAGACCTGTGTGTAACTTCCGTGCCTTGCAAAATTTTTTAACCAATTACAGTAGACCCAATAGTAGAACATATAGAGAAAAACAATCTTCTGATTGACCTCCAACATCGTTTTAGACTAAAGAGATCCTGTGTGAGATATCTGTTGCAATTTTTCCACATGTTTAGCATATATGACAAAAGCAGGGCAATTGACATCATATACCTAGAATTTCAAAAAGCTTTTGACAAAGTCACTCATAAAAAGTTGATGAGAGTAAAGCCTTCAGAAGAATATTGGGAGTTGAATGGCAGGACAGGATTAGAAATTAAACTATAAGAGAAATCACTCAAGTGCCATATGTGGATGAGATCATGGTGAGGGGTAGATGGAGACAGTTTGGGCATGCTCTTTCCACTCCCCAAGAGAGATTAGTCCACCAAACTTTCAACTGGGCTTCACAAGGCACTAGAAGAGTTGGAAGACCCAGGCCTACATAGGTGAGGACTAAAAAGCCTGAAGTAGATGATGAATGGAGATGTATCGATTTCAGAGCTCGTGATTGAAACAACTGGCAAAATCCAACTGAGGCCCTTAACGTCAATAGGCGTAGGAGGGGATAAGGATGATTAGAGCAATAAGCATCACTGATGAACCAGCTGAATAGATCAAAGATTGGCAAACAGAGTTATAACCAATGGAGAAGCCTCTGAGTGGGCATCTGTTACAAACTCAGTACCTCAAGGATCCATCCTTGGCCAATTACTATTTCTGATTTACATTAAAGACATATTTAGGATTAACTAGTAGACTAGCCAAATTTGCCGACAATACTAAACTAGGCATATACGCTCTGAAATTAGAAAATGTAAGAGCATTAAAAGATGATCTAATTAAATTGGGATGATGTGTCAGAAAATGGAAAATACCTTTCAACTGTGGGAAATGCAAAGTTATGAACATAGGTTACAGTAACCCACAAACAGAATACTCACAGCTAAGTAACAAAATAGAAAGTGTGGAAAAGGAGGATGATCTTGGCCTTATTATAACCAAAGATTTAAAGTTTACCAAACAGAGCATAAAAGTTGAAAAGAAAGAACAGAAACTAGCAGGTTACATAAAAAGAAAACTCAAAATACAGAAATAAAAATATAGTACTGCAGCTGTGCACATCACTAGTAAGACCACATCTAGAATATGGAGTCCAATTCTGGGCTCTAAGTACTCAGAAGGATAAAAAGACTAGAAGCAGTAGAGGCTACGGCCAAAACATTAGTTACCACGCTAAGAGAATTTGAATACAGACAGAGAATGGAAAGTTTGAATTTATTTGATCTACAAACTCAACGATTAAGGAGCTAATAAAGACATTCAAAATCCTTGAAGGTAGAACAAATGTATACTAAAACAACCTCTACATGCTTACTATGAATCAATCAATCAATCTCTCTCTCTCTCTCTCTCTCTCTCTCTCTCAATATTTTGGTTATGCTTGCATATAATTATCCAAGTACAGTCAGACCTCGTTAATCACAGTTTCTTACTTCGCGGTTTTGATTTTTCGCTGTAGTGGTTTGTGGACTGTGGCCAGAGGTAGCACCCTAACTGCCTGGTGTCCGAATCCCGACCACACTCCAACGTTCGCTACACAAAAAATATACAACAGTGGATTATCCAAAAAAAATCTGGGTAAAAGGCAAACAATCAAGGATGAACTGGGCACTGGGCACCACACCTTAATTTTATACTGGGCAAGGGGACCCAGCAAGATCCTTACTTCCTCCTTATCTTCCCTTGCCTCGAGCTTGCTGTAAAAACATGTAGTGTGACCACCGATTCATTTCTGGGAAAAATGAGCAGTATAAGTGAATACCTTGAATTTCAGGCTAGATAGCTTCAAGTTTAAGTAAAGGTCAGAACATTAGGTGAAAGGGAACATTTATTATAAAAAAACAGTGACTGAGAAGGGGACACCACAATGGTGAAAGGTTCTTGAATGAAATTCTGTCTTCATAAGAAACAAGGAAAAATATTTATTTGTTTAAAAAAAAAAAAACCTATAACCGTGTATCTATTTGGGATACATCCAAATACAAGTAGCATGCCCCAAGATCAAAGTGATTATAAAACAAGGTTACCCATTGAACCTGACTTTACATTTTTCCTATATGTCAGAAAGACAAAAAACTTTTTTACAATCCTCAGTGATACACAGTATTGTCATGGTTATTCTACACCAAAAAAAAAAATGGATAAGAGGTGAGGTCATTTATAATAATTTTCTGAGGCCCCTCTTGATTTTAAAGTCACACTCACCCAAAAATTCAGTGTAAATCTTTTCTTTCACATAAAAGATACTATTCCCCATTTAATGCGACCAATCTAAAATCCCCAAGCAAACCTGTGGTTTACAGTCTTCAATTCTAGTTGACTAGCAACATAAACAGGTGCAGGATGATGCAGTACCCTTCCACTTATATTTTTACTTCTCCAATTCTAGTTGCCCCTTCAAACCATACAGGGAACAGGGCGTGGTTACTTTTTCTAAATCCCCCAGCTTACAATGTCTAAATAATTCAATCGCCGCCATGGTGTAAAAGCAAATAATGCATAAACATTAACAAACTTTAGGATTCTCAAGGTAACTTCTCAGATTTGGCAGGAACACTGTCCATAAACACACTGTATCAATATATTACCACCTAGGTCAGTGATAAGACCAATCTAGTTTCATTTACTCGTAATTTTGAATCAAGTTACCATGAAGCAGGACATTCTTAAATCACTCATCAGTGTACAGGAAGAAACAGGCAAGGCAAGGGAAGATAATGAAGTAAGGATCTTGCTGGGTCCCCTTGCCCAGTATAAAATCAAGGGGTGGTGCCCAGTTCATCCTTGATTGTTTGCCTTTTACCCAGATTTTTTTTGGTAATCCACTGATGTATATTTTTTGTGTAGTGAATGTTAGTGTGTAGTCGGTATTCGGACACTAGGCAGTTCGGGTGCTACCTCTGGCCACAGTCCGCAAAACACTACATAATTTTTGGTGCCCAGACCCGGGAAACACCAACCTTTAGGTATGGCATCGTCATCAAGTAAGTGCTGAAAGGCTAAGAAGAGCCTGAGCCGGGATGTGGAGAGTCTGGTCAAGATTGTGAGTGACTTAGCAACTCAGGTCAAGTCCCTGACACTTCAAGTGGCGGTCCTGAAGACCGTTGAGCCGTCGTCAACGTGCCACGTTGCCACTGGGGTCACAAACACTGTGACCACCAGTGCTCCTTCTACGTCCCCAGCTTGGCCAAATATCAATGGTCTGGCAATCCCAGTAACTGGAGCAGAGCCAGTGATTGGAGGTCTCCAGCCCCCTCAAGGGTTCACACCGTTACTCCCCACTGTACCAGACTTCTGGGAGTCTCCTGTTCCAAGTGGACTGCTTGCTTTCTCGCCTGTTCCGGCAACTAACCCCGTTAGTCCACCAGAGACTGTAGCCAGTAGACTAGGGGAGCTGTTCCTTGATAACCCGGCCAAAGCCAGTAGGCCAGAAAAGGCTCCAGCAGCTACAGCCAAGGCAGTTCTTGCCAAGACAGGGGCCATCCCAAAGGACAGGCGCCAAGCTAAGGACAACACCAGACCAGCCATACCAGAAATGACATCATCATCCTAGGAGTCTACCAGTGAAGATTCTGGTAGTGACACTTCCAGCTCCTGTCTCAGTGTCAGCTCAGTTGACACTGTCTCCACAGACCACGTCCAGTCCCTCCAGACAGAACGCAGTCTGTCTGATCTGCTTAAGGTCCTAGACTCCAGGAGGAACCCCAAGCCTGGAATCTTCCAGCTGGAAACTGGCCAGAGTTTTGCCCGATTCCTAAAGGATTTTGAGGCCTACTGCGCGAGTAAGCATACCACAGGAAGCTCTGACCAGTGGACCGTTGATGTCAGAAGATTTCTTAAGGGAAAAATCCAGGAGGTGTTCTCTGCCATGGGGGGGTCCCCAAGCTCTCATACCCCACCATGAAGGAACGCCTCCTCGACTGATGCCGAGAAGCCCGAGAAAGGCGTGATGCGAGCAGGAAGGCCTGGTTCAGCAGTGCCACCTGTGGCGAGGGCGAACTACTGAAAATCTAGGCCATCCGGTTGGCCTCCCTGTACAGGTCGGCCTATCCTCGCTGTAGTTTGGACAGGAGGGAGCTTAGGCGGAAGCTCTAATGAACTGTTCCAAGCAGAGCTGCGAGTAGTCTGGAACAGTCTCTGGCCACCATTAATGTCTCCGCTGGTCGTCAAGCCACTTGGCAGGATGTTCTACACCTGTTGAGTGTTCTCGACGAGGCATCCCGTCAGCGAAGCCAGAAGGCAGAGGATTTGGCCATCAGTCGTGTGGGACAGTCATGGCATGGCACGTATGCCAACAGGGTTGCCATGGCTGCCCCCAGCCGTTCGCCTGGACCTGACACAGCGTATTCAAGCACTCCTCCTCGACCTGTCCCCAAACCTGCACCTGTGGAAGTACGCCTACCACCATCGCGCACCCTGGATAGGTCTCCTCAATTCCAGAGGAGGTACTGTGCAAGGTGCCGAAAATCAGGGTACCTTATGGACGAGTGTCGCAGACGCCTCAACCTGTGCCTACGCTGTGGTTCGTCTAACCATCATGTCGCACAGTGTGGACAACAGGCGCTGCCTATAAGCGGATCACCTGTCCAGAAGACGACTAATGCCCGCACCCCTGGGAGGGAGACCATCTCTGTCCAGACTCCTTCAAGGTGGAGAGCAGTATCGGTGAGTGGTACTCCAACCCCTTCGTCTTATTCTGGAACGACCAGTAGCCGGGAGACCCGAAGTGGAAGCGAGTCCAGTGCTCCTTCTCGGACTGTGGAGAAGAAGAGGAGGAGCAAGGGAGCAAAACCCAGGAAGTCAAGAACTGAGGAGTATCATAGGGCTTTAAACACCAGGCCTTCGATGTAGAAGATGGGGCTACATCGAAGAAGGGTGTGAGTGTTAGGGTGCGTGCTCCTAGTACAGTGAACCCTCGTTTATCGCTGTAGATAGGTTCCAGTCGCGGCCGCGATAGGTGAAAATCCGCGAAGTAGTGACACCATATTTACCTATTTATTCAACATGTATATTCAGACTTTTAAAACCTTCCCTTGTACGTAGTACTGTTAACAAACTACCCTTTAATGTACAGAACACTTAATGCATGTACTACAGTACCCTAAACTAAAACAGGCACAAATATTAAAGGTGATTTTATATCATGCATTTCCTAAACATGCTAAAAAGCACGATAAAAAATGGCAACCAATGTTTTGTTTACATTTATCTCTGATCATAATGTAGAAACAAACTGGAGGTAGAGCTTTGCTTATTACCCAGACATATTTCCCATACATTTCCCTTAGAACTACATCACATCTTCCTACTTTAGATATATAGATATATATATATATATATATATATATATATATATATATATATATATATGTGTGTGTGTGTGTGTGTGTGTGTGTGTGTGTGTGTGTGTGTGTATATATATATATATATATATATATATATATATATATATATATATATATATATATATATATATATATATATATATATATATATATATATATATATATATATATATATATATCTATATGTATACACATTTACATACCTACATATATACATAAATACATGCATACATATATATATATATATATTACTGTATATATATGGGTTATGGAAAAAATCCGCGAAGTGGTGAATCCGCGATGGTCGAACCGCGATGTAGCGAGGGTTCACTGTATTCCGGAGGCAGCCTCGGAAATCTCGATTTCCAAGGTTACCCCTCAACCTGAAAAGGTCATTGCACCTCCAATGGCTCTTTCAGGATTGGCCAGTGATAACCTGTCCTCTACACAGTCAAGAGCTTCTCCTTCCAGGGACGAAGCAGGAACTGAGGCTGTATTGAAAACCCTTCGTAGGGTTAACCTGGCGCAGTTGGTTCCTATACCACTCATGGTTGTCCCAGTGAAGATGTCTGAGTTTCCATCGGGAGCGTTGGATGCTCTCCCCTCATTGACTCCAGAGCTGAGGTCAACCTCCTGTCATCGAGAGTAGTACAGGATTACCAGCTGCAGATGGTACCCAACACCATTGGTCTGAAGGGTTTAGGGCAAACAGGACCTAAGACCCTAGGTACTGTTGACCCCTACTGCATGGAATGACATTCGCCCCGGGTGTGTTCCATGTAGTGCCTTCAGCGACTGTGGCTGAGTGCTTGGTTACCAGTTCTTGAGAGTAAATGGGGTGATAGTTGACGGAGCCCGAAATCGGCTGAGCGTTGGCAGTACTCCCCAAGAGCCTCTTTGTGAGTATTACGTCCAGATACGTGGAGCCTGTTGTCAGCAAGTGCTTTACGCACTTGAGGTCCACGCAGCCGATTCAATGAGGATTGCCAGTATTGAGCCAGTACTTATTCCAGTTACTGTAAACTTTCCTAAGGGACTTGACACCTCTTTTAGGTGCCCTGCTTGTCCGACCAACTGTTGGCCGGAAATGTATTTTGATGGCAACATCATAACCTCTGGTCTGTCAAGGAAAGTTACAGCAATCCCTGGCATCCTTGAACTGAAAGATGGAAAAGCCTCAGTTTTAATCAAGGGTTCATCTGAAGAAACTGACAAGATCAAGAAGGGCAATCTCTTGGAGAAGGTGTTCACCATGGCAATGGTGGATGCTCATCTATCCTGCCCAATAGCACAGGAGTGTAACCTGACTCCTGAACCGAGCATACAGTGAACCCTCGCTACTTCGCGGTTCGACCATCGCGGATTCACCACTTCGCGGATTTTTTCCATAACCCATATATATACAGTAATATATATATATATATATATATGTATATATATATATATATATATATGTATGCATGTATTTATGTATATATGTATTTATGTATATATGTATGTATGTATATATGTAGGTATGTATATGTGTATACATATAAATATATATATATATATATATATATATATATATATATATATATATATATATATACGCACACACACACACACACACACACACACATATATATATATATATATATATATATATATATATATATATATATATATATATATACACACACACATATATATATATATATATATATATATATAAATATATATATATATATATATATATATATATATATATATATATATATATATATATATATCTAAAGTACAAAGATGTGATGTAGTTCTAAGGGAAAAGTATGGGAAATATGTCTGGGTAATAAGCAAAGCTCTACCTCCAGTTTGTTTCTTCATTATGATCAGAGATAAATGTAAACAAAACATTGGTTGCCATTTTTTATCGTGCTTTTTAGCGTGTTTAGGAAACGCATGATATAAAATCGCCTTTAATATTTGTGCCTGTTTTAGTTTAGGGTACTGTAGTACATGCATTAAGTGTTCTGTACATTAAAGGGTAGTTTGTTAACAGTACTACATACAAGGGAAGGTTTAAAAGTCTGAATATACATGTTGAATAAATAGGTAAATATGGTGTCACTACTTCGCGGATTTTCACCTATCGCGGCCGCGTCTGGAACCTATCTACCGCGATAAACGAGGGTTCACTGTATTGGAAGAGATGGACAATCTGTCTATCTCCGACAAACTGGACTCTTCTCAGAAGGACCAGTTTTGTTAAATGCTTCGACGTCATCTTCCAGTCATCAGTACTGGTAATGATGATGTGGGAGAGTGCTCAAGCACACCAATACGCATCCACCTGTATGACGAGACGCCCATTTATCAGAGAGTTTGACGATTAGCCAAACCTGTCGCTGACGCCATCGAGGAACAGTGCAAGGAGTTGCATGAACTGGGTATTAGTGGGCTCAGCATCTCTCCTTGGTCTACACCCATTGTTCCAGTCCGAAAAAAGGACAATAGTATACAGTTGTGTGTGGACTACCGTTGACTGAATAAGGTGACTGTCTCTGATAAGTTCCCGATGCCTAACATGGCCGATTCCGTATTTGGACTTCAAGGAGTCAAATACTTTACACCCCTTGACCTGGTTCGTGGATACTACCAGTTACCGTTGGCAGAGGACAATAAAGAATACACGGCTTTCTCTACCACCTTAGGACACTGGCAGTTCAGACGCTTATCATTCGGGCTGAAAAATGCAACTGCAGTGTTCCAGAGAGAAATGCAGAGTATTCTCCAAGAGTTCCCAAAAGCCAAGGTGGTTGTCTACATTGATGACATCTTGATACTTGGATCTTCTTTCGAGGAACACCTGAAACTGGTAGAACGATTTTTGGCTACTCTCCAGAAGCACGGACCCAAGATAAAACTCGAGAAATGTTCTTGGGTTCAAGCCGAGGTCCAGTATCTTGGTCATCTGGTTGGACGTTCTGGTATGCGTAAGCTACCAGAATACATCCAGAAAGTATTATGTGCACTCTTTCGGGTTGCCGGGCTACGAGGCAGTACAGTCTCTTATCCCGGCATCCATTCTGTTTTTCTTCTAGTGTTTGTACCCTAGCCCGGCTGCCGGCCTAAGTGGCCGGCAGCCGGGCAGTCAGAGTTCTCTGGTTCTTTTGCTGCCGGCCGGCATTGGTTGTATACCTTTGCCGGCCGGCTATATATCACACCATTGTTCTGCCGGCCGCTACGATTAGTGGCTGGCAGCCGGGTGCTGTTGTTGTTTAGCTGCCGGCCGGCAATAGAAACACACCGAGGTTCTGCCGGCCGCTACGTTTGGCGGCCGGCAGCCGGGTGCTATCTCGTGTAGTTGCCGGCCGGCACACGCATTTGAACCAGCGTTCTTCCACCTTATAGTTTATAAGTAGTATACTTTGGAACTAGTTAAGGTGTGTGCCGACCGGCACATTACCTTCTATACTGTAGCCAGTATTTTTCAGTATAGTATATACTGTAGGGAGAAAACTATAGTATAGTATTTGTAACAACACAAGTTTTTCTAACACTTTTGTGTTGTCTTGCACAGCCCTTTGGTGTAACCTTACAGATAAAGAAAGTGAGTTCTTTCTTGTCTACTATCCAGCATTTTAAAATCACTTATTTGGGTGTGAGCTACACCTGTTTCCTCTGGAAACTATTTATTGGTTGCTCTAGAATAGATTAACCATACGATTTTATTATCTGGAAGGTTGCAGCAATTGACTGTGCGGGAAATACAAGTGTGTGTCTTTCCTTTCCAGTTTAGTTATGCTAAGCTATGTATATCCAGTGATACGTAGTTCACTTGATACTCATGGAATTTTCTTCTCTTTACAGGAGGACCATCCGAAGTGTGGAAGCGTTTTCTGCAACGTCCGCAGCAAGAACTTCTGCGGACATGACTTGTGTAGGAGGCACGCAGCATGCGCAGTCTCCAAAGGTGATCTCCGGCATTGGGACCCGCAGGTATGTACCGTGTGCACAAACCTGATTACTGAGGCTTTTGATTCCCCTAAGACGGCGGAGTCAAGGGACGCAGCAAGGGAGAAGCTTCGTACCTGGGTAAGGGGCTTTCAGAAGAACACTTCTGGGCTATATCTTCCAAGTGAGAAGATGAGGGCTTACCTTTTCCCCAAGGCGTCAGCTGAGGCAGTGATTCCCCAGCCTCAAGCGGAGATACCGTTGGTTCAGATCCCAGTAGATGCTGAAGTCGCGGACGCCCTGCAGGACATCCAATTGGACGATAGGATGTCGGAGGTGTCCGAGCGTTTGGAAGAAGACCTTCTGGCAGAAGACCAGGAAGAAGAGCAGGCTCCAGACAATGAAGAGGAAGAGTTCGACGAGGTGTCGGCTACTCCGGTTCAGGCCCCTGAACCTATTCCCTCAACATCGTCCTCTCTCCCAGATGAGCTGGGAAAGACCCTTTCCTCCATCGTTGGAATGATCCAACAGATGCAGAGGGAAAATAATGAGAAGGCTGCTGCAATGAAGCTGGAGATGCGGAGACTTGCAGCATCACGTGGGCCCCAGAAGAAGCTCAGCGTGAAAGACCTTCCATTGTGCTCAGATGCCAACCCTTGGAGGTATGCCGAGCACATGCCTATGACGACGGGAAAAATCGTCATTTCAAAGAAGTTGGGCTCAGTCCCCCTTGAGGAGGTGGAATTCTGGCCCAGCAAGGAGTCCTATCCGGACTGTTATGTCCGTCTAAGGAAGGAACCAGCCTCAAAGGAAGAAACGGAGCCGAAGGAGGTCATAGTTTTGGACCACGCTAAGGCTCAAGCTTTACTGTCAAGCTCGATGAAAGAGAGGGGCTTCACAAACTCAAAGGTACCTGCTTTGAGTAAGAAGCACCCTTCCTTTGTGTCCTCTCCTTCTAGAGCCTTCCCCTTTATGCAGAAAGGGTTTACGGCTGTGCTGAAAGCAATCGAGGCAGGTAAGCCATGCCCCTCCTTGGAGGAGTGTAAACCGCTGTCTTTGGCCCTACCCATGGACCACAAGGACTGGAAGGACGTCCATCTTACCTTCTCAGTCGGGAAGTTGGAGGCTGATATTGCCGGATGTCAGTTCGGTGAGAACCTCCCAAAGCTGTCTGACTTTCTTTTGAGCAGGGAGCTTGAGACAAAAGAAAGACTTGCTGCCTCAATGTCTCATCAAACGACTCTGGAGACAATGGCAAGTGACCCCAAGGTCAATGAAATGTTTATGGTAGTGGCTAAGACACACCTGGCCACAGTGACGAAGGACCTTTATAGCTTCGTCAAAGCTAGGAGGGCTTGTAGGGAGTTCGTGTTCGCCTCGGCTGCGGTGAGGCACGAGCCAAGGAAGCTAATCTCCTCCAGCATTTGGGGCAAAGACCACTTCCCTAGTGAAGCGGTCAAGGAGGTTGTAGATGAGGCCGCCGCGGAGAATAGAAACCTTCTCCAGAAGTGGGGCCTATCTCTCAAGAGAAAGTCTTCCCCGGATGAGGGTCCCCAACCAAAGAGGAAGACTAAGAAGACTAGGCTACCCTCACGGCCAGCCAAGCCATTCAGACAGCAGCAGCAGCAACAACTTCCTATGCCTACAGTGCCCCATATGGTGGCACAAACCCCGACCACGTACCAGTGGGTACCCCAAGCCGTGTCGACGCAGTCTCCAGCATTTAACCCAGCGTTCAAAGAGCAGTCAACTACCTTTCGAGCGAAGCCTAGAGGAGCAGCCAGAGGTTCGTCTAGACGCCCCTCAAGGGGGAGGGGATTCAGGGGGTGGTCGCGGTCAAGGAGGCAAGACCTCAGGGCAACAGCAGCCAAAGTGAGATGATACCGGTAGGAGGGAGACTTCAGAATTTTCGGGATCGGTGGACCTGCGATCCCTGGGCCCACAGCCAACTCAAGAATGGACTGAGTTGGAGCTGGTACAGCACTCCACCCCTGTGCCCTCAATTTTTCCAACACTCCACCCCCGTTCTGGAGGAGTACGTTCAAGAACTGTTGGAGAAAAGAGTAATCCGAAGGGTAAAGTCCATTAAATTCCACGGGAGGCTGTTTTGTGTTCCCGAGAAGGACTCAGAAAAACTCAGTGTCATTCTGGACTTGTCGCCACTCAAGTTCATAGTGAACTGCAAGTTCAAGACGCTAACACTGCAACACATAAGGACCTTACTGCCCAAGAGGGCATATACCGTCTCCATAGATTTGTCAGACGCCTATTGGCACGTTCCAATCAATCGTCAACTCTCCCCCTACCTAGGGTTCAAGCTACATCGAAGACTCTACGCCTTCAGAGCCATGACATTTGGGCTAAACATAGCCCCAAGGATCTTCACGAAGCTTGCGAGCGTAGCTCTCAAACAATTACGCCTAAAGGGAATCCAGGTGGTAGCCTACATGGACGACTGGCTGGTGTGGGCAGCATCCAAGACAGTGTGTTTCCAAGCTTCCCTACATGTGATCCAGTTCCTAGAACATCTAGGCTTCAAGATCAAGAGAAAAGAGTCTTGACTTTCTCCATCTCAAAAGTTCCAGTGGTTGGGAATCCACTGGGACCTAGTGTCACACTAACTCTGCATCCCGGCGAAGAAGAGGAAGGAGATAGCTGGTTCTGTCAAGAGACTTCTGGATTCCGAAAGGATATCAAGACGCGAACAGGAGTGTGTGCTGGGTTCTCTCCAGTTTGCCTCAGTAACAGACCCGGTGCTAAGAGCACAGCTAAAGGATGCAACCTGAGTTTGGAGAAGATATGCATCAAACGTGCGAAGAGATCTGATAAGACCAGTACCGCTTCGTCTACGTACGCTTCTCAGGCCTTGGTCCCAAGTCAGGCAACTAAAGAAGTCGGTGCTTCTTCGGCCACCTCCCCCTCGTTGACTATTCCCACAGACGCATCGAAGGAGGGGTGGGCAGGTCATTCTCATCGGAAGAAGGCCCAAGAAACTTGGTCCAATCTATTCAAAACATTTCACATAAACTTTCTGGAAGCTATGGCAGTACTCCTTACCTTGAAGAAAGTCTCCCCTCGTCGCTCGATCCATATAAGGTTGGTACTGGACAGCGAGGTGATTGTGAGATGCTTGAATCGACAAGGATCGAGGTCACCACCACTCAACCAGGTGATGTTGGCCATCTTTCGACTGGCGGAAAAGAAGAAGTGGTACCTGTCGGCAGTTCACCTTCAAGGAGTCCGCAATGTGACAGCGGACGCTCTATCCAGGTTCACACCGATAGAGTCGGAATGGTCCCTAGACGCAGGATCATTCTCCTTCATCTTGAGTCAAGTCCCAGAACTGCAGATAGACCTCTTTGAAACGAAAGACAACAAGAAGTTACCCCTTTACGTGTCCCCGTACGAGGATCCCTTGGCGGAAGCAGTGGACGTGATGTCCCTCGACTGGATCAGATGGTCCAGGATTTACCTGTTCCCTCCTCACAACCTTCTATTGAGGGTCCTCAACAAACTGAGATCTTTCAAGGGAGTAGCGGCAACAGTGGCTCACAAGTGGCCGAACAGCGTGTGGTTCCCTCTGGCATTGGAACTACGGCTGAAGTGTCTACCGTTACCAGATCCAGTTTTGACCCAGCGAGTTCAGAAGTCGACTGTCTGCGCTTCATCACAGAAAACCGGGAACCTGCAGCTCATGATTTTCTCTCCGTAGCGGTGAGAAAACGTTTCGGGATTTCGAAAGACAGTATAGACTTCCTAGAGGAATATAAGTGCAAATCTACTTGAAGGCAATACAAGTCATCATGGAGAAAATGGGTGGCCTTTGTCAAGGCGAAGAATCCGCAAAAGATCTCGACGGACTTCTGCTTCTCTTTCTTCATCCACCTCCATGGTCAAGGGTTAGCAGCCAACACAAAATCGTGTAAATCTGCTTTGACAAGACCCATTTTATATGCCTTCCAGGTCGACCTCTCTAACGATATTTTTAATAAAATTCCGAAAGCCTGTGCTAGGCTCAGACCATCAGCACCTCCAAAGCCCATTTCATGGTCTTTAGATAAAGTTCTTCATTTCGCTTCGCTGTTGAACAATGAGGAGTGTGCTTTAAAGGATTTGACCCAAAAAGTTATTTTCCAGTTGGCACTCGCGTCGGGGGCCAGGGTTAGTGAAATTGTAGCCCTCTCGAGAGAGGAGGGTCGTGTTCAGTTCTTGGATGGGGGAGAGCTGAACCTGTTTCCGGATCCTACGTTTCTTGCCAAGAACGAGTTACCCACCAACAGGTGGGGTCCCTGGAGAATCTGCCCTCTGAAAGAAGATGCATCTCTATGTCCAGTGGAATGCCTAAAGGTCTATCTTGGTAGAACTTCAGACTTCAGGGGGTGGTCAACTATTCAGGGGAGAAACATCAGGCTCAAATTTATCACTGAAACAACTTAGGGCGAAAATCACCTGTTTTATTCGCAGAGCGGATCCAGACAGTACACCCGCAGGTCACGATCCGAGGAAAGTTGCCTCATCCTTAAATTTCTTTAAAAGTATGGATTTCGAACATCTTCGCTCATACACTGGCTGGAAGTCTTCCAGAGTTTTCTTTCGTCACTATGCGAAGCAAGTGGAGCAACTGAAGAGGTCTGTGGTAGCAGTGGGTAGTGTCGTTAACCCTGCTGTTTAACTCTGAGAGGAACAGTGGATTTAATTGGGACGATTAATTCCGGGGTGAGTGTGTAGTTACGAACTGTTCTACAAACTAAGTGTTAGGGCACTGGGGTGCCCACATTGACTGTTCCATATTCAAAGGTGAACCTAGCATAAGTGCAGACATGTGTGCCAAGCGTTTCCAACGCTAATGTAACTGATTAGTAATACAGACTTTTATGATTTTGATACTTCGGTATGTTAAAAGTGGCGCTAATGTTTTTCTTTCAGATAAACAAGTTTTCTGTTTACTATCATGCTTATGCTTATTTATTGGTTATCCTCCTTTTATATATGTATAATTGTTGTCTAACCTGTTTTATTTTATTTTATTGTTTGTCAATAAACTAGTTCTTGTGAACCTTGCGTCTCCTTCGCCTGTGTCATTTTACTTGAAATGATTTAGCATTACGTTTACTATGTATATTTATCTGGGATAATTCTAATAGATTGTTCCTTTATGCAAGCATTTTTGCATTGGTTTATGCTTTCCCCTAGCGGGAGGACTCCATGCTCTTAGGGGACGGTGGCGGATATGCAAGTTTTCCTCCTACCCGGATATAAACCTTTGTCCAATCCAGTAATCGAACGGGGAACTGGTCGATATTTCATATTGACTCAGTGGTTCTTTACAAACTATGCTCTACATGATATAGGGTGAGACCACTATATTGGCTTGTCTATTATTCATACATAGGTATATGTACTCTTCGAGACTTTTCCAGAGTCTAGTATGACTCTTCCCTGTAGGGGGCAGGAAGCACTAACATGGTCTATGGTTAGTTGATAAGATGAATGATGGTAACATCCTATGTCTCTAGGTCTAGTTGGCCGGGAAATACCTTCGGGGAGTACGGCACGTTTTGAGAATCCAGATACAGTAATGCTCTGGTTCGCTCAAAATCCGTTTTTTGGGCTCAAGCCATGTCGTCCTGATGGACCCGCCCTTCCCTTTTCCTCTAAAAAGGGCTGTAGGTCCCCTCCCTACATACAGTATCTGTAGCACCTCGTGTATCGCTACAAGGAATACAGATGGCGCCGTGAGCGGCGCAATGCACGCTTACGAAACGGGAGAGGAGAGATACCTTGCGAGCGGCTCTCCTTTTCTTTCTCGTTTTCGTTTTCTTGCCAATTGACCCCTTCGAAGTGTTAACTCTGTTCGGGGTGCAGATTGCTATGTGGCGTGTCAAGAATACGTCCTCTGGTATTTCGCGATATCCCTGGTTCTTTTATTAGGGATATTCGCTCCAGGAGTTAGAATTCTGGGTACCTTAAGGTAAATTCTCTGGGAATATGACCGTAGTTATATATACCCAAGGAAGCTACCCTTTAGGAACTTCCATCAGGACGACATGGCCATCTCACCCAAAAATAGATTTTTCGCTTCGCTCAAAATCCGTTTGTTTTCACAACGTCCTCAGGAACTTTATAGCAAGGCCAATGTTACCTAAGGTCATAGAAAGAACGAAAAGTAAGCAGAGAACAAGAAAAAAGAACCAAGAAGAGAGGGAAACATGAATAAGAATACAAAGCTGAAACATGCTAACCAAAACTCTGGCAACCATGAGAGATCGCTGGGAACTCATGACATAGTAATAGTAAACTGAGGGTTTAAATACCTCGTTTAGGGTGCGTTTATATAGGAATAAACAATAAAAGTTATCACAATAATGCTATCTTGATTTCTTTTAGAAAAGCAGCAAAAATTGGTTGCAAATCTTTGGGAGCTCATAACTCAAAAACATACTTATCCACACAGATACATTTTTCTCACTTATTTATAGTTCGATTTTAGGGAGAAAGATACCATTAATAGAGGAATCAAAATCCCACAATTTTGTTAGACAGAATTTTGATTTTACTTTATCTTTCTTTTTCTTGATTATTTTGCATCTAGACGGGGGGGGGGGAAAGAAAAAAAAAAAGGGGGAAAATCAAAATTCCATCTCTCAAAAATGATATTTTCATAATAAAATAAATTTTTGAATATACTTACCCGCTGGTTATATAAAGAGCTGAAGTCCCCTGACGCTCTGGCAGAAATTCAAATCTCACACTATCGAAGATACAGCAGGTGTACTAACCGCACCCTAGCGGTAGCTCAGGTGGAACAACACACCATCTCCAGTTCTTCCATGCCTCACATACCATAGGTAGTCTCTAGAGGGGAGGAGGGTGGGTGTTAAATTTATATAACCAGCGGGTAAGTATATTCAAAAATTTATTTTATTATGAAAATATCATTTTTAAATATAAAACTTACCCGCTGGTTATACAGTATAAAGAGCTGATTGACACCCATTGGTGGCGGGTCAGAGACAGCTACATATAGAAAATTCACTTAAGGGTTACATACAACAAACTTAAGCGGTTCTCACCTGATAAGGAAGCTGACAGCAATGATACTCTGCCTCATTTCGTCCGCTATCCTTAAGAGATCCAGAAATCCACTCCGGCTGAAAATCTCTAGGAGCTGTCAAACGGTACAACCACCTATAACATGACAGAACCTCAACCAATACCCTTGTTCCAGGTGCACTCAAGGAACAAAATGACCACCTAACCAAATCAAAGATTGCGGAAGACTGACGACCAATCTCCACAAACAACCATAACAAATGAGTTCCAAGAGATAGAAAAGGGGTATTAAGAAAAAGGGAACGTAGTGGTAGATCATTCACCTACTATCGCATTTGCCGCTATAAAAGGACCTAACGTAAAAAAAGTCCTCATAGCGAGTCTGAAAATTTCTCAAATAATGGGATGCAAAAACAGACTTACTTCTCCAAAATGTCGTATCCATCAGACTTTGCAGAGAACGGTTCTGTTTAAAGGCCACTGAAGTCGGTACCGCTCTGACTTCATGTGTCTTGACTTTGAGAAGCCTCTGATCCGACTCATCACACTGAGCATGAGCTTCTCGAATCAACAATCTAATGAAAAAAGACAAGGCATTCTTAGACATGGGCATCGAGGGTTTCCGAACTGCACACCACAGAGCGTCTGAGTTACCCCTCAGATTCTTAGTCCTGTCCACATAAAGCCGTAACGCTCTAACTGGACAGAGTACCCTTTCTAATTCACCGTCAGCCAAATCAGAAAGGTTAGAAATCTCGAAGGATTTGGGCCATGGCCGAGAAGGGTTTTCATTCTTGGCCAGAAACCCCAGTTGCAAAGAACAAATGGCTTTTCCATTCCGAAAACCAATGTTCCTGCTTAAAGCGTGTACCTCACTAACTCTTTTAGCAGTGGCAAGGGTAACCAGAAAAAGTGTTTTCAAGGTTAAATCCTTAAATGAAACCGAGTGTAAAGGCTCAAATCTGTCACTCATGAGAAATTTAAGGACAACATCCAAATTCCAGGCAAGGGGAGCTGTTTGAATCTTCTTGGTCGTATCAAAAGACCTAAGCAAATCTTGTAGATCTTTATTATTAGAAAGGTCTAGGTTCCTGTGTCTAAAAAGCGTTGCCAACATACTCCTGTAACCTTTAATAGTAGATGACGAGAAGTTATGTTTAAATTTAAGGTCCAAGAAAAAATCTGCTATCTGGGTAAGAGAGGTACTGGAAGAGGAAATCGCGTTAGTCCTACACCACTCCCTGAATAACTCCCACTTGGACTGATACACCTTGATGGTTGAAGACCTCCTTGCCCTCGCAATTGCCTTGGCTGCCTTCTTCGAAAATCCTCTAGCTCTAGCGAGTTTTTCGATAGTCTGAAGGCAGTCAGACATAGAGCTCGGAGGTTTAGATGATTTCAGGCCAAGTGAGGTTGTCTGAGAAGATCAGGTCTCATGGGAAGGCTTCTCGGGAAATCCACCATCCATTCCAGTACCTCTGGAAACCAGCTCCTTGACGGCCAGAACGGAGCTATCAGCGTCATTCTGGTCTCTTCGTGGGAAATGAACTTCTAAATCACTTTGTAAAGAATCTTGAACGGAGGGAAAGCATAAACCTCCATGTGTGACCAGTTCATCAGAAAGGCGTCTATGTGTAAGGCTTCGGGATCCGGAACCGGAGAGCAGTAACACTCCAGCCTTTTAGTCTTTGCGGTGGCAAAGAGATCCACGAGAGGTCGACCCCATAAGCGCCACAGACTCTTGCAGATGTCCGGGTGCAAAATCCAATCTGTGGAGAGAACCTGACCTCCCCTGCTGAGTCTGTCTGCGCTCACATTGTTGACCCCCTGGATGAATCGAGTCAAAAGAGTCACCTTCCTTTCCTCTGCCCAAACGATAAGAAGTCTTGCAATCTCGTACAGAGGCCAAGAGTGGGTCCCGCCTTGTTTCACAATATAGGCCAGAGCTGTAGTGCTGTCCGCATTGACTTAGACCACTTTGCCCCTGATCTGCTTCTCGGAGCCTATGAGAGCCAGATGAATAGCCAAAAGCTCCTTTTGATTGATGTGGAGTGATGTTTGCTCCACCGTCCAAGTCCCCGAAAGCTCCTTCTTCCCTAGAATGGCTCCCCACCCCGAGTTGGTGGCGTCGGAACACAACACGAGGTCTGGGCTCTTCTGAAGTAAAGACAAGCCTTCTTTCAGTCTGGGCTCGTTGTCCCACCATTGAAGATGAGACTTGATGGAAACTGAGATGGGAATGCAATCCCTGTCGAGGTTGTCCCCTTTCTTCCAATGGCGATTGAGATGAAACTGAAGAGAACGCAAGTGCAACCTCCCCAAGGTCACGAACTTCTCTAATGACGAGAGAGTCCCCAGAAGGCTCATCCAATCTCTTACGGAGCAAAGATCTCTCTTCAGGAAAGTTTGGACTTTTAGGAGGGCTGCCTGAATTCTCACCGACGACGGAAAAGCCCAAAAACTCCGACTGTGAATCTCCATCCCCAAATAAAGAATCTCCTGGGATGGAGTCAGTTGCGATTTTTCCGAGCTCACCAGGAGGCCCAGTTCTCTGGAGAGATCCAAAGTCATCTTGAGGTCCTTCAAACAACAATCGGCTGAGGAGGCTCTTAACAGCCAATCGTCCAGATACAGAGGCCCTGATTCCCCTCGAATGCAGCATGCTTGCCACATTCAGCATGATCTTGGTAAACAATAGAGGAGCCGTGCAGAGTCCGAAACAAAGAGCCCTGAACTGGAAGACCTTGTTTCCGTCCATGAACCTCAGATAACGTCTGCAGCTGGGATGAATCGGAAGGTGGAAATAGGCGTCCTGAAGATCTACAGAGACTATCCAATCGTCCTTCCTCACAGCCGCCAGAACTGTTTTCCGAGTCTCCATAGTGAACGTCGAATTTTGGACGTAACCATTTAGCACACTTACGTCCAGAACCGGTCTCCACTCCCCGGAACTCTTGGGTACTAGGAAAAGGCGGTTGTAAAACCACGGAGACGTAACATCCTGCACTTCCTCTATTGCTTGCTTCTCTAATAAAAGAGACATCTGAAGACGCATGGCTTGCTTCTTCGGTCCCTCTCTGTATTTGGGCGAAAGATCCACCGGATCTGTGACTAAAGGAGGATTTGCCAGGAAGGGGATCTTGTAACCCTCCTTTAACACTTGGACGGACCAGGGGTCCGCTCCATTTCTCTCCCAAGCCTCCCAAAAGTGAGTCAACCTGGCACCCACAGCTGTCTGAAGGAAAGGGCAGTCAGACTTTACCTCGGCCGGACTTGCCCCCTCTGCCTCTAGGCTTCCTTCCTTCTGGTTTGAAAGAGCCTCTTCCAGAGGACTTCCCACGAAAGGACTGAGGACTAAAACCAGAAGAGGATTCCTTAGGCTTACGAGAGGAAAACGACGACGGCAAAACTTTCCTTGTCGTATAAGTAACTAAGTCATGCGTGGCCTTCTGCGTGAGGGCAGTGGCCACTTCGCCTACCAACTCTTGCGGAAATAAGGTATTAGCCAAAGGTGCGAAAAGAAGGCCCGTTTTCTGGTAGGGAGACACTCCTGCAGAGAGAAAAGAGCACATCGTGGCCCTTTTCTTGAGGATTCCAGCTGTGAACAAGGCAGCAAGCTCGTTAGAGCCATCCCTCACACCTTTGTCCAAGCAGGACATCAAATGAACCAGTCCACTAGTGTCCGTTTCCGTCATATCTGAGACCCTCTTACTCAAAGCCCCCAGAGCCCAGTCTAAGAAATTAAACACCTCGAAGGCCCTGAACAGACCTTTAAGCAAATGATCGAACTCTGGAATGGACCACCAAATCTTCGTTTTCCTTAAGGCAAGATGACGAGAAGCATCTACTAAACTTGAAAAATCCCCTTGGGCAGACGAAGGAAAACTCAAGCCCAACACTTCACCAGTCTCGTACCACACACTAGATTTAGAAGCTAACCTAGCGGGTGGAAAGGCAAAGGCCGTCTTGCCAAAAGATTTCTTAGAGTCCAACCAGGAACCCATTAATTTCAAGGCCCGTTTAGAGGATCGAGAAAGAACCATCTTGGTATAAACTGGAACTTTGGTAGCTTTACCTAAGATGAACTCAGAAGGCGGAGAACGAGGGGCCACAGGAGTAAACTGATCCGGGAAAATTCCAGTAAGAATCAGCATAAACTTGCGAAGATCAACAGCATGTTGATAATGCTTCTCCTCCTCATTCTCAGAGACTTCCTCAATAGGATCATCCTCATCCGACTTTTCCTCAAGTTCGTCTTCTGGCAGTGCAGCAACTGCTGCAGCCTGAACCGAAGGAACAAAGTCTGGATGGGACTGCCTGTCAAAGCCAACATCTGCATCCACCTGACGGGGAGAAGTCGAAGTAGATTGACGTGAAACATGGACGGGTAGACGATCTTCTTCAACTAACAACTGCCTAGACCGCTTAGGATCCGACTGCTGTTGAAAAGATTGACGCTTGGAATCAGAAGGCAACTGCCGAAGATCGCTGAGTGGACACGTAGAGTCCGAAAACTGTTGACGCGAACAATCAAAGCTGTCAAGATGTCGACGCTGAGAATCGATGTTTTGACGCGACGCGTCCACAAGTTGTTGACGCGGGCGATCCACTACTTCAAAACGTTGACGCGTCTCGTCCACTTGTCAACGCCGATGTTCTTCCACACGACCAGAAAGCGAAAACCGGTCAACCAAACCTCTCTGACGCGACTCATCAAAATCAATCTGGCGTTGGACACTATGAATGGGAGACCGCCTAAGCGATAACTCGGCAGCACCAGAGACCATCGAACGCCTGTGCGATAACTGGTCTGACACCTGACGCCCAGACATACCGCCAACACCTGGTTGATAAGAATCCATCAACGACGAGAGTTGTTCCTTCATAGTCACAAGCATACACCATTTAGGATCAACAGAACTCCCTAAAGGAATATGAGAGCCAACGTCACCATGTATTTCGGGAGAAGAAAGCCAATCTGAAGGAAGAAGGGGTGCATGAATCGTAACAAGGTCTGAATCGGAAGGAATCATATCCACACGAACACGGTGATCTGGACGTTTAGCCGGAGTGCAAGCGATGGGAGAACGGAAACGTTCCGGTGAGTCCCACGAACTACATCCTGGACGCACGGGCGATTCCTGACGCTGTGAAACATCATGCGACCGTTTAAGCGGTCTTGACGCGCGACGCCAGATCTCACTCCCCAACCCTTCATCGGAAGACGGGGATAACGCATGAACCTCACCTTTCCTACGATGAGGGTGAACGGCCTGAGCTATGGCAACAGGAACGTTCGAGGGGACGTCTGCACGATTGATGACGCTTCTCGTTCCCTTAAGCCGTTCGACATTACTTCTCCCATGGGTTCGAGAGCTCGCTAGAGGTCTTAGGCTAGGTGAACGACAAGATCGTGCAGACGCACCCTCCGCAACACTAAACACATTAGCAACACTTGTCACAATACCGAGAGAGTCACGACTTTTCGGTACACCAACATCAGACACTGAAACACTTTCCACAGTTCTGACAGGATCACGGTTTTTCAATACCTTCAACTCGGAAAAAATCGTATTTCTATCGGCCGCTAAGGACTCAACTTTCTCACCAAGAGTCAAAATAGCAGTAAACATGTCTTTCATAGTAGGTTCCTGATCTACCACCACGGGGGAAGGAATAGGATTAGGAACATTAACATTAGGTAAGGCTCTATCCACAGATCGTGAAGAACTACGCCTAACTCTGTCTCTCTCTACCTAACATAACGATCGTGTTACAAAATCATCATCAGTTAAAGAAAGACACTCATTACATCTATCATCAAATGAACAAAATTTACCCCTACATTTCACACAAATATTATGAGGATCAATAGATCCTTTAGGAAGTCGAGTACGACACCCTTCACTAACACACCTACGCTGAGCAGGGGAGGAGTCGGCCATTTTGAATGGTTACGTGAAAGACCGATGAGCAAAAAATAAGGGAAATATTAATAAAGATAATCTCAAACAAAAAGATTCCAAGACTAGAAACAAGTGAAAACAATTAACGATAGCTTAAACTCAGAAAAGAACGTTGTACATCAACAAACAACTTCCCAAGAGAGTAAAACCACGAGAGCAAACTTCTATATGTCAGCCAGCTATGACGGCAGAGAGAAGAACTGGAGATGGTGTGTTGTTCCACCTGAGCTACCGCTAGGGTGCGGTTGGTACACCTGCCGTATCTTCGATAGTGCGAGATTTGAATTTCTGCCAGGGCGTCAGGGGACTTCAGCTCTTTATATAACCAGCGGGTAAGTTTTATATTTAAAATTTTTCAGTTTATAAAGTAATTTTTATGGTATAAGATTCAATACAACTAGTGTCAGAGCGGAAAATTACCTAATTTTTTTTTAAACCATGATTTTTACTAAAAAATCAGAGTTTTTGATAAAATGACTTGAAATTTTTATATGATGAAGGTATTATATGTCTAAAAAATATATAGAAATGGTGTATTTTGGACCATTAGAAAAAAAATGGCGCACGGTCCCTTTAATATTCCCACAAACAAAAACATCGAGTAATGATACAAAGAATTTCTAATAATGTCCAAAGAAATGTAAAGATTTAATTGAATAAAAAAAAAAAACCCACGCACCCTCACTCACAGAGAAAGAGAGAGACAAGACATGATAACTAATAGCAATGGCTATAAACAATACTAGTGCTTTTGTAATATTCATCATGAATACATTTCAAATAAATTAAGAAATCATATAAATAATGTGCCATTCATAAGTGCGCATTATCTAATACGGTAGTGGGACATTTAGATCACCACCACAGCTTATCACAACCAAAGGTAAACAAAAAAGTTGGTTATTGTAGATTGTTAATATGTATCCAAAATTAAAAATTAGAATACAATAATGCTTTAATGGAACATATATCATATGGAACTACAAAATCAAATAATGATATGCAATAAAAAATATTGACAAAATAAGACTTAGATGATTGCCGAATCATAACACAGCATAATAAATCTACGGAAACTTCATTTTTCGAGTTTGACATATGTTAAGATCGATTTACAACCTGTCTCTCGGTCCCTATCCCTATCGCTTGAGGGCGGATCCGCTGCCTCGCAGTGAAGGGGTTAACCTTACAAAATAATTTTACAGTATGTTATACTGTCTTAGAGTAAATCACATTCACAAATAAAGTCTGTGATGAACTGTAAACATACCATATTGTAAAAGTTTACATTTAAAATCATGTATGTACATTTATTTGTAAATCTAAAATGGAGTTTTTATGATAAAACAAAGTTTTATTTATACTTGCCTGGCAGTTATATACATATAGCTAGAAGTCTCTGACTTTCGGCAGAATTTTTCAAAAATCACGGCAACCGCCTTGTGGTGGTTGTGCGGTTAGGTGGTTAACAACCCTTACAGGGTGGTACTAGGAATCATTCCCGTTTTCTGTTCTTCAGATCATCTATGCCCGACCTGTCACCTGAGGGGAGGTGGGTGGGCCTTGGAATATATATATATATATAACTGCCAGGTAAGTATTCATAAAACTTTGTTTTATCATAAAAACTCCATTTTTATGAATAGAACTTACCTAGCAGTTATATATATATATAGCTGATTCACACACTTGGAGGAGGGTGATAGACAGTAAACATCGTTGGGGAAACAACAAAAAGTTGTGGGATAAAAAACACCTTGATTCCTTACCTGCTAAGGTAGCTGACTTTAAAGGTTCCTGCCTCTTGAGTCGCTTTCCCTTAGGAGTATCAGCCAGGATGGGACCTGCCATGCTGAAACCATTCAATCGAGTCTGTCAACGGGGTGAGACCAACAATCTGACTAGACTACCTACTACCCTTATATCAAAAACTGCAACCTTACAATAACCAACCACCTAACCTTGCAGAATAGATATCAATTATCTATCTGGACTGAGGTGACTATACCACAAGTCAAAGTCCTAAGACAACCATTAAAAACACCAAACCACACACAGGAATACAAAAACTAAGGTTGAGGGGAGGTAGTAACTCCTTTGCCTAATACAGAAGCCGTAGCTATGTATGGGCCCAAGGTATAGCATTTCTCATAATCTACTCTCACCTCTCTGAGGTAATGAGAGGCGAACACAGAGTTGCTTCTCCAGAACGTTGCATCCATAATTTGTCTGACCGACATGTTCTTGAAATAAGTAAGCGAAGTCGCAATGGCTCTCACTTCGTGAGCCTGCGCTATTAAAAGGCCGAAGTGCTCTTCCTCACACAAGAGATGCGCTTCCCTTATAACTTCCCTCAGGAAAAAAGACAAAGCGTTCTTTGAAAGGGGCTTTTGCGGATCCTTCACCAAGCACCACAAGGAGCTAGAAGAGCCTCTCACATTCTTCGTGTGAGACAAGTAAGCATTGAGGGCTCTAACTGGACAGAGGAGGCTCTCTTGCTCTTGACCCACTAGGTTAGTTAGGTTAGGAACCTCAAAGGTCCTTGGCCAGGGCTTCGAAGGGTTCTCGTTATTAGCGAGGAAATCCATTCTCAAGGCACAAACCACTCCATTCTGATTGAAGCCTACCTGCTTTTCAATCGCATGGACCTCACTGACCCTTTTAGCTGTGGCTAGGGCCATAAGGAAGAGGGTTTTCTTCGTAACCTCTCTAAGAGAAGCATGAGAGATGGGTTCAAATTTCTTGGTGCAAAGAAATTTAAGAACCACATCAAGGTTCCAAAAAGGGGGCTTTAACAGAACCTGTTTGGTTGTCTCAAAAGACTTCACGAGGTCTTGCAAGTCCTTATTGTGAGACAGATCTAAGCCTCTATGTTGAAAGACTGTAGAGAGCATGCTCCTGTATCCTTTGATTGTGGACACTGCTAGCTTAGCGTCCTGCCTAAGATAATAAAAAATCAGCAATCTGGCTCACAGAGGTAGTGGATGAGGAAACCTTGTGCTTCCTGCACCAAGCCCTAAAAGTCTCTCACTTGGATTGGTAGACTCTCTGTGAAGAGACCCTCCTCGCTCTGGCGATAGCTTTCGCAGCTTGCGCCGAAAAGTCTCTCGCTCTGACAAGCTTCTCGATAGCCTAAAGGCAGTCAGTTTGAGAGCGAGGGGGTTTTGATGATACCTCTCGAAGTGGGGTTGTCTGAGCAGCTTTGGACTTGCAGGAAGGCTTCTTGGGAAGTCCATCAACATGTCTACCACTTCCGTAAACCATTCTCTCGTTGGCCAGAATGGAGCTACCAGGATCATTCGTCCCGAATCGAGGAGAGCGAATTTCCTGACGACCAGATTGATGATCTTGAACGGGGGAAAGGCATACATGTCCATCCCCATCCAATCCATCAAAAAGGCGTCCACAGCTATTGCCTCCTCGTCCGGAACTAGGGAGCAGTAGTTGGGGATCCTCTTGTTCAAGTTGGAGGCGAAGAGATCTATTAGGGGTCTCCCCCACAGCCTCCAGAGACTTTGACAGACCTGTTGGTTGAGGGTCCATTCTGTGGGAAGACCCTGCCCTTTCCTGCTGAGCATGTCCACCCTCACATTCCTCTGTCCCTGAACAAATCTCATCAGCAGATCTACCTTGTTCTTCGCCCAAAGAAGGAGTTCCCTTGCTGTTTCGAACAGAGACAGAGAGTGAGTCCCCCCTTGCTTCCTGATGTACGCAAGAGCTGTGGTGTTGTCTGAGTTGACCTCCACAATCTTCCCTGACAACGAGTCTTTGAAGGCCTTTAGCCCTAGAAGAATGACCATCAGCTCCTTGTTGTTGATGTGCCATCTCCAACTGACTTTCTTCCCAAGAGCCTGAGACCTCCCTGCTTCCTAGTGTTGCTCCCCAACCTGACTCTGACGCATCTGAAAACAACACTAGGTCTGGGTTCTTCTTGTACAGGGAGATCCTTTCCCCCAACAAGGCTGGATCCAGCCACCACTTCAGATGATCCTTGACCTCTGCTGGAATAGGGAAGGAAAAGGAGTCTTCCTGAGTCTTTCTGTTCCACCACTTCAAAAGAAAGTGCTGTAGAGGCCTTAGATGGAGTCTCCCCAGAGAGACAAACTGCTCAAGAGAGGAGAGAGTTCCCAGCAAACTCATCCACTCCTCCGCAGAGCACCTCTTCTTGTCCAGGAAACTTCGGACCTTCTCAAGACACTTGGTCTGTCTTTCCAGAGAGAAAGAAGCCCGAAAAAAAACTGAATTCAGAACTATCCCCAAATAGAGAATAGTCTGATTCGGGTTGGTCTGAGACTTCTCCCTGTTGATGACCAGGCCTAGATCTTGAGCCATCATAAAAGTCTTTCGTAGATCCTCCAGACACTTCTCCTTCGATCGTGAACGAATCAGCCAATCATCCAGATAAAAAGATACCCTTATCCCCTCTTGATGCAGCCAGCCTGCCACATTCGCCATTATCCTGGTGAAGACTTGAGGAGCCGTGCTGAGACCGAAGCAAAGTTCTCTGAACTGGAAGCACTTGCCCTGGATTACAAATCTCAGGTACTTCCTTGAAGTCGGATGAATGGGGACGTGAAAATACGCGTCCTGCAAATCGAGGGACACCATCCAGTCCCCTGGATGTACTGATGCCAACACAGACCGAGTCATCTCCATGGAGAACTTCGTCTTCTCCACGAAGAAGTTCAGAGAGCTGACATCCAGGACGGGTCTCCATCCACCAGAGTTCTTGGGCACTAGAAACAGGTGAATGTAACAGCCTGGGGAGGATAGGTCCCGAACCAGTTCTATCACTCCCTTATCCAGCATTTGGTCGACTAGATCCAGGGGAGCCTTCTGTTTCCCCGGATCTGTGTACTGAGCTACTAAGGCTAGCGGAGTATCTAAGAGAGGAGGCTTCTTCAGAAGGGGGATCTTGTATCCTTTCTTGATGACTGAGAGGGACCAGGTGTCCGACCCTCTTCTCTTCCAAGACTGCCAAAAACGTGACAGTCTAGCGCCTATTGTCTGGAGGAGTTGTATTTCATTTTCTGGAGCGAGCTCTGAACGAACCTCTGTTTGATCTTGCTCCTGACTCTTGCCTTCTTCCTCTAAAGTCAGGTCTTGAAGTGGTCCTGCCTCGAAAGGGCTGCTGGAATTTCTTTTCCTCCTGCTTCGAAGTCGAAGGAGCGGCTGTCAAGGGCTTACGAGCTGAGCGTGATAGAAGGTCTTGGGTGGCCTTTTGGGCCAGAGAGAGTAATGTCTCTCACAAGGGCCTCAGGAAAAAGGTGTTGCGACAGGGGGGTGTAAAGAAGCTCAGACTTCTGTGCAACGATTACAGATCTCGAAGCAAAAGAGCAAAGTAGAGCCCTCTTCTTCAAGATTCCTGCTGAAAACAGCAAAGCCAACTCATTAGCCCCATCTCTAAGAGCTTTGTCCATACAGGACATAATATTGGTAAGATCTTGAGTTCCTTCCATCTGCTCGGTCTTCCTGGATAGAGTCCCTAGCGACCAGTCCAAAAAGCTAAACACTTCAAAGGCTCTAAAAATGCCTTTGATGAGGTGGTCTAGCTCCGACATCGACCACATAACCTTGGCCGAGTTGAGACCATGCCTTCTAGCCGAGTCCACGATGCCAGAGAAGTCACCCTTGGAGGAGGCGGGAACTCCCAGACCCAGAGGTTCCCCAGTCTCATACCACATGCCAGCCTTCGAAGCAAGACGCGCTGGTGGAAACGAGAAGGAAGTCTTAACCGCTTGCCTTCGTTCCTTCATCCAATCATCATTCTTCGCAAGCGCCTTCCTAGCAGAAATGGAAAGTTTCATCTTGATGAAGGCCAACTGTTTATTGGCCTTCTTCCTGCTAAATTGAGATTGAGGAGATCGCGGAGCAGCAGGTTGGAACTCCTCCTCATAAAGTTCAAGGAGGGAGCGAGAGAGAACCTTGTAATCGCCAGCAGCGTCAGAATGTTTGCCTTCGTCATCAGTGACCTCTTCGAGATCCTGATCCACCTCTAAAATATGCTTCGCTCGAGAAGAAGGTTCCCTAGAATCCGACAAAGGGATATCGAAGGATTCGTCCTGAAGTAGAGGGCTGCAAGCAGCCTGACCCCGAGAACCGCTTGCGTCCCGGCACCGAGCGTAGGTGTCGTCCTGGCGCCAAGAAGAGGAAGCGTCCTGGCGCCGAGCGCTAGAAGAGTCCTTGGTGCGGTAGGAGGAAGCGTCCTGACGGTGAGAGGGGGAGGCGTTCTTATGCCGAGAGCTGCTATCATCCTGGAAACGAGAAGTATCGTCCTGAGAAAGCAGGCTGCTATCGTCCTGGCACCGAGAGCGAGAGGCAGAGTCGTCCTGGCGTCGCCAACGAGAGGCGGTATCATCCTGGCGTCAAGAACGAGAGGCGGTATCGTCCTGGCGTCAAGAACAAGAGGCGGTATCGTCCTGGCGTCAAGAACGAGAGGCGGTATCGTCCTGGCGTCAAGAACGAGAGGTGGTATCGTCCTGGCGTCGAGAACGAGAGGCAGTATCGTCCTGGCGATGAGAGCGAGAGGCGGAATCGTCCTGGCGCCGAGCAGAAGAGGAAGCAGAGCGGTGACGTGTCTTCGAAGAAGCGCGCAAGGGTTCCTTATGAGAGGAACTCCGTTCCCTCTTAGAAGCTAACTTCTTGATTGCCAAAGAGTCGTCTTTACGTCTGTCAGACTGGGCGTGAGGGCGGCTAAACGCTTTAACCAACGAAAAACGTTCCTGCATGACAGACATGAAAGACTTAGCTACTTTTGCTGGGTCTTGCGGTCCCGGAGGAGAGGGCTGACGAATAACACTGGTGGAAGGAGAAGGATCTTCAGCTGCCCTATCTCGACTTGCGGACCTAGACTTCGTCCTCTTCACAGACACGGAGTCTAAATCGTCCTCTGAAGGGCAAGGTTCATAGCTATTAGAACCGGGAGAGTGAGAACGAGACAGTTCGTCGCAATTCCACCTCCTCTTCGTAGGTCTTGACGCCTTAAACTTCCATTTGCGTCTGGGAGAGGGATTCGGAGAAGAAACAATCACGTCCGACAAGCCTTTTCCCTGGCGGTTAAGAGCAGCGTGGGAATCGGCAACAGGACTGTCAGAGGAGACGGTTGACCGAGGGTACGTACCTCTCACCCCCTTTCGGCTGTCAACGTACCTTCTCCCTTGGTCCTGGGAGCTTGGTAGAGGTCTAGACCTAGGGTAATGACAGGTTCGGTCAGCCGCCACCACTATTGCACTTTCACAAGCACTAAAATAACTTTCATTGGGCTTACCTTTAAAGGCCGCAAGTTGTTCTTTGATGGCCTTCAACTCGGCAGCCATCCTGGCGTACCGAGGGTCATCCGCAGATACGGATCCTGTAAAAGGGGCAGGAGTTACTTTCTTGGGAAGGATCCACTTCCAAAGAGGAATCAATTACAGGTTCAAAGGACAAATCAACACTAAGCTCGCTAACAGACTTAGATTTAAACCTAAAAGCTCTCCTAACTCTATCGAGCTCTAGTTTACGCACATAGCGCTTCATAGCCAACCAATCCTTTTCATTCAAACTCTTACATTCCTCGCACCTGTTATTAAGTGCACATTCAAAACCCCTACAACCCAAACACACGGTGTGAGGGTCTACCGACATTTTTGGCAACCTCACCTTGCATTCCTCATTCGCACAAACACAGAATTGAATTTTATCACTCATAATGATCAAAAGCAAAAAAAGCAAAGAAATAACAAAACACGATTGCCAAATCCCCAAATCAGTGTACTTCACCAAATAGCAGACTGGTACAGCGATACAAGGAAAGCGAAGAAAAACTCTTAATGAAGGACCAACATGTTGTCCAGCCGGCAGAGATGATCTGAAGAACAGGAAACGAGAATGATTCCTAGTACCACCCTGTAAGGGTTGTTAACCACCTAACCACACAACCACCACAAGGCGGTTGCCGCGATTTTTGAAAAATTCTGCCGAAAGTCAGAGACTTATAGCTATATATATATATATATATATATATATATATATATATATATATATATATATATATATATATATATATACATATATATACATATACATATATATACACACACACACACACACACACATATATATATATATATATATATATATATATATATATATATATATATATATATATATATATATATATATATATACACATATATATATATATAACTGCCAGGTAAGTTCTATTCATAAAATTACTTTTTTCTGTACATTACACATCAAAATTTGTTTGTAAGCTTAAAATAGATTTGTATTAACCATATATAATTCAAATTGTATTTAGAAATAAAATACAGAACTGGGAATGATCATTTGTGGTTTAGCCTAGTGACAAGTAAATTTCACTTGTCATTTTTCAAGTCAAGTCACCTATCCTGGAACGAATTACCGACGTACATACAATATTATTATTATTACTGCTTTACTAGCTAAGCTACAACCTTAGTTGGAAAAGCCACATGCTATAAGCCCCAAGAGCTCCTACACAGAAAATACCCCAGTGAGAAAAGGAAATAAGAAAGCTTAGAACAGTGTGCCTGAATGTATCCTCAAGCAAGAGAACTCTTAACCCAAGACAGTGGAATACCATGGTACTGAGGCTATGGCACTACCCTAGACTGGAGAACAATTATATGATTTTGGAGTGTCCTCCTAGAAGAGCTGATTGAAACTTACCATGGCTAGTGTCTCTTCTATCCTTACCAAGTCGAAAGTAGCTACTGAACAATTACAGTGCAGTACTTAACCTCATGAGTGAAGAACTGGTTGATTAGCCTAGTGTCATGTGTATGAGGAAAGAAGAGAATTTGTAAAAAAAAAAATTAGCCAGACTATTTGGTGTATGTGTAGACAAAGGAAAAATAAGACTTAGAGAGGTATGTAATACAGTAATATCTCGCAAGTCAAAGGACCCAATAACTCTCTAATGGTAGTATCACAAAGGGTGGCTGGTGCCTTGACCAACCTACTACCTAGAGAGAGAAGAGGTTTGGTGGAAGAGGATGCCCTTGTTAGAAGGCACTGGAGAGGGTGCATCAGGCAAATGACCCTTTAATGTAGGGATAACAGTGAGAAAAAAGGTGTGTTTGTGTAATGATGCACTGATCTTGAGAAGCAGAAAGTTTATCATCTTTGTGAAGGTAACACATCAGATCTGATTTGGAATAACTATACTCAGTTAAGGGCTGTTTTCAGTTTATGCTTTCACTGTAAAAGGAATACAATTTGACAATAATAGAATCCCTTTCTGCCACAACACAGGATTATGATTGTAGACATGCATATTTGGAGAAGCAGGAGGCCTATCCTCTTTGGAAGGGTAACAGATCAGATTTAATAACTATACTCAGCTTAGAGCTTTTGCTCAGAGAGTTTAGGAAGTACAATTTTACCATAAAAGAAACCCTTTCTGGTATAACCCAGGAACGTAAGTGGTGGATTACCGTTAAAATCTGCACCCTTTGGTGTAGATGCAGCAGTTTCTCCTTTACTTAAACCAGATGGCTCTATCACTGAATGTCCACAAGAAAAGGTGAAAAAACTAAAAAACTGATGTGTTCGACAGTAAGCAGAGTTATAAGAAACCTGATCTTCCTCATTCCTGTTTTCCCAAGGCTAAACAAACTAGTTTAGCTTTTATCTCATCAAATTAAAGCTCTCTTGCTGGACCTTGATGCTTATGGAGGTGTAAACTCAAATGGTATTTTTCCTTTGTTTTTTATAAAGACTGCAGATTTCCTAGCTCCAAAGTTATGTTATTTGGTGCAAGATATCAAGAAAGGGAGCTTTTAGCACTTGTTGGAGAATTGGTAATGTTAATCCACTTGTAAATGTGTTTGTGGTAGCTCAAGTCCAACTGATTACTGCCCCATTTCCATAACTCCCATATTTAAAGTTTTTTAACGTCTTTTAGCAAAACATCTTAAAAGGTTTGCTGAAGATAATCATGTGTTCCTTAGTATAAAATTTGGTTTTTATAAAGGCCTTGGAGCATGTGATACCCTTCTTACAATCTCCAATGCTGTACAGATATCCCTTGATTGTGGTCAGGAAGTTTGTATGATCGGCCATCATTTTAGTGCTGTCTTTGACCGTGTTAATCACAAGGCTCTTGTTTTCAAACTAAAACAGTTGGGATTGGGTGGTTCGTTACTTAGCAACATTATTGAATTTTCAAGTAAAAGATTGCAGAGAAGAGTTGTTGATGGGCACCATAGTGAGTATAGGAATGTGATATCTGATGGTCCTAAGGGTAGTGTTCTTGGCCCATTATTTTTCATACTATATACACATGACATGTGGTGGTTTGACCTAGAAAACCAGCTTGTTGCATACGTAGATGATACTACACTATCTGCATCAATTCCATCTCCTGAATGTAGATCAGGGGTTGCTGAATCCCTTAATAGAGATCTAGCTAAAATTAGTTCATGGTGCTAATAATAGGGCATGAAGTTGAACCCTAATAAAATTCAAAGTATGATTGTAAGTAGGTCAAGGACAGTGGCACCTCAACATCTGGATCTCAGCATTGATAACATTTCTTTAACACAGTATGACTTATTATTTTAGGTGTGATTCTTACACAATTTTGCTTTAGAGAAACACATAAGGTCTCTTCTTCAATTGCAAAAAAAAATTAGCTTATTGAGCGAGTCTTTTAAGATTTTTGGTGATCAATCTATTCTGAAAAAGTGTTTTAATTCTTTCATTCTACCTTGTTTTGAGTATTGTTCTCCTGTCTGGATATCAGCTGCTGATTCTCATCCAAATCTGTTGGACAAGAACTTACGGTCTATTAAATTTCTTAACTCTTAATCTAGATATTAATCACTGGCACCGTTGTTCAAGTAGTTCATTATGCATGTTATAAAAGATTTTTTATAATTCTGATTATCCTTTACATTCTGATATTCCCGGACAGTTCCACAGTTTGTAATAGTGGGCATGCAGTTAATTCTAATAGTAAGGCCTTCATACTACACAGTATTCTAGAAGTTTTATTCCAGCTGTAACCAAATTGTGAAATGATTTTCCTAATCGGGTAGTTGAATCGGTAGAATTTAAAAAAATTTCAAACTTGCAGCAAATGTTTTTATGGTGAACAGGCTAGCATCCTTTTTATAGTTTATGTATGAATTTTTTTTTTTTAATTCTAAAAATATTTTATTTTAAATGTTCATTACTTTGCCTATCGTTTATTTATTCCCTTATTTAATTTCCTCACTGGGTTATTTTCCCTGTTGGAGCCCTTGGGCTTATAGTATCTTGCTTTTCCAAATAGGGTTGTAGCTTACCTAGTAATAATTATAATAATAGTGGGCTACACTCGAATCTGCATTCATAGTTTGCCAGTTAGCAGAGCAATGAAAAACTATTTTTCTCATTCCAGTTTTCCTGAAGCTTAACTAACTTGTTAGTTAAGCTTTTAGGTCAGGTCAATTGAAATTAAAGCAATCTTAAAGGACCTTAACGCTTATGGTATTTTCCTTTGGTTTTTTAGAGAGAGATGATTTCTCAGCTCCTATAGTCTATTATTTTTTGCAAGTTAATCGGAAGAGGTTGTTTTGCTATTCCATTTGGTAAATGTTTGAGATAGATCTAGCCCTGCTGATTACCATCTCATTTCCATAAATCCCATATTATCTACAGTTTTTGGAAATATTTTGGCAAAACGTCTAAATATGTATGCTGAAAGTAATAACCTGTTCCTTACTTTACAGTTTGGCTTTTGCAAAGCCCCTGAAGCATGCCCTCATTATCAAACTTTAATAGATGGGAGTAGGTGGGTGTATTCTTAGGATCATTATTGAATATTTACTTAGTAAATTAAATGCAGCTGTTGTTGAGCACCAAAGTGACTACGTGAATGTAATACTGGGCCTATTAATTTTCATATTTTAAATGCATATGTAGTTTGGCCTAGAAAACAAACTCGTTACATATGCAGATGATACTTCTCTCTTTGCATCAATTTCATCTCCTGAATGTAGATGTACGATTGCTGAATCCTTTGCGAAAGATCTAGCTAAAACTAGTGCACAGAACAACTTATGGAGGTATAAAGTTCAACCCTTACAAAATCCAAAGTAAGATTAAGTAGGCCAAGGGCATGAGCTCTTCAACATCCAGATCTTTGCACTGGCAATGTTTCTAAGTATTTATAATTACAAAATTCAAGGAGTGATGTTAGACTCCAAATTTACTTCTAGACATTTTTGGCCTGTTTTTTCTTCAATTGCACAAAAATAGGGGCATTAATAAAGTCTTAAGATTTTTGGTAACTAATCTATTTTCAAGAAATATTTTACTTTATTATACCATGTTTTGCATATTATTCTCCTGTCTGGTCTTCAGTTGCAGACACACCTTAATTTGTTGGGCAGAAATTTGCCATCAATTTTCTTATTCCTGATCTTTATATTACTCTCTTGTAACAATGTTCAGTTAGTTATCTATTTTTGGCTTAAGATTTTTCCTAATTCTGACCATCATTTGCATCCAGATCTTCCCAGACGATACCATCCTATATGCAGGACTAGTACACAAGTAATTCCAACAGTCTTTCCTTGTCAATCATAAGGCGCAGTACCACAGAGTACTCAAGAAGATTTATTTCCATTGTGATCGGATTGTGGAATGATCTTCTTCATCTGGCAGTTGAATCGGTGGAACTTCAGAAGCTCAAACTTGTTGAAAATCCCAGTTTACATAAGTCTCATTTCATAGTTTACATATGACATGTATTTCAATGTTGTTACATACCTTAAAAGTGTTTTTTTTATTACTTCTCATATATAGTTTATTCATTTCCTTATTTCCTTTCCCCAAAGGGATACATTCTCTGTTAGAGCCCTAGGGCTTGTAACATCCTGCTTTTCCAACATGGGTCGTAGCTTCACTAGTTATAACTAAAATTTCCAATAAAGATACCAATGATTTAAATAGAAAAAATTCCTGTTTAACATGTCATTACAATTACTAAAACTAATTACTAAAATTTTTCTACTACTAATGAACTTTCTATTACTAAATAGCATACACACAATAACTACTTACTGTAAGGTTTTTGATGTCTTCACCAACAACCCTGATTCTATTGAACCTGAGAAAAAGTATAGTGAGGGAAGATAATTTGTAAACAACATCTGGAATTTCATTGAGCTTGTTATGGCGAAGGTCAAGAACTTTCAATTTTTCCAACTTGGCCAAGGTATCCGGCAATGATGTTAAGGAATTTTCTGATAACCCCAAGGTCTCAAGATTTACCAGAGATCCAATTTCTGGTGGTAGTGTTACCAGTTTGTTGCTGAAAAAGAAAAAGAAATAACTTTAATAAGGTAAGATGATTTAAATTATTTTTAATTCTCAGATAAAAAAAAAAAGTATTCTAGCTTAACCTTTAACCTCCATTATAAAACTACTTTTCTTAACTTTTACAGAAAAATTTAACATCTATTTCCTGATACAAAACTATATGTAATACCAAATTATGTCTCACAGACTTTTTAGTCCATCCACAAGACTCCATTTGCTCTTTAGTAGAGCAATTTAGTTTAAGCATTTAGAGTTCTTATGATCTTGTCTAATTTATTCTTGAACACATTTACCATGTTACTGTTTACTAAACCTGCTGGAAATCTATTCCAAGTATTTGCTATTTTGTATGCAAAGAAATCACCATCTTGAGTGGTGTTGCATCTTTTCAATTCCAGTTTGTATCCATTACCTTTGGACCGATTTGTGTTAAGCATGAATAGATTGCTGTAATCTACATTTGTTATTCCATTAAGAATTTTGAATGCCTCTATTAACACAGTACCCTTTGTCGTCGAGTTTGTACATAAGAAAAGTTCAAACAATCCATCCTCCGTCTATACCCAAATTGTCTAAGTGTTGGAACTTGTTTGATGACCCGTGTACTGCTTCCAGTCTATCTATATCATTCTGAATATTTGGGGCCCACAATTGGACTCCATATTCTAGATGAGGTCTTACTAGTGATGTGTACAGCTATAGTACATTGTCTTTGTTTCTGTATTTGAATTGCCTCTTTATATAGACTATTTATTTCTGTGCTTTCTTTTCAGCTTTTATGCTTGTTTGGTTAACTTAAAATCCTTGCAGATAATAATACCGAGATCTTCCTCCTGGTTCACACTTTCTATTCCATTACCCAGCAGTGAGTAATCTAGTTGTGGGTTACTGTAACTTATGTGCATGACTTTATATTTCCCACAGTTGAAAGGCATTTGCCATTTTCTGGACCATTCTCCTACCTTCATTAGATCCTTTCTTAAGGCTTCTACATCATCTAAGTTCACAGCAATTATGACAAATTTGGCTATTCTACTAGTTGGGATTGCAAGTGATGTGTGTGGCAAGAAGGTTGTTGGAAGCAGCATGAGGAAGGGCAGTGAATGGTGGAATGAAGGAGTGAAGGTAAAAGTGGAAGAGAAAAAGAGGGCTTTTGAAGAATGACTGCAGAGTAATAGTATAGAAAAGTATGAAAAATATAGAGAGAAAAATGTGGAAGTAAAGCGCAAGGTACGCGAGGCAAAGAGGGCAGCTGACCTGAGGTGGGGTCAGGGATTGGGTCAGTCATATGAAGAGAAAAAGAAGTTTTGGAAAGAAGTGAAGAGAGTAAGGAAGGCTGGCTAAGAATTGAAGAGACAGTGAAAGATGGAAATGGAAGGTTGTTAAAAGGAGAGGAGGCAAGGAAAAGGTGGGCGGAATATTTTGAAAGTTTACTGAATGTTGAGGATAATAGGGAGGCAGATATAATTGCTGTTGCAGGTGTTGAGGTGCCGATGATGGGAGATGAGAATGAGAGAGATTACAATAGAGGAAGTGAGGAGACCACTAGATGAAACGAGAGTAGGAAAAGCATCTGGTATGGATGGTGTGAGAGCTGAGATGTTGAAGGAAGGGAGTGTGACTGTACTTGAATGGTTGCTGAGATTGTTTAATATGTGTTTTGTGTTGTCAATGGTAGCAGTAGATTGGGTTTGTGCATGTATTATACCACTATATAAGGGTAAGGGAGATGTGCATGAGTGTTGTAATTCAAGAGGTATTAGTTTGTTGAGTGTAGTTGGAAAAGTGTATGGTAGAGTAATGATTAATAGGATTAAGGATAAAACAGAGAATGCAATCTTAGAAGTACAGGGTGGTTTTAGAAGAGGTAGGGGTTGTATGAATTAGATTTTTACAGTTAGGCAGATATGCGAGAAATATTTAGCATAAGGTAAGGAGGTGTATGTTGCATTTATGGATCTGGAGAAAGCGTATGATAGAGTTGGTAGGGAAGCAATGTGGAATGTGATGAGGTTATATGGAGTTGGTGGAAGGTTGTTGCAAGCAGTGAAAAGTTTCTACAAAGGTAGTAAAGCATGTGTTAGGATAGGAAATGAAGTAAGTGATTGGTTTGCGGTGAGAGTTGGGCTGAGACAGGGATGTGTGATGTCGCCGTGGTTGTTTAACTTGTATGTTGATGGAGTGGTGAGAGAGGTGAATGCTAGAGTGCTTGGACGAGGATTAAAACTGGTAGACGAGAATGACCATGAATGGGAGGTAAATCAGTTGTTGTTTGCAGATGATACTGTACTGGTTGCAGACACAGAAGAGAAGCTTGACCGACTAGTGACAGAATTTGGAAGGGTGTGTGAGAGAAGGAAGTTGAGAGTTAATGTGGGTAAGAGTAAGGTTATGAGATGTACGAGAAGGGAAGGTGGTGCAAGGTTGAATGTCATGTTGAATGGAGAGTTACTTGAGGAGGTGGATCAGTTTAAGTACTTGGGGTCTGTTGTTGCAGCAAATGGGGGAGTGGAAGCAGATGTACGTCAGAGAGTGAATGAAGGTTGCAAAGTGTTGGGGGCAGTTTAGGGAGTAGTAAAAAATAGAGGGTTGGGCATGAATGTAAAGAAAGTTCTATAAGAGAAAGTGATTGTACCAACTGTGATGTATGGATCGGAGTTGTGGGGAATGAAAGTGACGGAGAGACAGAAATTGAATGTGTTTGAGATGAAGTGTCTAAGGAGTATGGCTGGTGTATCTCGAGTAGATAGGGTTAGGAACGAAGTGGTGAGGGTGAGAACGGGTGTAAGAAATGAGTTAGCAGCTAGAGTGGATATGAATGTGTTGAGGTGGTTTGGCCATGTTGAGAGAATGGAAAATGGCTGTCTGCTAAAGAACGTGATGAATGCAAGAGTTGATGGGAGAAGTACAAGAGGAAGGCCAAGGTTTGGGTGGATGGATGGAGTGAAGAAAGCTTTGGGTGATAGGAGGATAGATGTGAGAGAGGCAAGAGAGCGTGCTAGAAATAGGAATGAATGGCGAGCGATTGTGACGCAGTTCCGGTAGGCCCTGCTGCTTCCTCCGGTGCCTTAGATGACTGCGGAGGTAGCAGCAGTAGGGGATTCAGCATTATGAAGCTTCATCTGTGGTGGATAACGGGGGAGGGTGGGCTGTGGCACCCTAGCAGTACCAGCTGAACTCGGGTGAGTCCCTTGTCAGGCTGGGAAGAACGTAGAGAGTAGAGGTCCCCTTTTTGTTTTGTTTCATTTGTTGATGTCGGCTACCCCCCAAAATTGGGGGAAGTGCCTTGGTATATGTATATATGTATGTACTAGTTAATCCTGAATCTATGTCGATAACGTAGATCAGAAATAGCTATGTATGTATGTACTAGTTAATCCTGAATCTATGTCGATAACGTAGATCAGAAATAGCTATGTATGTATGTACTAGTTAATCCTGAATCTATGTCGATAACGTAGATCAGAAATAGCTATGTATGTATGTACTAGTTAATCCTGAATCTATGTCGATAACGTAGATCAGAAATAGCTATGTATGTATGTACTAGTTAATCCTGAATCTATGTCGATAACGTAGATCAGAAATAGCTATGTATGTATGTACTAGTTATTCCTGAATCTATGTCGATAACGTAGATCAGAAATAGCTATGTATGTATGTACTAGTTAATCCTGAATCTATGTCGATAACGTAGATCAGAAATAGCAATGGTCCAAGGACGGATCTTTGAGGTACGTACTCTGTAACAGCTGCCCACTCTGAAACTTCTCCATTGATTACAAATCTCTGTTTTCTGTTTGTTAGTAAACCTTCGATCCATTCAGCTGGCTCGTCAATGATGCCTAATGCTCTAATTTTGACCATTAATTTTTTATGAGGAACTCTGTCAAAAGCCTTTTGAAAGTGTATGTATATGATGTCTATTCCCCTACTTTTGTCATAAATGTTAAACATGTGGAAAAATTCCAAAAGACTCATCACACATGATCTCTTTTGTCTAAAACCATATTGGCTGTCCATCAATAGATTGTTTTTCTCTATATGTTCTATTTTTAAATCTACTATAATTGATTGAAAATTTTTGCAAGGCACTGAAGTTAGACACACTAATCTGTAGTTGCAAGGTTCTTTTGGCCCCTTCTTGTAGATTGGAAGAACATTGCCTAGTTTCCATCCTTGTGGTGCATTTCTTTCGTTGGCTGTCTTTCGGAACATTTTGTTAAAGTGCGGAGTTATTTCTTCTTCTAGTTCTATAATCTCTTTTGGATGAATATCATCTAGACCTGGTGTCTTAGAATTACCAAGTCATTTTATTTTATTTTTGACATTTTAAAAGTGATTCTATTTAATGGCTGTGGCACTACATATTTGATTGCTGGATCGGGGAGGGTCGTTAATTCTTCCATAGTGAATACAGTTGTGAAATATGCATTCATCAGTTCAGCTTTTTTTAAATCATTTGTTATAAGATTACCCTCCGAGTCTCTTCATGGGCTAATGTTGTTTTTGATTGGTTTTCTACTGTTTACATATGCAAAAAATTCTTTTGGTCTTTCTTTACTAGCTGAAGCCAGTCTTTTCTCTTCATTAATCTTGGCCTTTCTAACTAGTTTATCTACTTTACAACTTAACTTCTTGTGCTTGGAAATTTCATGAATTGAAGGCTGCCCACCCATTGATTTATGTTTCCTGTCTCTACTTCCTATTGCATTGGCTATTTCTCTGCTGAACCACTTAGATTGTGGAATTCCATTTGGTAAGATTTTTCTATGCAGTATACAATAAGCCCTTTTTTCTTCTACACATTACTACAAGGGAGTCCCATTGTGTATCCATGTTCCCTGTTGTCATTCTAAATTCATGGTGTATTCCTTCAGTTTTATCCAGTTACTATATCTGTAGTCTAGCTTTGTGTATCAATTATCCCTGTTTCGTCATATTCTCAATTCATGGTGTATTCCCTCAGTTTTATCCAGTTACAACATCTGTAGTCTACCTTTATTATAATTTTTCTTTCTTTTAGATGAGGAATATTTACCCAAAACCTAACTGTTCTGTGGTCACTTTCGCCAATATTTTCATCTACTGAAACACGGGATACTAAAATTTCTTCTGTTAGCACAAAATCAAGTATGTTGTTTCCCCTGGTTGGTTTATCGATCCACTGATGAAGGAATTCATTATCAACAAATTCTAGTAGTCTATGTCCCTCTGTATTTGATATAGAATTTATAGTGTCCCAGATAACTGCTGCATTAAGATTAGGACAGCTAGCTTATTGTTAATTTCTTGTCCAAGTTGTCTATAAAGCTCTTTGTCATGTTCTTGTGTTTGATGTGGTGGTCTGTATAGTACTATCATGGACATTCTTTTTCCTATGGCAAGAAAATCCTTCTTGAAAGCTTAAAACCTGGGATCTCTTATTCTACGATATTCTTTTTTTTTTTTTTTAATCCAGGTCTCAGTAATGCCTATGATATCTAGTTCCTCACTAACTATCATTGTCCTGAAGTTTTCCGTTTGGTTTCTGACTGAGCATTGAATTGTGCCCCTATGAAGAAATTTTCTATCTTTTTTCCCTTCCTCTGTGGCTTTGCTAGTTTCCCTGATTTACTAGTGTTATTTTTGGGCTCAAGCCATGACGTCCTGATGGAAGGTTCCTTCAGCAGCTTCCTGAGGGTATATATGACTACAGTGGATATTCCCAGAGAATTAAACCAAAGGTTTCACAGAATTCTAACTTCTGGCACGAGTACCCTAAATTTCCCTTTAGGATATCGTATATCAACAGGGGACGTATGCTTGACACGCCACATGGCTTTCTGCGCCCCACATAGCGTTTACGCTTCGAGGGGGAAAGGTGGCAAGATAATTGAGGAGCCGTTGCAAAGTTATCCTCCTGCGTTACTGTTACGGTACCTCGCAATGTAAACAAACGGCAGCCATAGCTGTCCGCCATCTTGACTGACGTCACGTCCATCCTCTCTATTCCAATTCTAGTAGCGTCCCTGCATAGTTTGGTTTTTCCCAGTTCTTGCTTTTTTCAATGCCATGTCGCAATCTTCGGCCTCGCCTTCTCCTGGAAAGTTGAGTACCCAATTCTTGTATCGTATAAATAAGCTCTAGCCGTAGAGTAACGATTTTTTATCCTTAAAATCTTGTGTTTTGTCATCTTGCGACGCTGCTGTTCGCCTCGCATGCTTTATTTAGTTAGCCAGAACAGCGTTCCCGGTCTCATAACAAATTTAATATCATTGGTTATTTAGTCTTCATTGCTAGGAATTAGTTATATTATGCCGATAGTTTTCTTTGGCGAACTTAGTTAGCCGAACCCTATGCTAGTCTCCTAGCCTATCCCCTAGGCTCGATGCCTAAGTGTTCATGTTTACTTCCTGCATGATATAATAAGTGTTCCTAGTGTTAATTTATGAAATGAAGATTTAGGCAATTATACATACAAGATTCAGTGATTGCACATGTGTTTTTTTGCCTTCTAGGTACCATACAAGGGGTCGTGGGTGGTCTTACCATACTCTTTTACCCCTAACCTAACGCTGGGGCCCTTGTATGCTTCCTTATCTCCATAGTTACCTTATTTAAGGTAATCTCCTCCCTCTGCGGTAGCCTAGGCTACATCCTAGCCCTCTTACCTCGAATGGCATTCGGATAGGTTAGGCTAGGATTGTTCTTCCCTTCTCATCGCCATTGTTCATGGCTCGAGTTAGGACAGAACCCCAGAGTAGTTGTCGTTCACCCCAGCCCACCTTAGGAGAACGTTTTCTCCTTCTGGTACTGGCCGGAGGATGAAGGTGGAAGGGCTCTGCCTTTCCCCCTAGTCTGCACTTGGTTGGGTCACGACCTTTCCTCCCTGCAGCCTAGCGACTGGTCCTACCCCTGTCTTACCTAGTCTGGGAGAATGGTTCTCCTAGCCTAGGTTAGACAGTCATTGGGATTCTGTTTCTTTATAGTTTTGGACAGGACACTAGTGCTGTACCTAAGCTGAGCTGGCCTATCCTAGGTTGGGGAGCGTTCTCTCACCCCCCCAGATAGGCTAGCCTATAAACAGATTCCCTTCTCTTGGGGGTGTAAGGGCGTGTCCCCACCCCCTTATCACTCCCTTTCCCCCTTCCCCCACTGTCCCTTTGTGTTGGCTTGCCATCACACCCCTGTCCGCCGTCCTACAACTCCTCCGCTTGCCGGCGAGTTGTGGGATTGGCTGTGTTCTTCTACTAGATGGTCCGTTCTGCTACACTTCCCTAACATAATTGAACTATGGGATAGTGCCGGCGGTCGGCCTGCGGCGGAAGACCTCCCTCCTTGAGTGTTCTCTGGCCCTCCCTTGGGCTACCACAGGCAACATAGCCGTCTGCCGGCTCTCTGCCGCCGAATGATAGGCGTATCCCCCCTTCCAGAGGAAGGTTAGTTTGGGTACTGGGTATTACCCTTCCTTTCCTTCCCTCCTTACCTTTCTCTCTTTCTATCTCGGTGCCAGTCCACTGTCGCCTCCGCTTGCCGGCGCTAGCCGCCGGCATCTTGGGTAACCTTCCTGCTTCATTGGATGATGTCAGCGATGGTCTACCATTGCCGGCTGCCGGGGGCCACCGTCCTGCCGGCGATCCGGCCTCCACTTGCCGGCTCTAGCCGCCGGCATCTTGGGTAACCTTCCTGCTTCATTGGATGATGTCAGCGATGGTCTACCATTGACGGCTGCCGGGGGCCACCGTCCTGCCGGCGATCCACCATTCCCAAGTGTTTTCCTGTCTCTCTGCCACTTGGTATGTAGCCATTGATGGGTTCACCTCGCTAGACGGGCCTCCGGCCTGCCGTCAGTCTGCCGACGCTTCTAGCCTCGGCTTACAGTGGACAATCACCCCTCCCGGCTGCCGGCAGTCACTATCATACAGCTGTGTAGACTAGCCAGTTCTCCTCTGGTATTTCATACCATAGAACAATGACTATTATATACGGTTGTACAGTAAAACATTTCCAGCATATTCTGTGCTTCATTGTGCAGTCTCTTGCCGGGACCAAACCTGCAAAAAGGGGTTTATTCTAATTTTCCCCCTTTTTCTCTACATAAACTGAATGATTTCACCACCTCTCTATGATTAAATCCCCAGAGGAAGCCTAAGCTAGGCTCATCCGAACGGATGCTCTTTCCCCCTTTTTAGAACCCTACAAGTTCTAAGGAATTAATTATAGTGTAAGGTCATGGCAATTGGCAGGGCAGGATTCACAAATATGTGTCTTCCTACTTCTTTTCTAGCTCACCTATCCTGAGCTCATAACCAAAATGAATCTTATATCTTGTAAGTTGCTACTTAAATTTAATCTAAGATTACTGTAAGTCATGATATAATGACTCTCAAGTACTCATTGTCTCTTTCTTTTACAGGAGGAGTACGTGAAGTGTGAGAGCTCCTTCTGCGGAGTTCGTCGCCCTGACTTTTATGGGCATCTGGCGTGCCGGACCCACGCCGCCTGTGCTACCAAGAAAGGGAATCTCAAGTATTGGGATCCGCAGACTTGTTCAGTCTGCAAAAGCCTCCTTGATGAGGTGTTCGACAACCCTACATCCGCGGAGACCCGGGACAATGCACGAGAGAAACTGCGCAAGTGGGTGCGCGGTTTCCAGAGGAACGCCACAGGGCCTTATCTCCCCAACGAGAAGATGATGGCCCTTCTCTTCCCTAAGGACGAGATCCCGTGTTCAACTTACGAATGAACCGGACGTTACGGCCGCTCTCCAAGGCTGTCACATCGACGAGGTGGAAGGGATGTTGGACGTGTCCGAAAATATCGAAAGGACCCTCATGACTGAGGGTCAGGAGGAAGAAGAGGATCAGGTGGAGTTCCCTGATTCGGAGGGGGAGGTCGCCCGAGCACACTCTGCGGCTTCTGCTTTGGTCGAGGAGCCAGTTCCCTCTACATCTGCTGCTTCGCTTCCTCCGCTGCCGACCACCCAGGATACCATCCAGGTCCTGGTAGCACTCTTGGACGAGAGGTTCCGCAAAGGTCAAGAGGACCTCAAGAGGCATTTCATGGGCGGGAAGCAACCGAAGAAACTCTCGGTCAAACAGCTTCCCCCTTGCTCGGTGCCAAATCCCTGGAGGTATGCTGAGCACATGCCAATAACGACGGGGCGCAATTTCATTAATGACAAAATGGGTGCCGTTCCCCTTGAAGAGGTAGAATTCTACCCTAGCTTTGAGGCATATCCGGACTGTTACGTCAAGCTTAAGTCCGAACTGGCCTCCAAGGAGGAAATCGAACCTAAGGAAGTGATTGTATTCGAGCACTCCAAGGCCCAGGCTATGCTGGCTGATTGCCTCAAGAGTCGAGGCTTCACTAACTCCAAGATGCCAGCGTTGAGCAAGAAGCATCCATCCTTTCTTGCTCCTCCTACCATGGTCTTTCCCTTCGTGGAAAAGGCTCTAAACGTGGTCTTGAAGGTGGTGGAGGAAGGAAAACCCTGCCCTACACTGGAAGTGTGGGCCTCTCTCCCTCACCTTACCCCCCGACGATAAAAGCTGGAAGGATATCCAGCTTATTTTCACGGTTGGGAAACTGGAACCTGACGTCGCTGGACGTCAGTTTAATGAAGATCTCCCTAAACTTAACGACCATCTGCTACGTAGGGAACAAGACACCAAGGAGAGGCTAGCTACCTCCCTATCCCATCAAGTTCAACTTGAGGCAATGGCCGGGGACATTCGGGTCCTGGACTTCTACATGGTTCTTGCTAAGACCCACCTTGCGACCGTGATGAAGGATTTGTTCAGCTTCATCAAGGCCCGGAGAGCCTGTAGAGAGTACGTGTTCGCCAATGCAGCCATGAAGCATGAACCCCGGAAACTGATCTCCTCCAACATCTGGGGCAAACATCTCTTCCCAACAGCTTTAGTGAAGGAGATCGTGGACAAGGCTGCCACCGAGAACCGGAACCTTCTCAACAAGTGGGGCATGTCCCGGAAGAGGAAGTCCTCTCAGGATGAAGGTCCGCAACCTAAGAGGAAACCCTCCAAGCCTAGACCCCAACAGCGTCAGGCCAAACGTCAGTTTCCGGCTCCCGCTACTCCTCAGATAGTGGCCCAGCCACAGCAGACCTTTCAGCTGGTCCCTCAACCGGTTTTCACTCCTGCCTACGAAAGACAGTCCACTACCTTTCGTCCCAGAGGTAGAGGCTCCGGCAGAGACTCCTCTCGTCGTCCTTCCAGAGGCAGAGGAGGAAGGGGAGCAAGCGGCCGAGGTGGTAAACCCTCGGGAAACCAGAAGCAATTAAGTGCTTCCGGTGGGAGGAAGACTCCGCCACTTTCAGGATCGTTGGACCTTCGATCCTTGGGTACACAGCATCATCAAGAAGGGACTAGGGTGGAGTTGGATACAACCACCTCCAATCTTCCACCAATTCTTCCAGCCCTCAACACCCATCCTAGAAGAATATGTCCTAGAACTCTTGAATAAGAAGGTGATCAAGAGGGTAAAGTCCACCAGGTTCCAGGGAAGACTGTTCTGTGTTCCCAAGAAGGACTCAGACAAGCTCAGAGTCATTCTCGACTTGTCCCCTCTCAACAAGTTCATTGTGAACAACAAATTCAAGATGCTGACTCTTCAACATATAAGAGCCCTACTGCCTCACAAGGCTTACACAGTCTCAATAGACCTGGCGGATGCCTATTGTCATATTCAAATGAATCACCAAGCTTCCTCCTACCTAGGATTCAGGCTCCAAAGAAGAAACTACGCCTTCAGGGCCATGCCCTTCGGGCTCAACGTGGCTCCAAGAATCTTCACGAAACTAGCAGACACGATCGTCCACCAGCTATGCCTTCAAGGCGTCCAGGTGATGGCTTACCGAGACGATTGGCTGGTTTGGGCACCATCATCAGAAGAATGTTTGCGTGCCTGCAGAAAGGTGACCCAATTCCTGGAACATCTGGGTTTCAAAATCAACACCAAGAAGTCTCGCCTGTCTCCAGCTCAGAAGTTTCAATGGTTAGGAATCCATTGGAATTTTCAGTCACACCGCCTTTCCATCCCTCTGAAGAAAAGGAAGGAAATAGCCAGGTCTGTCAAAAGACTTCTCAAATCCAAATGGATTTCAAGACGACAGCAGGAGCGGGTACTCGGCTCTCTACAGTTCGCCTCAGTGACAGACGCAGTGCTACGAGCACAGCTAAACGATGCTTCAGGAGTCTGGAGACGAAACGCATCCATCGCTCGAAGAGATCTCAAAAGACCCCTACCAAACAGGCTTCGCTCACTCCTCAAGCCGTGGTCGGAAACAAAGACCTTGAAAAGATCTGTCCCTCTTCAACCACCACCTCCATTGATCAACATCCACACGGATGCCTCACTTGAGGGATGGGGGGGTCACTCCCACCAACGACAAGATCAAGGAACATGGTCTCCCCTGTTCAAGACGTTTCACATCAACATCTTGGAGGCCATGGCGGTTCTTCTCACTCTGAGGAAACTATCTCCTTGTCCTTCGATCCATGGTAGTCAGATGTCTCAACCATCAGGGCTCAAGATCGTCCCACCTCAACCAAGTGCTTTTGCCCATTTTCCGCCTGGCGGACAAGAAAAAATGGCACTTGTCTGCAGTTCACCTGCAAGGATTCCGCAATGTGACGGCGGACGCTCTATCGAGGACAAGCCCCATAGAGTCGGAATGGTCCCTAGACGCAAGATCATTCTCCTTTATCTCCCGTCAAGTCCCGGAACTGCAGATCGACCTCTTCACGACGAGCGACAACAATCAACTTCCTCGATGTGGCCCCATATGAGAACCCCAAAGCGGAAGCAGTGGACGCCATGTCCCTGGACTGGAACAGATGGTCCAAGATTTACCTGTTCCCTCCACCCAATCTTCTTCTGAAAGTCATCTCCAAACTGAGAACCTTCAAAGGAACAGCAGCCCTAGTGGCTCCCAAGTGGCCCCGGAGCAACTGGTTTCCCCTAGTCCTGGAGCTACATCCCAAGCTGATCCCTCTGCCGAGCCCAGTTCTCTCCCAACAGGTGCAGAAGTCGACTGTCTTCGTTTCATCAAAGAAAGTCCAAGACCTTCATCTCATGATTTTCTCTCCCTAGCCGTGGAGAAAAGGTTTGGAATCTCGAAGAAAAGTTTAGACTTCTAGAGGAATACAAAATAAAGTCTACCAGAAGGCAATATGAATCATCCTGGAAGAAGTGGGTGTCCTTTGTCAAGGCAAAAAACCCTACGGAAATCTCCATAGATTTTTGTATGTCCTTTTTGATTCACCTTCATGGACAAGGCTTGGCGGCCAACACGATTTCCACTTGTAAATCGGCCTTGACAAGACCACTACTGTACGACTTCCAAATAGATTTGTCCAACGAAATCTTTAACAAACTTCCGAAGGCATGTGCTAGACTTCGTCCTGCACCTCCACCAAGACCCATCACCTGGTCCCTGGATAAGGTGCTCCATTTTGCCTCTAGCTTGGACAACGAATCTTGCCCTCTGAAAGACTTGACTCAAAAAGTAATTTCCCTTTTTGCTCTCGCATCGGGAGCCCGAGTCAGTGAAATTGTGGCATTATCAAGAGAAGAGGGCCAGATACAGTTCGCCGACACAGGGAAACTTACCCTCTTTCCTGACCCTACGTTTCTCGCTAAAAATGAACTCCCCACCAAGAAATGGGAACCTTGGAGAATCTGCCCTCTGAAGGAAGATGTCTCTCTATGCCCAGTGGAGAGTCTTAAGGTCTATCTTCGAATAACTTCAGACTTTGGCGGAGGACAGCTTTTTAAAGGAGAAACATCGGGTAGTGACCTGTCACTTAAACAACTAAGGGCGAAAATCACCTACTTTATTCGCAGAGCGGATCCTGACAATACACCCGCAGGTCATGATCCCAGGAAAGTCGCCTCTTCTCTAAATTTTTTCCAGGGTATGGATTTCAAAAGCCTCCGATCCTTCACAGGCTGGAAATCCTCAAGAGTGTTCTTTAAACACTATGAGAAGCAGGTGCACGAAGTTAAAAGATTCGTGGTAGCAGCAGGTTGTGTATTGAAACCAGCTGCTTAGTGCTGCGTAGAACAGTGAGTTATTTTGGGACTCTAGCTCAACGGGTGCCTGTGTTGACCCTAGTGCGATACATAGTGATTTCAGGTGACACTTAGTGTCATAAAAGACTGTTCTTCCTCAAGCTGAAGTGACACAGATTCTAACATGTGTGCCACATGTTCTTGGACATGAAGTGTATTGTGACTCAAAGACTTTCGTTCCCCAGGACCTTATGTGTATAAAGGCAAATTCTTTCCTTTCAGATTCCACATCACCGTCTTTTAGTTCATGATCTATGTCTGTTATTCAACAGTTTTATTGTAAATTATTTACCTTATTTTACTTTATTGTAATTTCTTGAATAAAATAGATATATTTACCATATGCATCTTATTTCGCCTTTCCATATGAAAATAAATATCTGTTACTGTGTTTCAATGCCCCTAATTATTCTTTATTATATATAATAATTATCCTGTCTGAAATATGCTCACCAAGCAAGTGAAATATTGTTCCTTCACAAATATTTAACCTTCCGATCTGTCTACGAGACCGGCACGATCCTCGCACCCAGGTGAGTCTATCTTCATCAGGGTACTTCGAGATGTTCCTCTTGTCCAAACAGGACCTCCATCCCAGGGGGGCAGGAAGCCATGTCATCGTTTATGCCACTGGTAGTGACATATAACGGAGATGTCACGGTCTCTAAGGTCACCAGACCAAAGGAATATTGTTTGAAGTAGAAGGCACTTTGAAATGGGGAAAACCCTGATACGCTAATTCTCTGGTACACTTCCATCAGGACGTCATGGCTTGAGCCCAAAAAACGGATTTTGAGCGAAGCGAAAAATCTATTTTTGGGCGAGATGGCCATGACGTCCTGATGGACCAGCCCTACTAGTTCTAGTTCGGCCTGTCAGGCCATTCCCTTTCATATTGTATCGTGGAGGCTGGCAGAAACGCTGAATATGGAATGAAGAGGACGGACGTGACGTCAGTCAAGATGGCGGACAGCTATGGCTGCCGTTTGTTTACATCACGAGGTACCGTAACAGTAACGTAGGAGGATAACTTTGCAACGGCTCCTCAGTTATCTTGCCACCTTTCCCCCTCGAAGCGTAAACGCTATGTGGGGTGCAGATAGCCTTGTGGCGTGTCAAGCATACGTCCCCTGTTGATATAAGATATCCTAAAGGGTACTCGCGCCAGAAGTTAGAATTCTGTGAAACCTTTGGTTTAATTCTCTGGGAATATCCACTGTAATCATATATACCCTCAGGAAGCTACTGAAGGAACCTTCCATCAGGACGTCATGGCCATCTCACCCAAAAATAGATTTTTCGCGATTTTACTTTTATTTGCATTATCCAAGTTCTCTGCCAAATTTCCTCTATTCGTTGCTGGACGATTTTTTAAGGGTCTAGTTTATTCTTGGTCTACTGTGCCTTCGTCAAAATCCCTTCTATAGGCTGAGATTAAGTTGGTTTCCATATACCCTCTTGTCTTCTTCACTAAAGTGTATTCCATCTCTTCTGTATGATTTTCTCTTGCTGTAGAAAGTATCCATAAAAATCTAAGAAATTTTAAATTTGTATTTTTCCTAACTATATTTATGAATAACTTCCTGAGGAGATCTGGGGCATTAATCCCCCTACCGAACAGAATTTTCCATTAGGCCTCCCGAGTTCTCACCCATACCATGCATCTGGAAGTACCCACAATCCCTACTCACCCGGCCAGGGCCAAGGCCGGGCATAATCGCCAATATGAATCTGAAGAAATCCTCTAAACTTCCACCCATGAACCATCAGGGGACAGATGGGCGGGCAGTGAAACTGAAGTTCCACGCAAGTATAACTAGGAAAAATACAAATTGCTTAAAATTTGTTATTTATTCCGTTGCGATATACTGAATTTAAAGTCAGACCTCGCTAAACGCGATTTCTTTCTTCACGATTTTGGTTTTTCGCGGCAAAGGAGGATATCAGAAAAAAAGGGGGGGGGGTTATTGTTTACCCATTATTATTATTATTATTATTATTATTATGCTAAGCTACAACCCTAGTTGGAAAAGCTGGATGCTATAAGCCCAGGGGCCCCAACAGGGAAAATAGCCCAGTGAGGAAAGGAAATAAGGAAAAATGAAATATTTTAGGAATAGTAACATTAAAATAAATATTTCCTATTTAAACTATGAAAACTTTAACAGAACAAGAGGCAGAGAAACTAAATAGAAAAGTGTGCCAGAGTGTACCCCAAGCAAGAGAACTCTAACCCAAGGCAGTGTAAGATCATGGTACAGAGGCTATGGCACTACCCAAGACTAGAGAACAATGGTTTGATTTTGGAGTGTCCTTCTCCTAGAAGAGCTGCTTACCATCGCTAAAGAGTCTCTTCTACCATAACCAAGAGGAAAGTAACCACTAGAAAATTACAGTGGAGTAGTTAACCCCTTGGGTGAAGAAGAATTGTCTATTAATCACAGTGTATGACAGAGGAGAATCTGTAAAGGATAGGCCAGACTATTCGGTGTCTGTGAAGGCAAAGGAAAAGAACCGTAACCAGAGAGAAGGGTCCTATGTAGTACTGTCTGGCCAGTCAAAGGACCCCATAACTCTCTAGCGGTAGTATCTCAACGGGCGGCTGGTGCCCAGGCCAACCTACTACCCAACATTAAGAATTTGATTTCTGATAGTCGGCAACAGCATTGGGATGGCCAAGAACAATGCAATACCTATTAAATAAAAATTCTCATAAAAATTGCAATAAAATTCAAGCTGGGCAATGATTTCAAATAGCCCGCGCTCCTTTACACTGGGAGGGCTCCTGCGCTCCACGCCACTATCCTAGCTCTCTGCACAGTGTGTATCCATTTACAGTGGTTAAAAATTACAGCTTTATTTGAAATAAACCGGATTTTGATTAAACTGGCGTTTCACCTAACTGTATCCAATAATAATGCATGTAATATTCCCATCTTAGTATCGAATTTATAATTAAATACAAAACTAATAAAAATCTCATTCATTGTTTACATTCAAATCAGCTGATCAAATCTGCATAGTCCGTCGTCAACCTATATTCACTTTAACGATATTATTCCACTGATATGACCATCACTTTCACAGAATTACCTTACCAATGAACCCTATCATGCATATTAGAATGATATCTCCGTATTATTATTGTCCACTTATTACTATTATGTTCTTAATACTTTTCCCAAATCCTTTTCGTAGATTTAATTTGCTCTCCCCCACACACATTTAGAATGTATCATTCCATCCCTTTTGATTCTCTTTATTTTTCGTGATTTTATTCATCTTCTCTTCACTAGCATTCATTCATCATTTTCACCTTCTTAATCATTCTAAACGCCTTCTTATCCCTCATTCCAGTACTCCCATTCCTATTTTTCATTCCTTCTCACATTTCCAAAATTTGCCGATTTCGCTTATTTATTTCATTTAGCGTAGATTTGGCAAAGGAATGTGCCCGCAAGGCCAGGACAATCTGAAGTTCTGAACTCACGCACACTACCGCCTCCGTCGTCATATTCTTTCTTCCTTCTCTCTCCCTGGTGTTTCACTTAAGCCTACCTGACACTTGCGCGCATTTTTGCCACGCACTGGTGTTTTTCCCGCACTGTTCACGACCAGTTCACTCCAGTTCGCGCATCATTCACGCGATGGCACGAATTGGCACGCGTAGTTCACGAGAAGTTCACGACACATTCACGCGAGTTCGCTCATCATTCCGCATCGTTCACGCCAGTTCACGAATTGGCCACTCCATATAAAAATGGGGCTTCTCCAACGCGAGGACATTCTTGGATTGGCTTCGGAAGAGACAACAATGCTTTCTGTCAGACACACCATTGCATTGAGGAGAAGAAACGTATCTTTTTCGTTTGTATTTTTTGTTGCCCTTTATTTTTGTTTCAATAAGAAAGCATTTGATTTACATATAAATAGCAGACATAAAATATGAACAAGTATTAAGAAAGCATTTTATTTTAACATTAAAAGCAGCGAACATGAAAAGTTTCAAAGCTGTTGATTTTAAGGTAATAGAGAAAAAAGTGTGTTGAAATAAGAAATCATTTTATTTTTACATTAAAACAGCAAACAGAAAAAATTTGTTTTGCTCTTCATTTTAAGGTAATAAAGAAGAATAAGTATGTTGATGAAATAAAACATCATTTTATTTTTACATTCAAACAGCAAACTTAAAAATTTCTTGGGTTTATTTTTCAGTTCATTTTTATTTAAAACAAAAGTTTTGGGTCTTGATTGGTAATAGAGGAAAATAAGTGTGTGCATGAAATAAGACAATTTTATTTTTACATTCAAACAGCAAATATAAACAATTATTAGGTTTATATTTTTCTTTCCTTTTTGTTTCTCTTCATTATAAAGTTATAGAAATAGTTTGAAATAAGACATCATTTTATTTTTACATTCAAACAGCAAATATAAAAATTTATTAGGTTTATTTTTCTTTCCTTTTCATTAATTTTTCCATTTCCTTTTTGTTTCTCTTCATTATAAAGTTATAGAAATAGTTTGAAATAAGATATAATTTTTTTTTCACATTAAAACAGCAAATATAAAAATTTATAAGGTTTATTTTTCTTTCCTTTTTATTAATTTTTTTCATTTCCTTTTTGTTTCTCTTCATTATAAAGTTATAGAAATAGTTTGAAATAAGATGTAATTTTTTTTCACATTAAAACAGCAAATATAAAAATTTATTAGGTTTATTTTTCTTTCCTTTTCATTAATTTTTTCGTTTCCTTTTTGTTTCTCTTCATTATAAAGTTAGAGAAATATTTTGAAATAAGATATAATTTTTTTTCACATTAAAACAGCAAATATAAAAATTTATTAGGTTTATTTTTCTTTCCTTTTCATTAATTTTTTCATTTCCTTTTGTTTCTCTTCATTATAAAGTTCACGCCACTTCCCGCATCGTTCACTCCAGTTCACGCCAGTTCCCGCACTGTTCACTCCAGTTCACTCCAGTTGGCGCATCGTTCACGACTATTTCACGGCCATTTAGTGCGTGCCAATGCGTGCCACAAACTTTAAACATTTCAAAGTTCTGGCCACGCATGGCACGCATTGGTACGCTCTGGCACGCGAGTTCCCGCACTGTTCACGACATTTTCACGGCTCGTTCACGCGAGTTCGCGCATCAATGCGTGCCAGTGCGTGCCACGAATGCGTGCAAGTGTCAGGTACCCTTTAACTGTATCCAATAATAATGCACGTAATATTCATATTTTAGTATCGTATTTATAATTAAAAACAGCAAATTATAATCTTATGCATTGTTTACATTCAAATCAGCTGATCAAGCCTGCCTGGTCCGTCGTCAACCTCAATTTTCGAAACAAATAACTCCCTCATTATTAAGGAATGCTAGCGCCGATGTACGATATCTTAATAAGTCTCTCTCAAGAGAGACTTAGCAAAGAAAGAAAGATTACATTTATCAGAGAGAGAGAGAGAGAGAGAGAGAGAGAGAGAGAGAGAGAGAGAGAGAGAGATATGAATGATTTGAAGTTCTCTCTCTCTCTCTCTCTCTCTCTCTCTCTCTCTCTCTCTCTCTCTCTCTCTCTCTCTCTCTCTCTCTCTGTAAATATTAAATTTCATTTTGGAAGCAATATTGCATTTTAGAAAATTACTATTATTTAAATAGTTAATTATGCTTAAATGAAGCATTTACGTGCTTTTGATTTAAATTTCAGGTGTATTTTATCAGGCTAAGAATTTTGGGTGCCGTGATCAGATCAGCTGATATGATCACTTGTTTCGGACAACTAGGAATGTTTACATTATTGGCCAAGAGATGGCGGTAGTGGTGGTTGTCCGAAACCTCAAAATGTGTAGGTTATCGGTACTTACACAATGGTATACAGGAAAATAATGATTCAATCAAGTTTAAAATAAAGAAAAAACTTAATTCAATATATTTCAAATTAAAAACTATCAAAATCAACACTGCCATTCGAACTATTAAAAAGTGTTTAAAAAATTCTTCAGGACACCATCGACTTGGGGATAATCTTCGTTGCTTTCCTTTGCACTTCTAGCACAGTAGCACTGTCATTGCCCTCCATTTTGTCTAAATTGGTTGAAATGCTTTTGCTGTATACTTAGAAATCCAAAATTAACTAAATAGATGATTTTATATCATACTTTTGTAAAACACTACTCCTAAATCCAAAATCATTGCTTAGTTTATGTTCCATCGCCGATCATAACGAACAAACGAACACAATTACACATCAGTGTATTATAGATTGGAAATTAAACAAATAAAATAAGAGCGATTTTATGCCATGTTTTTCTTAAAAAATCCGCCTAAAACAGAAGTAGTTTAGTTTACGTTTCATCGCCAATCATGACAAACGAACGGACACATTTACACATGCAAGTGATAAGTTGATAACCAATGATACTAAGAGCTTTTAGTAAAGATGTTATTATGAATAAAGATTATATGTGTGATAAAATATTTATAACCAAAGTGTAGTAACAGGCTGGCCTTGAAATCATCATTCGCCCATTACAGAAATACCTTGAGATAAGTTTTTTTGGGCTCAAGCCATGACGTCCTAATGGAAGGTTCCTTTAGTAGCTTCCCAAGGGTATATATGACTACAGTGATATTCCCAGAGAATCAAACCAAAGGTTTCACAGAATTCTAACTTCTGGCGCGAGTACCTTTAAGATTACTCTCAAGGGTATCGTATATCATCAGGGAACGTATTCTTGACACGCCACATGGCAATCTACACCCCAAATAGCCTTTACGCCTCGAGGGGGAATACGTGGCAGAATAGAAGGGTAACCGCAACAAAGATTACCCTGGTTCCCCTACTACAATCGTATCACAACCGCGCCACCTCCCTCTGGGGGTAATTCCTTTATCTGTAGCGACTCGCTACGGTGGTGTTCCCTGTCGATCTGACATTTTCGATCGATTTCTAGGAACCTTTATGCTTTCTACGACTTCTTTCTCCATCCCGAAAGTTGAGTATTTATTCTTTACATATGTAATTTAGTTCCAGCCTCACAATGAATTTAGTGTATTTATTGTGTGTGGATCTTCGCCGATCGCCGGTGTCGCCATAGGCGCTGTCGTTCTTTGAACATGTGCTATTTAGTTAGCAGAACGACATTCTGGTTTAAATAGCTTTATTGTTATTATGAAAGCTATTTAGGCATTATATATTGTAAAGATATTTATAAGCATAATTTTCCCTTTTCCGTGACGATCGTATATGTCAGAGTTTTGGTGATTTAGGTAACCGAGATCTCGTCTTGTCTAGGTAACATAACCTAGACAACATATACTTTCGTCATTTCCCCGGTTACCCTTGTGTATCAGTTATCATTCATTGGAGATCGATATCTCCTGGAATTATACTAACCGTTACTAATCTCGTTAGAGATTTATGGGTAATCTCTCTTCCCTCTGAGAGTAGCCTTAGGCTAAAACTCTCTGCGTCGGCCTTGAATTTCGAATTCAGGCATGACTAGCCTAGAGTTTTTCTGTCTCATCCCTTAACAGCGGACGGCAAGTTTTGGGATTCGATCAGAACCTCAGAGTATTTAGTCTTTGTCGGCGGGGAGATTGCATTCCCCTGCCGGCGGAACTGCCGGCATAGGAGGCTAGCCCTCCCTAGATTACACCTGAAGTGGTCGAATGTTGCCGCCACCTTCTCCCTGTGGTCTAGTAGACTAGTCCTATGCTCGCCGGCCCTAAGCTATAGAGTCGTATACTCTTGTGGCCTAGGATGGCGCCGGCATTAGAACTCTGTTTCTCCCTTGTTGAGAGGAATGGCATGAGCTGCCGTCCCCTTAACTGTATTAGCACCTCCTAAGCTGGAGAATAATGATTCTCCGGCCACTTGTGGTCGTGCCGGTACTGAAACAGAGTTTCTGCAAGGTGTGTAGGTCTAGCAACATTCCCGGTCCCTCCTATACCTCATATAGGACCCTTTCCCCTCCCCTCTCTGTTCTTTTACGATGGCCGAGCCATTGTCTTTCCTGTGCTGGAGTCCTGCAACCTTACCATTGCCGGTGGGTTGCCGGAGCCGCCCAGACCCCCCTCCTCAGCTGTCAGCGACTGCCGGCGGCCATGACGGCTGTTGGCGACTGCCGGTTTCCAGCGGCCTTGGCGGCTGTGGATGTGAGGTCCCTTGTGTCACCAAGGTTCTCCAGTTCTCCCTTGAACTGCTAGCCACAGTTTCCGTTGTCGGCGTATTGTTCTGGCCGGCAGTAGATCGGCACAGATAGGTACTGACTCAGTAGGTAGTATGCTGACTGTACTCGTGCTGCCGGAGGCTGGCCTACAGTAGTAAGCCGGCAATAGTACTGTGGCTAAATGGAAGTGAACCTTCTTTTCGGAGAAAGGCAGTAAAATGAGACTTTTACATCTTTTATTACTGTATACATATACAGTAATAAGTAGCTTTCACTCTATGCTTTCTCTCTCTCTCTCTTATCTAGCTTGCTAGATGCTCCGGCAATAGCTAGCTAATCCGGCAACATGCCAGCTGAACTACAGTATATGTCTATACAGGTAGTCAGTATATTTGCAGTATAGTATATACGGCAGATGAATAACTAACGTATATATTATACTAGTAGTTATTTCCAATATATCTTGGGTATCCATGCCCAGATATTTGCTGAACCCAATTCTATATTGATAGAATTTTATTTCATCAATATTTTGACTTGAAATCAGTTTCCATTTACCCTGCAATATTGAATTTCGTAAAGGGCTGGTGGTGTGACACCTCTAACCCCTATAGGGGAGAGCCCTTATCCCTGAGTTTCCCTGATCAGGAAACTCCCTGATTTAATATTGTAAGGGAGTTCACAGCAAATAGATTGGTTGGGATGCATAAGTATATGTCTTTTATTTTCTGCCGGCTGAACTACAGTATAGGCCTATACAGGTAGTCAGTATATTTGCAGTATAGTAAATACGGCAGATGGATAACTAACGTATATATTATACTAGTAGTTATTTCCAATATATCTTGGGTATCCCTGTCCAGATATTTGCTGAACCCAATTCTATATTGATGGAATAATATTTCATCAATATTCTGATTTGAAATCAGTTTCCATTTACCCTGCAATATTGAATTTCATAAAGGGCTGGTGGTGTGACACTTTTAACCCCTATAGGGGAGAGCCCTTATCCCTGAGTTTCCTGATCAGGAAACTCCGATTTAATATTGTAAGGGAGGTCACAGCAAATAGATTGGTTGGGATGCATAAGTATATGTTTTATTTTCTGCCGGCTGAACTACGGTATAGGCCTATACAGGTAGTCAGTATATTTGCAGTATAGTAAATACGGCAGATGGATAACTTAACATATATATTATACTAGTAGTTATTTCCAATATATCTTGGGTATCCCTGTCCAGATATTTGCTGAACTCAATTCTATATTGATAGAATAATATTTCATCAATATTCTGTTTTGAAATCAGTTTCCATTTACCCTGCAATATTAAATTTCGTAAAGGGCTGGTGGTGTGACACCTCTAACCCCTAAAGGGGAGAGCCCTTATCCCTGAGTTTCCCTGTTCAGGAAACTCCCTGATTTAATATTGTAAGGGAGGTTACAGCAAATAGATGGGTTGGGATACATAAATATGTCTTTTAATTTCTAATCAACATATTTTGGATGCGAACTTCTGCTGTTACCGCTCCTATTTCGAAAGAATGACATTCCTTCGATACTCTGATTGTGAATCAATCCTCCTTACCTCACAGCGTTAAGTATAGAGGGGGACAGTGCTTGTACACTTCTTTACACCTAGGTGTTCGAACCCCTTTTTCTTCAGGGAATTCCCCCGTTGGAGGAATTTCCTTACCTTAATACTGAGGAGAAGTAACAGCATTGGCTCACAAGGGATACACGGGTATGTGTCTCCCACTATCTCTTTTAGCTTTCTGTCCTAAGCTATTTTTGTCAAAATATGATTTTGCGAATTGTTTATTGGTGCGATGATCAATTGAATACTCATTTCTGTTCTCCCTTCCTTACAGGAGGGACACCAGATGATGCATTGCAGTCTTCTGCAGTTATAAAGGTGAGTATTTTCACGGACATAATATATACAGGTTCACCCCCCCAGCAATATTATTTCCAATTCCCCAACCTACAAGACAGCAGTCTAGAGCTGTCGAACTGTGGTTGGTTTGGTTTCAGAAGTTATCTCATAAATGCGGTTCAGTTGCGAACTCGCAAAAATGCGAAAACTCTACGGGAATTGGACTGAAAATTTCACTACTCATTACGAAAACTGCGAATTTAGTGTTACTTTTAAAAGTTTTTAAGGTCTAAACCCCCCCCCACCCTGCCTCTCAAGATGAGGTTGCAGACACTAACGGCACTGGTGAGTCTGAGCGGGACTCAGACCCCCGACTGACAAACACCAGGCAGAGACTCCACAATCAAGCCACACCTTGTAGTGAAATCAACGACAGCAGTCATTGTTTCACTGTCACATCTGACTCTGCCGCTAAGAGCCGGCAGTGTGTGCCCTTGGTCACCACCCAGTCAATAGCTGAGTTGGTATGCTTTCAATCGACAGCCCGCCGATTACCGGCGGTCTGCCGACAACCCGAGGAGTGCCTCAGGTTCAGAGATCCGCTGACTATGCGTATAGTTTTCACCACTACCCAGTCACATTGAATACTGGCTAGGATGGTGTGACTTCTGTCAGCGACCCGCTGACAGCCGACAAGTCACTGATATGTCGAAAACCTGCTAGCCATATCGGTACTGAAGTACTGTGCCAGTTAACTTACCCCAAAGTACTAGCCTTGACGGTAACATGCCAGTTGTATAGGGGTATACAATACCCTGTACATCTGTAGTATAGGACCATATCGCAGACAGAAATCTTTGGTACATAACCATACAATAGAATGGTTTTCCAGTACGTTGTGCTTCTAAGCACAATCCCTTGCTGAGACCTACCTGATTTGGGGGATCCACTTCCCCCCACCCTTTTTTCCTTACGGTGATTCTTCATCAGCCTCTTGATTCTCATTATTAATTCCCCGGATGTAGGACGCTACTCTATCCTTATGGACTAGAATCTTCCATCGGCCCCTTCTTGAAAGGGGATGCCCTAGAATCAATAATTAGGAAGGCCGCAGCAGTTGGCTGGAAGGATTTACACGTATGTCTCTCTCCTCTTTTCCGGCGTACTTATCCTAAACTTTATACATAGAAAGGAATCTTCTATTACAGTGAAACACTGAAAAGCTGATATAGGCAAACGGTCAGGTATGGCCTGAAAGGAGAACGGAAGGATTTCTTGGTTCTCCTTAGGATGTTAAACAGCATCCCACAGTTACAATGACCGTTGTTCCACAGACGGTCAGATATATACACCTTCAGATCATACGAAGCAAACAGACGCTTCTGGTAGGAGGGAAGTTCCTCCTGGATCGCCGGACCTTCGATCCCTGGGGTCCAAGGTCTAACCAAGATGAGACTAGAATGGAAATGGACATACCTCCACCATCCTTTCCTCAACTCTTCTTATATTCAAATCCCCCCTAGAAGAGTATACCTTAGAGGTCTAGAGCATACTAGCGCTGAGGAAAGTAGAGTCCATCGATTTCCAAGGAAGGCTGTTTAGTGTTCACATGAAAGACTCAAGAAAACTCTGAGTCATTCTGGTCTTGGCGCCACTCAGCAAGTTCCAATAAAACAGCAAGTTCAGAATGTAAATCCTTCTGAATATAAGGACCTTATTCAGTAAGGGGTGTTGACATTCTAGCCAGACCTGGAAGATGTCTATCAGCAACTTCCAGTCAGTCACCCCCTCCCCTCCTACCTAGGATCCAAATTACAGAAGATAACATATATCCTAGACAAGATTCTCGTCGGACTAGATTCAGTCCTAGGATCTTCACGGAATTAGCAGACACAGTCAAGCGGAACCAAGCCTAGAAAGAGTTCAGGCAACAATGGCCCTGGACGACAGGCTGGGGTGAGCAGCACCCGAAACAACTGTCTATGAGCATCCATGGAGATGATCCGGCCCCGGGACATCGAGGATGCAAATAACTTCAAGAAGTCTCGATTCTCTCCAGCTCAGGGGCTTCAATGTTTTTAAAAAATCATTGAAACCTGTAGTCACCCTAATGCTCCTTTCCCCTGGGGATGCAAAAGGAGATTGCAAGGTCTGTCAAGAGACTATTGTAATCAGTCAGGATTCCATGACGCTAACAGGGAGGAGTTTCGAACTCTCTCCAGTTCACGATGATGACAGACCCAGTGCTACGTGCACAACTGTAAGATGCGTTAAGAGGCTGGAGAAGATACACATCAGACGCTCGAAGAGATCTAATAGGACCAATGATGGTCATTCCCTCTTCGCTTACCCTACAATGACCAAAGGCCATGGACCCGTAGGCCATTTTAGTCCTGTAATGAATGGATAAACTCTCTCCACGCAGATCAGACCTCCTCAGGTTGATCTGGAGCATCGAAGCGATAATGAGGCGTCGAAACTATCGAGGATAAGGGACGTCTCATTTCATTAGGGAATGCTAGCCATTCCTTCCTTAAGGGAATGGCGCCTATCAGCAGCTTTTTTATATATGATCCGCAAGGTGACAGCGGATGCTCTTCTCGGGTTCAACCCAATAGAGTTGGAATGGTACACGGACGCAGACCCATTCCCTCCCAGAGGGGGACAAGTCCCCGAGCTGCAGATCGTTCTCTTCATCACGAGCGTTATCAAGATACTATCACGTTATTTAGCCGCATACGAGGATCCTCTAATGGAGGTAACAGACATCATGGCTCTACAATAGAAGTGATGGACTTAGAATTCATGTTCAGCCCATCAAATTTCCTCCGGAAGGCCCTCTACATGCTGAGACCCTTCCAGGGATGAGGGGCTCTGTTGGCTCCCAGGAAGCCTGTAATGAAGGAACTGAGGCTGAGGCTAGTCCTAGTTATGCACCTAGGATTATCCAGGAGGTTCAGAAGTTTTCTGCCTTCGATTTATCACAGTACACCTGATCCCTTCATTTTATGAATTCCTTGCCCTAACGGTTAGGAAAAAGACTGGGATCTTATAGGCAAATAGAATTCCTAGAAGAATACAAGTCTAGTCAACGAGAAGAAAATATGAGTCTTCTTGGGAAAACTAAATTGTTTTGTAAAGCAAAAGGGCACGAAAGCAATCTCATGATCTTCTGCCTGTCCTTCTCTGTCCACCCCTATATTCAAGGTCTGGCGGCTAACAGCACGATGGCCTTTGAGAAGGAGGCAGTGTATCCTTGGATACTATGAGAACGCTAGTTCTTCGGCCTTGTCCCCATATAAACCCTTGAGTAAGCACCAAGGGTATGGCCGACATTGCGAAAGAGGTCACTTGATGGGATCTTTGGATACATGGACCATTATCTCTATGCAAGTCAGCCCCGACTAGACCTCTTCTATATGCCCTTTAAATAGATCTAACGATTTAAATCTTTAATAAATTTCCGAAAACACGTGCAGGCTTAGGCCTGCAACGCCACTAAAGCCCATCACATGGTCTTTGGACAAGGTCCTACATTATGCCTCACCTGTGAACAATGAGGATTGTTCCCTCAAGCATCTAACCTAAAAGGTTATTTTTTTGGTTCGCTATAGCCTCTGGGACTAGAGTTAGTGAAATAGTGGCCCTATCTGGAGATGAGGGCCACATTAAGTGGGAGAACTGCATCTCTTTTCTGATCTAACCTTTCTCAATAAAGACGTCCTACCCACTAAGAGGTGGGGCTCCTGCAGAATCTGCCCTCTGAAGGAAGATATCTCTCTAGGTCTGCTAGAGCGTCTAAGGTCTATCTTCATAGAACTTCAGACTTCAGGAGGAACAGCTCTTTACAGGAGAAAACTTTGGATTATACTATCCCTACAACTGAGGGCGAAGCTCACCTACCTTTTTCGCGGAGCGGATCCTGACAGTACTCCTGCAGATTAAAGATCCGAGGAAAGCTGCTTCATCACTGAACCTTTCAGTGTGTGGACTTCAGCCTCTTCACTCACTCACTGATCGGAGGTTGTCCAATATGTCTTACAGACACTATACTAAGCAAATCTATGGATTGAAGCATTATGTGGTGGCGGCAGGTGCTATTTTTGACCCTGTCGTCTAGCTCTGCGATGAACAGTAAATTGATTGGGACTATCAATTAAAAGGAGAAGGGGTCAGCAATTTTCGTGTGACCTCCTTTTGAATAAGTGTTGCCAAGGTAACACTAAATCTGTTCAGAATCTCAAGTGTGAAATTATACGGATACCACTAGTGCCGTGGTGTACATAGTACATAGTGTTGTTAGGCTATTTCATGTACAGAATTATAAAGAAAAGTCTTGTTAAAAGAGCTTTTCTTCAGTTTGAGAGTGGCACTCATCATTTTCCCCTTTCAAAAGGGGAACATTAATTTCTGTGTATGTCTCTTATATAATTTCCTTATCATGCTACATTCATTTAGCATTTAGTCATTTATTAGGAATAAATGTCTATTAAAATGCAGTTGCGTCCTAATTCGCCCAACAATTGCGTGTTTAAAATACCAGAGTTCCTTAACTTACTCATGTAAGTATTTCTCATATCATTGTATGCTTACAATCAACGGATGAGGACACTGATATTGGTTCCGCAATATATACAATCCTTGAGACCGTTTGTATTCTCAGTGTATACTCATGTTTGTTCATACAATATATGCTACCTTGAGGCCCTTTTCTAACGTCTAAAAATGACTCTTCCCTGCAGGGGGCAGGAAGCACTAACATTATTATGCTTAGTGATGATGACGGATAACGGTAACGTCATTTGTCTCAATTGGCCCTTTTGGCCGTAGAAATGTTGTCCCAAGGTTAAGGCACTGACAAAAAATCCACAGCTACATTAATTCTCTAGTATGCTTCCATTAGGACGTCATGGCTTGAGCCCAAAAAAAGGATTTTAGGCGAAGCGAAAAATCTATTTTTGGGTGAGATGGCCATGACGTCCTAATGGACCCACCCTTCTTTTCTATGAAAAGATCTTCACGGTTCCCCCCCCCCCCTGATCTACTGTATCTGTAGCACCTTGCTCAACGCTACAAGGAATGACCGCCAAAGGGAGTTGGCGCGGTTGTGATACGATTGTAGTAGGGGAACCAGGGTAATCTTTGTTGCCGTTACCCTTCTATTCTGCCACGTATTCCCCCTCGAGGCGTAAAGGCTATTCGGGGTGCAGATTGCCATGTGGCGTGTCAAGAATACGTCCCCTGATGATATACGATACCCTTAAGAGTAATCTTAAAGGTACTCGCACCAGAAGTTAGAATTCTGTAAAACCTTTGGTTTGATTCTCTGGGAATATCACTGTAGTCATATATACCCTTGGGAAGCACTAAAGGAACCTTCCATTAGGACGTCATGGCCATCTCACCCAAAAATAGATTTTCCGTTAATACGTTCCAGGACCGAGCTCGTACATCAATTTGCTTGTATCTCAGATGAATTTTTCCCAAATAAAATAACTAAAAAAATTAATCCGTTCCCACCCTCTAAAAAAAACCCCATAAAAACAGTATATTACGGTAGAAAAACATGTTTTTATTTGTTGTATTCAACATTCTACGCTAACAAAACAACAAATAGCTATGAACTGGTTATGAGGCTCAATGAAATGTAACATTTTGGAGTTCTTACCTTCAAGACAGACGGTAGTGGCTAACGGTAGTGTGTGTGGAGGAGGAGGAGGGAGAGAAGGCAGGGAGGAGAGAGACTTGACGGCAACACGTTCAGTACGCAACATTTTTGTAACACTATGTAACATAACCTTAACTTTGAATTCAACTTAAATGAAATTAGCTTACTGTACACACTTAAATAAAATGTTAATCTTACGTTACATTAAACTTAATTATAGTTTTGTTTTCATTTTCATTTTTTTACTTTTCTTCTTCTTCCGGCTTGGCTCTTTTTTTCCTCGCTTTCACCTGCACTTTTTGACGGCCTTTTTAAAAGGAACCTATCTAGGGATGTTCGCTTTTGTCTCTCCTTCAAAAAGTTGCGAAAATGACACATGCAAGTGTCATCACAATAGGCTAACGCCCAACCAAACGCCAACTTATCCGGATGCCTCCTTTCCATAAAATTAGAAAACTCCTGCCACTTCGCTAACATGTCTTTGATTTCTGCCGTAGAAAGGCGGCCCTCATCTTCCACCTCCTCCTCGCTACTGAGCTCCTGCAACACCTCCGAATGTTGCATCTTCTGGAGCTCTATCAATTCCTGTGTCGTGAGCTCTTCCTGATGCTCCTCGACAAGCTCGTTCACGTCTGCCTCGTCTACCTCCAGCACCATGGACTTCCAAGAGACACGATTTCATCCATCACAATACAGTGAACCCTCGTTTATCGTGGTAGATAGGTTCCAGACCCGACCGCGATAGGTGAAAATCCGCGAAGTAGTGACACCATATTTACCTATTTATTTAATATGTATATTCAGACTTTTGAAACCTTCCCTTGTACGTAGTACTGTTAACAAACTACTCTTTAATGTACAGAACACTTAATGCATGTACTACAGTACCCTAAACTAAAACAGGCACAAATATTAAATGCGATTTTATATCATGCATTTCCTAAACACGTCAAAAAGCACGATAAAAAATGGCAACCAATGTTTTGTTTACGTTTCTCAGATCATAATGAAGAAACAAACGCATTTACACATCTGTGTATAGGTTAGTTTTTGCATCGACTATATTGATTATTCAGTACAGTATGTTGATTTTGTTATTACCAATGTTTTGCTTAATTTTTCTTAGGACTTCCAAATGAAATGTTTTTCTTTATGACGCCGCCTGAAACGACGGCGTCATAAAGTACGCTCAGTAAACAAACGAAGGCATTTAACGCGCATGATGAAAGTGATAAATAATGATATTACAGTAAAAGCTTTTAGAAAATATGTTATTACAAATATTATTTACCGTATCTATATAAACTCATACATACGTAGCAAAACAGGAAAACAATTTACGAGAGAGAGAGAGAGAGAGAGAGAGAGAGAGAGAGAGAGAGAGAGAGAGAGAGAGAGAGAGAGAGAGAGAGAGAGTTGTTTTACGTACGTAAATGTAAATTTAAAAAAAAAATAATAGCCCCATTTCACATTAAATAGGTTATTACAAATATTTTACTTTATCATATTACAGTAGCCTGTATAATACTGTAAAGTTCAGTACAGTATGTTGTTGTTATAGTCGTGGCGATGAAATTCTCACGAAACAAAAACACGGCATTCAATTACAACAGCTGATTCTCTCTCTCTCTCTCTCTCTCTCTCTCTCTCTCTCTCTCTCTCTCTCTCTCTCTCTCTCTGTGTTATACAATACTTACATATAGATGAAGAAACTAAAATTAGTTTTCTTAGTGTCAATTAAATACGAAACAAAAAAATTATGCAGAGTTTACATCCATTTCAATCGTTGCTAAAAATACGGCATCCGATTTCATCAGCAAACCACTATTTTTTGGGAAACATCATTTTATTCTAGAAAATTGCTACTCGAGTTAACCCTTTTACCCCCAGGCTCTTTGGAAATTTCCAACCCTTAACCCCCAAGGGGTTATTTTTTCCCCAGCACATTTTGCAGCATATTTTCTTTAAATTGCTCTAACAGCCTTAATTTTTGTCATAGAGAGGTCTGGTTGGTCTCATTCTCTTGGAAAATGCCTGAATTTTCTTAAAAAATTATCAAAAATATGAAAAAATAAATTTTTATAGCATTTTTTTGCATGGACGTACCGGTACGTCCATGGGGGTAAAGAGATGGCTTTTGTGAAACGTACCAGTACGTCCTTTGGGGGTAAAAGGGTTAATTGCACATTAAGAAAGCGTGTACTTTTGTTTTTAAATTTCGGGTGTGTTCTAAAAATCGAGAGTATTGTTGACTTCTTTTTGTTTTACTTTTGGCTGTGATTAGATCAGCTGACGTCTAGCTGCCGCTCGAGAGTGTACGAATACACTAACAAAGTATCGTTTATACCATTTCTTAACTTATTCAAACCGTCTACAGTATACAGTTGATATTACATAAGCACCAATGTGTTATAACCTATCAAATTTTTTTGTTTATTACATTTAAATCAACACACACACATTCACTCTCTCTCTCTCTCTACCTCTCTCTCTCTCTCTACCTCTCTCTCTCTCTCTCTCTCTGTGGGCTACTTTTCACTACCTCCCATTTCTTACCTCTCTCTATCTCTCTAACAAATGATATCTTTGTTGCTCCTCAAAGTTTCATTTATATTGAAAATCAATCATGATTCAATTTTCCTTCCTTACTTTCTCCAATCTCGTACCATCGGTCACATCGCGGTATTTTCGAAATTTCCGGAAAATCCGCGATATATGTACAGTATATACATGCGTTATGAAAAAAATCCGCGATGGTCGAACCGCGAAGTAGCGAGGGCTCACTGAACGTTCGGGGTCATCAGGGTCTGTCATATCGAACCCTTCAAAGTCCCTCTCAGCGACGGAAGCTGGCCATAATTTCTTCCATGCTGAATTAAGAGTTCGTCTTCTGACACCCTGCCATGCATCGTCAATAATCTTTAAGCAATAGATGATACTGAAAGGTTTCTTCCAAAATTCACGAAGAGTGAGATTGGTGTTATCTGTGAAATTGAAGCATTTCTTGAATAAATGCTTCGTGTACAGGTTTTTGAAGTTAGAAATAGCTTGTTGGTTCATGGGCTGGAGGAGTGGCATGGTGTTGGGCGGGAGATAACGGACCTTGATGAACCTGAACTCGTCAAGAATGTCCTCTTTGAGACCAGGAGGGTGACCAGGGGCATTGTCGAGGACCAGGAGACATTTCATTGGCAGGTTTTTCTCCGCCAAATATTTTCTGACTGCCGAACCAAAGCACAGATTAATCCATTTTGTGAAGAAATGCCATTATCCCAAGCCTTAGCATTAGCGCACCAAATCACTTGCAGTTTTTTTTTCAAGATCTTTTGGCTCTTGAAAGCACGTGGGTTTTCCGAGTGGTACACCAGCAGTGGCTTTACCTTACAGTCACCGCTGGCATTGGCACACAAGGCTAGAGTTAACCGGTCCTTCATGGGTTTATGGCCCGGTAGTCTTTTCTCCTCTGCCATGATGAAAGTCCTCCTGGGCATTTTCTTCCAAAAAAATGTCCACTTTCATCACAGTTGCAGACTTGTTGGGGGATGAAGCCAGGATGGGCGATAGCCGAGGCAAAGGTTGTGACGGAGTCCACCGCGGCTTCCGAGTCGGAACTTGCTGCTTCCCCATGCCTCACAACCGAGAGTATCCCAGTCCGTTTTTTTAAATTATCCAGCCAGTCACGACTGGCTTTGAGGGTTTCCGGTGGCGTCAAAGTCTCCCCTCTCTCGGCTGCTTGCTTCACTTTCAAGTCATCATAGATTCTGCTGGCCTTTTCACATACTGTATGATCATCTCGGTCACGCTATCTCCTGCCAACTGTTTCTCCTTTATCCATAATAAAAGAAGCCTCTCCATCTCGTCGTGAATATCACTACGCAGCTTGGAATGGATGGTTACTCCTTTGGAAGGCTTGGTGCTCTTTATAGCATCCTTCTGATTGAGGATGGTACATATAGTCGCTGTACTCCTCTCATACTGGCGCGCCAACTTAGTCACTCTTACGCCACTCTCATGATTTTCGATTATTTCATGCTCCATCTCCATTGTCATCATACGCTTTTTCTTTCCACTACCCTTGTTTGCACTCGCTTGCTTTGGACCCATTGCTTATTTAATTAATTATGCACTGATTAACGCAAAAAACACTTAAAAAAAGCAAATACTACTGCCGATACTCGGAGATAACTTTACGCGACGGAGATCCGACGGGAAAGACCGAGCGATGCTGTCCTGGTGAGCAGCCTCTCACACACTCGGTCACCTGGCGGCCGCATAGGGAACTACCTCGTATCTCAAATTTTTCCTCGTAAAAGGTAAGGCTATCGAGGTAGCTGATGCTATCTCTAGAGGTGCAGTAATAGGAGTAACAACCAGGGCACAAAAGAGGAAAGAAGAACCTAACCAAAATAGTGAAGACCCCCATCATAATAGAGAAAATAGAGAACGGGATAAGAGTTCTCGCGATGCACATGCAGTAAACGAGAGAGAGAGAGAGAGAGAGAGAGAGAGAGAGAGAGAGAGAGAGAGAGAGAGAGATTTTGTAATACCTTGCAATAACAATTTATACTAAAATTTATTTCTATACTCAATCTGATGTTCACATTGCTTCTCCTAAAGCTTGATTTAACAAACAGTTAACCCATATAAAATAGTCCTATACAGGTTATCAACATCATATGATGTTCTTACATTTTAAAAATTTGTGCGCCTTCATAACTTGTTGCATGGATGATATAAATGTTGGCTGAATACTTGGTAACCTTCCTGAAATGCAATAGCGCCAGAGGCCAAGCCTTAGTACGGTAAATACACTTCGTGCCAAGGAGGTTAAATCACTGGAGATGTCCCTGAGCAGAAAAAGTGAAGTCAGCCGTCTCAGCCAATTGTAGGCAAAAAGTTTGAGACCTGATGGCTGGGAGCTCATTATACATCCATTATCTGCATCGACACGCTACAAATTATTCCTGCTCTTCAGTTAATAATACCGACTTCGTGTAATGCTTATGGATGTACTCAAGATTCGACAAAAATTTAAATCCTACTAGAGTGGTACCTCTACATACGAATTTAATCCGTTCCACAACCGACTTCAGATGTAGAAAATGTTCGGATGTCGAGACGAATTTTCCCATAAGAATACATTGAAATAGGATTAATCCGTGGTTGAGCCCAAAAACCTATGATAACTTCTTAATAAACTACAACACAATTTCCCATGAGAATAATGCACACTAAATTAGATAATAGACATGTAAAAAAGAAGAATTATCAAAAAATGATAAGAAATGGGTTTTTAGCGTCACTTTACCTTAGAAACTCCAGCGCAGGTGTTGTTGGTCTTGCTACGCAGAAAGGAGACGGACGGGCGGCGAGGAGGTAGAGAGGTTAACTACGATAAACGTACACTACCGTAACTTATTCTAACTTACACTAAGTGAACTTTAACATAACTTAGCTTATTTTTTTTTATTTTTATTTTATATTTTTTTTTACATTTTCTTTTTTTCTTTTTGATGATTAATTTTAATCACTTTCACTCTCTACACTTAAAATTGATTGAATTTCTTTCGCTTCACTCTTTGCCGTTTTCTTTGTTTCACTTTCTTTCGCTTCACTCTTTGCCGTTTTCTTTGAATCACTTCCATCCTCTTCATCACGAGTTCGCTTCGTAGTTTTTTTTAAAGAAATTATCGATAGATAGTTGCTTGGTACGCCTTTTCAGAATGTTTCGATAGTGAGTTAGGCAAACATCATTGAACTGCGCAACTACACGACAAACCTGCAATTTTTTTGGGTGGTATTTGTCGATGAAGTCGACCACGTCTTGATATTTTCCTAACACCTCTTTTATATGCGCCGAACCTAACACATGTTCTACCTCCTCGATCCCTTCCTCGTCATCACTCATGTGCTCAGACATAGCATGGAATTCCTTGAGCTCCTCTGTGGTAAGTTCGTCGTGATGTTCGGTGACGAGTTCCGTAACGTCATCTGCGTCGACCTCCAGACCCATGGACTTGCCAAGGGAGACGATTTCCTCTACGTCTTCCGCTGCACCCACCACGGGATCAGGTTTGGGGTCAAAACCTTCGAAATCTCGGGGAGAAACTGCATCAGGCCAAAGCTTCTTCCAGGCAGAATTGAGGGTCCGTCGAGTTAATCCCACCCAAGCCTGATCTATGATCTTCAAGCAGTGCACGATGTTGAAGTGGCTCCTCCAAAATTCATGCAAAGTTAAGTTGGTGCTTTGTGTGACATTAAAGCACTGCTTAAATAAGTGCTTGGTGTACAGCTTCTTAAAATTAGAGAAGACTTGCTGGTCCATGGGCTGGAGGATAGAGGTGATATTCGGTGGAAGATACAGCACCTTTATGAACTTAAATTCTTTGAAGATATCATCTTCAAGTCTGGGGGGGTGAGCGGGTGCATTGTCAAGGCATAGCAGGCACTTTAAAGGCAATTTCTGTTCATGAAGATACTTCTTCATAGAAGGGCCGAAAACTTGGTTAACCCATTGCACAAAGAACTGCCTAGTGACCCAGGCCTTCGAGTTGGATCGCCAGAAAACATGAAGCTGGTCCTTATCCACATTCTGTGCCTTAAAGGCCCTAGGGTTCTCCGAATGGTAAACCAGTAAGGGCTTGACTTTAAAGTCACCGCTAGCGTTGGCACATAGGGAAAGAGTCAACCGATCCTTCATTGGCTTATGCCCAGGCAATTTCTTCTCTTCGGCGGTGATGTAGGTTCGACTGGGCATCTTCTTCCAAAACAGCCCGGTTTCATCACAATTAAACACTTGCTGCTCTACGTAGCCTTCTTCCAGCACAATCCTTTCAAAGTTCTTGACAAAGTCAGCTGCAGCCTTTGTGTCCGCACTAGCAGCCTCTCCGTGGCGAACAACTGAATGAATCCCGGACCGTTTCTTAAATTTCTCAAACCAGCCACGAGATGCCTTGAAATCGTCTGAGGAAGGTTCGGTTGAACTCGAACCCAGCATCACCCCCAGAGCTCTCCTCCTTGAAGTCTGTAAAGATGGCGTGCGCCTTCTCGCAGATGACGGTCTCGGTGATGGTGTCGCCAACGATCTCTCTATCCTTAATCCACACAAGTAGAAGTCGTTCCATCTCTTCTATGATAGGGGTACGGCGTTTGGAAATTATGGTGATTCCCTTAGAAGGTTTCACTGCTTTAATAGCTTCCTTCTGTTTAAGGATTGTCGAGATCGTCGACATATTACGGCCATACTGTTTAGCAAGTTCACTCACGCGGACGCCACGCTCATGTTTTTCAATAATTTCCTGCTTAATTTCTAAAGAAAGCATTTCCTTCTTCCTTTTCTCACCACTACCACTACCACTGGCAAAACTAAGCCTTTTAGGACCCATGATTTACGTAAATTACAGTTAAAGGATGCACGTAAAAAAATCATGATTAAAAGAGTTAATAGCAGAACGCACAGTGCACAACCGCAAGAAGCCGACGAGAACAGAAGACTGACCCAAGCCCCGCTAATTGAGCGTCCCGCCGAGGTCGATGTGCTGCCCTCTATCGGCGGAAATAAAAAACACTTCAGGCGCTATGGGCACCGACTACGCGTACGAGTATTGTTTACTTCGGGTGTCGAAAAAAACATTCGGGTGTAGAGTCGGAACGTGTTCGAATTGTACTTCGCGTGTCGAAAAATTCGGATACAACCGGTACGACGAAAATTGCTTACTTCGTGTGTCGAAATAAAATTTGGGTGTAGAGTAAAAAATTTGCTCAAATTTTACTTCGGATGTTGGAAAATTCGGATGTAGAGGTTCCACTGTATTACATTTCATTGGTAAATGCGCAATTTTCAATGTAATGCTGTATTAAATTGTAAAAAGAGAAAAGTACTGAATGCTAGCACGAGCAAGAATATCGGCTCTGCTGTTGAATTCATTAACATTATAAAAACCCTGCACTATGAAGATTGTCATTGTTAATTATGATTACTAATCATTATTGTTGTCGTTATCATTTCTTCTACATCATTAAAGTCTTTGGTACGTTTGTTTTACAGTTTTCTAAAAGATGAGCTTCTCAGAAAGGAATGGATTCCATCTACGTGACGAAAAAAATTTTGCTCCAACTACTAGTTCATGATTATCCTCTAAGCACTTCAAGGATGAAAATTTGATAGATCGCTAACAAATTTCAATAATTTCCTGCTCACCTCAAGAAGGAAGAGCTGAGCGTGTTAATTTGTTAAGGCAATGTTTGGCTAAGCTGCATTCAGTGGGGGCCAAAATTATCTCTACTTTCGACAGACTATCAACGAATGCTGCTGTGGTCAAAGAGTTTGGTTGTACTCAAGATTCTGACAATATAAAAACTATACTTCTTCATACTGTGACGCAAGAATAGATATTTATATTTGTCCTAATTCGTGTATGTAGTTGTCTTGTATATCAAGGTATGTGTCTGCATGTTTTGCAATAGCTGCATTTTGATAACAAAGGCAGTAGTTAGTTGCCGCTGAGCACTCGAGTTGTTAAGTCTCTCATCTGAGAGGGTATTTGTGCAATGTATACATACGAACAAACCTTTTATAATAATAAATGAGAAAAACCCATATGCCGACATCTCATCCATCTGCACAGGTCATATTGGTGTCAGGTGCAAAAAATACATCGGTTGTGTATGCTGTGTGTGAAGTTGTTCTTTGAGCCAGTGAACTAAAAGTTCAAGATGCCGAGCTACACAAGGACTAACATAGCAGACATGGCTGCTGCTGAAGATGAGAATGAAGGAGCAGTGGGATATAGCGTTCTTGATGAAGAATATAGACAGGAAATTAGAACGCAAGAATTGGAAAATAAGTTAGATATTTTACAACAGTTAATAAACAGACTGTTGGTGGAACAAGAACAGGAGCTGCGTGCAAGCACAGCATATCCGACGTACATAAATGAAGTTCAAACGCACACAAGTGAAAGTACACATGCACAGCCGAGTGAAGATACGCAAATTGTAGTTCGAAAGTTGCCAGAACTTCAGGCAATTGTTAGGCCTTTCAACGATCAAAGGCCTAAAGAAGGTTTTCAATCAATTGAAGTGTTTTTGAGAGACTTTGAAGTAGCCACATATGGGTGGTCAGAAAAAGAAAAAGCCATTCAAATAATTAGATTGCTGAAAGATGCTCCGGCAATGGAAGTAATGTGTTGGCCACAAGAAAGTTTAAGAAGTTATACTGAAATAAAACGACGTTTAATTGAGAAGTATGCATTGCCTGACGCGAGAAAGGGAGACCTAACAAAAAATTACAAACCCAAAATACAAGAAGGTGATTCCGCTCTTAGTTTTGCAACTCGCATTTTTCGGGATTGCGATTCGCTTGCTACCCGGAGTGCCAATCTCCCAGAAGGTGATAAAAAGGCAATTGCCCGTAAACATATTCGCAGATTAGTAAACCCGTATTTATATGGTTATTTGTTCGATGACAATCGCTCGTTAGCAGATGTAGAGAGTGCGATACAAAACATTTTAGACGTTTGCCAGAAGAAAAAAGGACTGGGAATAACGGGGCCGATTCCGAGAAGTTGGCAGCCATGAGAGGAAGTCGACCCCCGAAGAGAGGTAAGGGGGAATGCAGTCAGCAGATTAGCAGAGGATTCAGATGTTGGCACTGTGGGGGAGAGGGGCACCGACGAGTGGAATGCTCCACCCAAGGATCCCCCCACTGTTACACTTGTCAGGCCTACGGTCATTTATCTCGAGAGTGCCCAGCAAAAAATGCCCAGGGCGGGCGGGCTGGGGCGCATGCACACCACCCCCTGCCCAACATCCGAGGAAGAGGGAACACAGAAGGGGGGAGACAAGGGAGTTCGATGACCCCCCGCATGACATCACAAGCAGTAGCCGAGGAAGCGACGACGGACATGACAGAGCAAGCACTGGGATCTCCATCGGTACCCCCCAACCTCACCCCCGCTGCACTAGGGAGAGGACGAGGGGGCAGCGGCATGGCAGCAGAGGTCATTAACCCGTGCTCCACATCTCGTAAAGGCCATCTGTGAATGTTAGCAGTTAGGATCGACCTGCAAGATGAATCCATCCGAGCACTGATTGACAAGGGAGCCAGTGTTTCATTGATTGAAAAAAAATTCTCCACAAATCCACTACAGCCAGCGGCATCCATTGTTCTTGACACGCCAGGAGGAAATGAACTGGACATGAATCATACATAAATTGTCCAGTTCAAGGTGGGGTCTGTGAAGTTTACACATGATTTTTTTGTCTTGTCCACCTTGAGAATTCCAGGAATTGAGGCTATACTTGGAATAGACTTTATATCTAATAATCAAATTTGCATTTTGGGGGGAAAAGATACAATAACAGTAAAAGCAGGAGGGTATATTTTGCCGACAGAAAGTCATGAGGCAGTAAGTGCGTGTGTTAGCTCAAAGAGACATTTAAGTAAGGTATCAGCTATACCTGAGAGTGGTGAAGTGTTGTCCCCCCAGACCCTTACGAGCATATCTGTGACCCTGTGTCGCCCTCTTGCGGAAGGAACCAAGGTAGTTGTTAAACCCCATGACAATTGGGCCCATATGATATTAGAGGGCTTGACAGAAATTAAAGAAAACAAAGCTGATATAACGATAGTTAATTTGTCTAATAAAAGAGTTGTTTTAGGAAGTGATTCTGTGTGTGAATTAGAGTTAAGTGAAATTGCTTATAGTGGGATGTTGGGAGCCACAACTCCAGCCCGCACAGTCAAACGCACTCAGAATTTGATTATGCAAGCACGAAAATTATGTCCCTCAGAATATTAGGCTGTAGTTAGTGACATTGTCAATAATTATTCCGATGAATTGCAATTGGAGATGAGCCACCCGGGAGGAGTCATCGATTTCCCTTTAGCATTGAAATTGGGCAGGCGGAGCCGATCAGGTCAAGGCCTTATAAGGTACCCACTCATTTCCAGGGAGAGATAGAAAGGGGAAATTAATAAATTAAGGGAACAACGGATAATCAAGGAGAGCGAATCCCCCTGGGCTTCTCCAATTGTAGCTGTTAGGAAAAAGGATGGCTCGGTAAGATTGTGTGTTGATTATACGAAATTGAATGCAATCACTAAAGATAATGCATTCGCATTGCCCTCAATTGAAGAATTACTTGTAAAAGTACGGGATAGCAAATATTTTACAACTGTTGATTTAAAATCCGGATACTATCAAATATCCATTCAGGAAGACAGTAAATGTAAATCGGCATTTATAGCTAACGATCAATTATTTCAGTTTAATTTTCTTCCTTTCGGTGTTAAAAATGCTCCAAGTCATTTTTCTAGAGTGATGATGGCGGTTTTGTCGCCCTTAATTAGTCATAATGTTCTTTTTTATTTAGATATCATCATAATTACAGGGAAAACAGCCGAAGAACATAATAATATTTGTAAAGTTTTAGAAGCATTGCGACGTAATGGTATGAAAATAAATGTCAAAGTGCAAATTTTTCTGTAAACAGGTCGAATTTTTAGGTCACATAACCCCAGAAGGTATCCAACCCTACCCCAGTAGAGTAGCGGCTATAACAGATTTCCCCAGGCCACGTAACTCTAGGAAGTAGCTGGGTTCCTTAGGCTCGCTGGGTATTACCGTAAATTCATAAGAGGTTTTTGAGAGATAGCGAGACTCTTAGATGCTTTAAGGAAACAAAAAGTAATAAATTGGGGTGAGGAAAAAGAAAGGGCCTTTAACCATTTGAAAGCTGGCTTAACTAGCAATGAATTACTCGCATATCCTAGATTTGATCGCGTGATTTTAGTGACAACAGATGCGAGTAGCGTAGCTATTGGTGGCGTGGTTTCTCAACGAGATGATAAAGGCAGAGAGAGACCCATTTGTTTTGCTTCCTGGGCATTAAAAAGGGCAGAAAAGAATTATAGTACATTTGATAGAGAGGCTTTAGCTATTCTTTGGGTTCTAGAGAGGCATCAGTTCTATTTATTAGGTCAGTCGATTGAGTTGCAAAGCGATCATCGCCCATTACATGATTTATATTATAAAAGTGATTTGACCTCTCCTCAAGCGAGATGGATTGAGAGATTGTTAGAATTTAATATAACGGCTTTTCACCACATAAAAGGTAAGGCTATCGAGGTAGCTGATGCTCTCTCTAGAGGTGCAGTAATAGGAGTAACAACCAGGGCACAAAAGAGGAAAGAAGAACCTAACCAAAATAGTGAAGACCCCCATCATAATAGAGAAAATAGAGAACGGGATAAGAGTTCTCGCGATGCACATGCAGTAAACACGAGAGAGAGAGAGAGAGAGAGAGAGAGAGAGAGAGAGAGAGAGAGAGAGAGAGAGAGAGAGAGAGAGAGAGAGACTCAGGGGAGAGAGAGAGAGAGAGAGAGAGAGAGAGAGAGAGAGAGAGAGAGAGAGAGAGAGAGAGAGAGAGAGAGAGAGAGAGAGAGAGTCGACTCAGGAGAGAGAGAGAGAGAGAGAGAGAGAGAGAGAGAGAGGAGAGAGAGAGAGAGAGAGAGAGAGAGAGAGAGAGAGAGCCGACTCGGGAGAGAGTTGTAGTTGTCTTGTATATCAAGGAAAATGAACTCAATATTCATGAGTATTCCACAAAAACCTATGTGTCTCCATGTTTTGCAATGGCTGCATTTTGATAACGAGGGCAGTAGTTAGTTGCCGGTGAGCACGCGAGTTGATAAGTCCCTCATCTGAGAGGGTATTTGTGCTATGTGTACTTACGATTGAACATTTTATAATAAATGAAAAAAAACCCATATGCCGACGTCTCATTATCCATCTGCACAGGTCATATTTTTTTACCTATGCCATATGCTTAGGTTAATTAGAAATTCATTAGGGGAAAAAATATTTTGTTGATGGAGAGGGAAACTTTATCTAGTGGGATTTCATTGAAAAATTACATGAGCTTCACGAATGCAAGGGTTTGCATTTGGGGAATAAATCAAGAACGTAACATCTGGCATGGATTGAAAAAAAAAAATGAATGTTAAACTTGCAGCGCATATACTAAGTGAATCTCTTGCAAAATCAATGGAGTTTTGTCTTCATAACAATATCGTAGAGTTAAAGGGATGCAAAGCAACAAGCAATTTCATAACCATTATACACAATTTGTTTGATGTGATGAATTCAAGGAATTTGTGCGGATGGAATTTTAAAAGACCAATACAAAAGGATAATGAAAGAATCTTTAAAGGTTTTCCGGGCCATGATGAATTATATCCAAGACAACTTAAACTTCCATGACGTAAACCTTTATTGAATTCCAATTGCAAAACCAGCTTTCTTGGGCTCATAATTTGTATACGGAGTTTGACTATAATCTACAATAATTTAATAGGTTGTCCTATACACAATTAAAATTTTTGTTGACATATAAGATGATCCAAGATCACCTAGAACTCTATTTTTTGGGGGTCAAGTTAGATCTATGCGAGGATGTAATAACCTCAGGACTGTGCTCTTTCAAACAACTCTCCTGTTCAAGCCATAAATTCTTCAACTGATAGGAACAAATTTTGAATGACACGTTTTGAGGTAAAACAAGCAGCTGATTTTGATGACGATGAGGATTACACATCTCTTCCAAGTAGTCAACATTTGTCATTGTGTTCAAGTAACATTGTTGTCTATATTGTGAGATTCATTGTCTTTAAAATAGAAAAATCATTAGTGTCAAACTTTTATTAATGCTCTTACTGGTACTGATAACAGTTATTTGCAGACTTTAATTATAGTGAAAAATAAAGGTGCTCTAATACACCAAACTGATGACGTGATAAATATATCTTTGTGCTTTGAAAGAAATTCAGATACTTTATAGCTATTGGCAGTGATACGCAAATGGAATTGGATAAACAGGGTATGCACAAAATTTAATCTCTGTATTAGATTATTATACTTTTAAAAATATATTTTTCACATCATGTAAGGCATAAGTACGATAATGATTATATTGTTTTACTTATTAAGGCTGGGGCAGAAAAATACTTGCTGATATTTTTATGCTGCTAAAAAGTTCTTAGCAAAATTACTGGCGAAAAATAAAATGAGAAGTCATCAGACGTATACAAAACTGATACACTTTAGTGGCCAGTAGTCACTTCCTGGATGAATTATATGTCAACGTATAATTGAAAAAAAAAATCCCAAGACACAAACCGTTTCCTTTGACCTTAATGACTACTTCACTTTAGAGGACAGAAGTCATTTCAACTTAAAAAGATTTATGATTCTCTGACCAGATTTAAAGACTCTCCCAAGCTGTTATCCTCTCTTTACATCTTTAGATATCCATAGCATATCTGATCTTGGAGATTAAATACTTTAAATACTTGTACCTGATTAAAACATTTGAAGGAATTATCCATTTACAAATAAAATTTTTATCACTTTGTCAATCTTCCATCTCCCTGTCCGAGGATTGATCATTCTTAGAATTATCATAATACTCAAGAGTAATGCGGAAAGGGTACAGCGATAGCTGTCACTCTCCTCCCAAGTTCTTTCTGCCTACGATAGAGGGCGTGTCGGCTATGACAGTTTGCTTCACCGTCTACTACAAGCATCGACTACCTGTGCCACCTCCAGCAATGTAACCTCCTTGCTCGTTGCTAGACAAGTAATCATGGATGAAGGTTATGCTAATATCTTGCACTCTTGATGCCCATCCCCCTCTCCCCTTGAATCACTTTATAGCTGTAAACATTAGCCTAATGAATTAGATAATGATTAATACAGAGGATTCAACGGATGACAGCGATATAGATAAAACCAACGTATATGAAGATGTAACCTGAGTGCATGAGGATTAAGTGATGAATCTGAACATGACAGTAAGGATAGCTATTCTCTTGCAGAGGATTTAGCATTGACTTCCTCAGCTCCCCCTATTCTCCAATGTTCTCGAACACCATCTACACTATCTTCCCTTATTGTGAATCAAGAAAGAAAAATGACATCTTGGTATCAGAGATAAGAATTTTTTTGCTTTGGTTATGCTTCTGTGTTTTTGTCATTAAGGCCAATTATCGTGATTATTGGGACACTGACCCTCTCTTTAAACACCCATTTTTTTCTAAACTATCATTAAGGCCAATCATTGTAATTACTGGGCCACTAACCCTCTCATGATTATACCCATTGTTTTCTAAACTAATGCTCATGAATTACCGTATTTCCCGTGTCATAAGACGCACCTTTTTTCATGAAAAATGCCACCCAAAATCACCCTGCATCTTAACACTAAGAAAAAAGTTGTATAGGGGAGTTTGACACACCTCAAACACCAAACTATTGACTTACAAGCACTCAAACTCACGAGAGATAGAATATAAACCTACAATTATCATTCATATAATATAAATTAAATCATTTTTATATTGCACTTCATTTAATGAAGTACAGTAGCAAATTATTTGTTTATTTTGGTAATCAGCTGATGACTCTGTAACCCCCTTCCACAAGTAAACATGCCAACTAGTGGTCTCGTAGCAGACGACACTATGACATAGTTTTTTATTTAGTATATAGTATATTATTTTTCTCATATTTTGTTATTTGGTAATAAAGCAATATATTGATAATGACTTTGTTGCCTCAGTTCTGAAATAATACAAACTGACAGTTGCTGAATACGTCCTTGGCAAAAAAGTTCTGTTAGTTGAGTTAGCAGAAGAGTAACTAGACCCCAGAATCACATAAACAGTAGTGAAAGTATTCCACCTAAAAGAAATTATAGATTTCTATAATCAATAACTACATTTTGTGTGAATATTTATAGGGTATATGAGGAATTTTAGAACTATCACTAGAATTTTACATCTTTACCGCACCGCTGCTTTCATGTAAACAATGCTTGAAACACCAAACACTATGAGTAAACGTGTAGTGGTGGTGGAAACTATGACTGGTTTAGTTGTTTTTAATAAGAATATGTAATAGAATTGGGGTAATCGGCATATAGCTAATAAATAATAACTTGAATATTTCATAATACTGTACGCCCAAAATAAGAAAAGTTACTGTGCCAGACAATAATCACGCTCGAGTCACTGACCATGGATTTCTTGCTAAGAAGTTTTTAAAATCCTAAGTTTTTTTTTTTCCTAAAACTGCCTTGCAAATTTAGGGTGCGTCTTACCACTTGTAGCGTCTTATCACACGGGAAATACGGTATTTTATAAATATTCTACACACATTACATTTCTGTAATAATATCAAACTACTCAAGTGGTAAGGTGAACAAAATTTGAGCAGTGTTTGATCATATAAGAAATAAATGGAAAGAAGAGTTTTATCCCTTTCATGATGTGGCATATGATGAGAGCCTCAGTTCATGAAAGCAATATATCATTTAGACAGTACATTCCTTACAAATGTCACAAATTTGGATTGAAATTGTTTAGGTTATGGGACTGTAAAACAGATTTTGTTCAACAGCTTATACTTTACACTGGTGCTGTAACGAAGGTGACAGTCAGCAAGACTTTGAGGTTGTCTGGTGGTGTAGGGCTAACCCTTTTGGAGCCTTATCTTGCTCATAACTGGTATATTGTCAATATCTGTTATACCACTCCATTGCTCTTTCAATATCTTTATACTAGATAGACAAGGAGCCTGTGGTACAGTGAGAAGACAAAGAAAAAGTCTCTCTCCCATGGTAAAAAGGTGAGATGTAACATACAAGAAAGCAAATAATATCCTTGCTTTTCACTAGAGAAACAAATGTGATGTTTCTCTCCTCACATCTGTTCACATCCTCATGACCCTCAGCTGGAATGTTGACCCTCCTACTCCTGATCAAATACTCAAACCTTATAGAGTTGTCAATTATGACACTGATACGCATTTGGTAGAAAAGTTGGATACAATATCATCTTCAATTGATTGTGCTCGTAAGACATAAACTCGGTACACAAAAAACTTTTATTCACTTGCTGGATACCACAATGTTGGAATGTACAAATACTATTTACACTCAAACAGCCAGAAAAAAATGAACCATTCAGATTTTGTAGTTGAAGTTATATG
>NC_090728.1:77375298-77377798 GCF_036898095.1 Palaemon carinicauda
TTATGTCTGTCAAGCTAATCAACCTCTCGAATTCCAAACTCCCCTGTTTGCTTTTACATTAAGTCAGTTACACTTGAAAATATTAATACCCTAACTCAGAGACAGTTAAATAACTCCCAAACAGCATTATATAATACACTGAATATCCATAGATCTCTTTAGTACACCCAAAACAAAACTGGGTAATTATTCTTAAGAATTATTCAAACAAACTTAACTTTTGGTTCATTAACAGGATACAAGTGAATTGCATTAAACACTGATGATTGAAATAATACACTCTTAACAAAAATAAATATCTTCAAAATAAATTAGATTACAACAAAAATGTTACGATCTGAAAATTATATATTAACTTGACTCTAGATATTATATCTGAATAAATCTTCGACTAAGAGAAAAGAAAAAGTTATGGAAATAATACAATCACTTGTTTCACTGGAAATTATATCTGAATACAATATCTAAGTTTGACACTTAATGAGCATAGATAACCAGATCATAATACAAGAACCTATCACCTTCCTACAGGGCCATTTATAAAAACTCTCAGAGAATTTTTATAAGTACTCACTATGATTACAAAAACTCGTCACACCAAAACTTCGGTATTTCACTAAACACTTTTAAAACAATACACTGAGCTGCGTGTGAGAATGAGAGACCGTGGGAGATGGCTTTTTTAAGGCTGGAATTCTCTATCTTTCTATGAAACCTTGGAGTCGCCTTATATATATGAAACTTAGCTACTTCGTGAATATTCCAGGAGAGCAAGTTCTGGAAGCGTGGGGGTTGGGCTGAGGCGTCAGAGTTACCAAGTATTGTTCTCTCAGACACGTATTAACACACCACGAGATGAACTCTCTCAGTCAGCTAGCTACGCCCACCCTTTGTCACCGACATAAAAAAAAAAGAATAAACCCAGCACTAGGGCCCTCCAGAAACTTCCAAAGCACATGGCCTATTGCGTATTCTATCACAAATAAGATGCAATACCTCATAAAAATATAAAAGAACATTACATAAGCCCTTGTTCATATCTTGTATGGTCAAATAACACTCTCAAACAGTTATGTAATACTTCGTAACAAAAATACATGAAATAAAAAGTTAATTATTAAAATTAGCGTAAATTTACATATTCTGACTTGAATACAGAATACAATGAAATTAACAACGAAAGCCTAATGTAATTTACATAATAAATTTAAATCTACACGAGTGGAACTCATCTTATGAGCTAGCTATTCATCTCTTCAATGCACATATGAAAACATAAATAAAATCATAAATAAACTACTGTGTCTACTCTACACTAGACCAGCATCGTAAGAATGTATATATATATATATATATATATATATATATATATATATATATATATATATATATATATATATATATATATATATGTGTGTGTGTGTGTGTGTGTGTTTGTGTATGGAGATACATACATATATAATGAGATATACACAAATAGATAGATATATAGATGTATCTTTATGTATGTATAGTTTGAAATCATATTTATATGTACATATGATAAGAGAACTGAACAATGTGTTCATGTCTCCCTACCCAAAATAATTATCATTGAAACGCTTACATATTACAAATGCTGTTCCATTGTTTATTTTCTTGGCAGTCATACATAAAAAAGGAGTGCAAGCGTTAAGCAATAAGAAGTATTGACTCTCAAGGACTTTGACTAAATCTTTCCAATATGAAGTTGAAAACAGTAAATCAAAGTGGAAATTACTTAATAAAAAGTCATCAATAAACTTTCCGATTTTAATTTTTTTTTGCCACCAATTAACAAACCTGCCGGGTAAGGTATATACTCCATGTTACAATGATGTAGGCTACCCTCGTAAGTATAAAATGGTTAACATTATACCTACAATTCATGCCTAAACATATAGGCAAAGTGTATTGATTCTTGCCACATGGTTTTGCGATAGATAACGGATAATATATATCTTGCTAATAGATAGAGACGAATGCTTCTCTACCCTAGAACTCATATGCTCATGAGATACAAACATAATTTTCAATGTCGAAATTTGTTTCATCAATAATCAGAAATATTAGAATTGATAACTTTCAAGGTGAAAAGCAATATACAAAAAAAGGTTAAGTGCAAAAAAATACAGTACGTGCTTACACACGCATGCTATTCTAAACCAATAATCTTATCTATCAGAACACGCCTATATCTATCTTTTCCCTCCGTTTATGTTAGAAATAACCTCGAATGAATCTTGTATGTAAAGTAACATCTCGAGAGAGAGAGAGAGAGAGAGAGAGAGAGAGAGAGAGAGAGATCATTATCAGCTTAAGTATAGGAGCTAAGTTATCTAACCGTTGCTGTTTCTGAAACCCTTGATTAGTGCGACATCAGAGCTAAAACGCTCTGTGAAAGCGCTCTAATTAAAGGTCAGTTCACGCTCTCCATGTATGATTTAGATATTGTAATTGCCCCTGTTATGACAAGTCCCAC
>NC_090728.1:77392798-77402798 GCF_036898095.1 Palaemon carinicauda
GAGGGTAGAAGTGGCACTGACCAAATTTTTATTTTGAGACATGTACAGCAATGCGTAGAATGTAGAAATCCACTTTTGATGACATTTGTGTACTAAGAAAAAGCCTTTGATAGTGTGCACCAGCCAATTTTGTGGAGATTCCTGCGTTATTATGGAATTCCTCTTAAATTTGTAGATTTGATTAAGTCTGTTCATGAGCATAGCAAGTACAAAGTTAATGTTAATTAAGTAATATAAAAAGAATTTCCAGTGATCATTTACTCCAAAGGGAAGGTGTTGACACCTACGTTGTTTATCCTCCTCGTGGATTTTGTAATGCGTATAACAGTCGGAGATGGTAGAGAAGGAATGGATTGGATTAGAGAAAGGAATTTAACAGACCTAGAGTATGCTGATGATGCTGTTCTTGTTAACAGAACACCATAGGATTTTCAATGCCTGCTTACCAGAATGCATGAAATATCACACGAGGTTGGGCTAAAAGGAGCTGGCTGGAATGCCAATATATAGGGGTATAGGAAGAAAAACACAAAATTCAGAAGAAAAAAAAAATTACAGAGCTTCGTATGGCAATGGCGAACGTGTATACAAAATATTTTGTCTAGTATCCTTTTACTTTCATAATTACAGTGTAATTAGTAAAAGTAACTCAATAAACCAACAACATAGTTCCCTACAAGAAAATGCAGTATTTCTCCTGTTATTGTAAATTTTGATAATTATTACATTTCAATATTAAAAAAAAAAAATTGTGAGCAATGGCATCTGTATAGATTTTATGAGTCGCAAGACGATGTAGTACAGGTAATTACATCCCTCGGCCTTCTCAGTCCTAGCACAAACCTCATAGAGTACACGTTTGAGTTTGACCTCTGACATTCACTCCTTTTTCATTATGCCTAAGATTGAAAGACAATTTCAACACCTCACTAACATAAGTAAGAAGAAAATTCACTCGAATAAGAGTTCAGAAGTTGGTGATATCGGCGAAATTAGTGTAGTTAGTGAAGGAGAGAGTCATTATTGTATCAAAATATATGGCTTATTTGAATATATATATATATATATATATATATATATATATATATATATATATATATATATACATATATATATATATATATATATATATATATATATATATATATACATATATATATATATATATATACATATATATACTATATGTATACATATATATATATATATATATATATATATATATATGGTCATACACGGTGGCATTCCCAAATATATAACTACGCGGTCTCTCCCGATTCCAATAAAAATCTTGTTAGATTACTATTCATTTCTCTTTTACTTGCTTCCATTTCATCATGTAGCTTGGAGTACATCTTTCGTTTTCCGGTTAATTAAAATTTAAGAGATGTCTGGAAACAGGCATGTCGACGGTGATTTGCTGTGTGCATTTTTGCAAGGATCTTATTGCTGACGATACTTCTGGGTTTAAGTTGCAAAATAATAGTTTTGTTTCTGGTTCTGCCATCCGTGTACTGCTAATTTCTTCATCTTGTCGATAAATGTGTTAATGTTATCAATTTTTTCAATGTTTGGTGACAAATTTTCACGAAATAATTTTTGGATAAATTGTGAGGAGCACAAAATAATTCTACAGAAAATAGTTGATACCATGAAAACCATGAGAATTGCAAACTCAAGATTCAAATGCTGGTATGAATTTAAAAAAAAGAGTAATTCTTTCACGTAAGTTGCTTATAGATCTTCATAAAATGTATCATAAATTATATATTGTTAAAGTCCTACTTACAAGATGATTAAATCAAATCTCTTAGAATACTTTGGTTGCATATGCCAATGAATTTCTCACAGGGCAATCCAAATATGATAAGTTTTAGGTTTGCTTAAGAAAGTATTTGTTGAGAAAAGCAATTACACGGTTAAGTGAAAAATAAAAAAAAAAACTCCAACAGTGTTGAGAAGAAGAATTTGATATATTAAACAGACAGTTGTCATTTACTTATGCAAAACAGAACACTAAGCAAGAACTGTCTGTAGAACTGTGCTTGACGAGCATTTTGTTGAAAAATATTATCAATAAACTTGAAATTGAAAATGAAGGTATAATGAATATGTGAGAAAACAGAATCTGACTGAGAAAAAAAGGTAGTCAAACTTGAAAGCTCTTTTTTATGAGTCTCTTCGATGCATTGTTAGATATATTGTCAGGACATTTCTAAAATGTTCTAATTTAGCGGCTAAGGCATTTAAATGTAATTCATCAAAAGGTTCATGGGTGAGCGCTATCAACAGAGGAGGACTATATGCACTTTTCCGATGTTTTTTTTCTCACGTCTCAGATGTCTATCATGAGAGAGATATTTATTGCAGCTCATGGGAAAACTTTATGAGAAGGTCTAGATTGCATCAAGGAACTAATTTACGATTTGGAATTGTCTGAATTGATGTTCCCAAAGATATAAGTTTCTTTGATAAAATTTCTTTGTATTTTAGAATAAAATATATAGAGTTACTGTAATTAATAAAAAGTTAAAAAAGGGTATTGAAGCATAAAAAAAGAATTAGACAAAATTATACTGAAATGATATCGAGAAGTTATTTGTCCTTGTTTTATTAAATAAATCCACACAATAATACATAAGATTTGGTTTTCTTTTTATCCATATCACTGGATAGTTTCATGACCTGTGACCTTCGATGACTCAGAATTCCTGTGGGTCAACTTAGCACTAAAGTGAAAGGAGAAAAAGTTTTATACGGATATTAGTTTTAATAAAGGATATGGATTATAAAACTGATCGCTCAAATGCCCGGTACCGGCCAAAGGAATTTCTAGCGGAGAGGGGCTAACTTGACGACCTGCTCGGAAAACATCTTATTTTGGTTGGAATGTTAGCAGACCCGTTCTTCTCTGGATCATGATCGTGCGTGTATAAGTGAGAGAGAGAGAGAGAGAGAGAGAGAGAGAGAGAGAGAGAGAGAGAGAGAGAGAGAGAGAGAGAGAGAGAGAGAGAGAGAGAGAGGGAGAGGGGGGGGGGAATTTGGTTTGTTTTGCATTAATCAGTTTTAGCATACAGTATAGTCTTTTCTTCTCCTTTTGACTTTATCTATCTCACTGCATTACGGAGTCATACATTGTTCAATTTAATGGGATGGACAGACTGTTTTTTAACATAGTTACTCCAACTGTGAGACTGTAATTCAAAGATCATCTTCCCCACACCACCGAGACCGGTACTTATTCTTGATATATGTTTATGAAGGGAAGATAGTTTCACAGTGATAGGTCGATCTAAAAGGTGTTAATATATTCCTCTGATAATGATATCCTAAACTCATTCAATGGGGTTGACTCAAACTTGAGGCATTAGGTTCCTTCAGAAGATCATTCAAGTAGTGCTTCCTCGAGGTGAGATGATAAGGAATATCCACGAGCAGAAAATGGCAATCGTATTAAATCATGCTATTCTATAGTGACTCATCTAAAAAGCATTTCTTGAAGTGATCAAGAAGACTGTAAAGTTTATTGACAAATATTGCTTTCAAATTATCCACACATAACTCATTCCCCCCTTCAAACTCTCCAAGTTCAGGAAACACATCAGTGTTACCCATTTCGTTTCGTGAAGTCCATCGCAGAATCTTTTTTATTTGGTTGAACAATGACAAAATATTAGTGGTTGTACGGATATTTCTAATTCCTCAAGTTTATCAAAAAAAAAAAAAAAAATAATAATAATAATAATAATAATAATAATAATAATAATATTAATAATAATAATATAAGCATACCAGAGATATGTTTTACGTTATGAAGTGAAATATAAAAATCTCGTAACAATCAAAACAGTACGCTTTGCACCCTACTCATACCTATGAACAGTAGTATTGGAAGGCTGGAAAACAGAGACCCAGTGTTGTCGTAACAAATAAGGTAATTTTATCAGGCTCTAAAATGTTTAATTTTGTTTGTTTGTTTTTTTTTTCTCTCTCTCTCTCTCTCTCTCTCTCTCTCTCTCTCTCTCTCTCTCTCTCTCTCTCTCTTTGTGTGTGTGTGTGTAGTAAGAAATTAAGAAACTTCTTTTAGTAAGTATAGCCCTTTACACTTTGTTATTAAGGAGAAGGTTTCTTCGATATTTGAGTATGTGATATTTGGTATCAAAACCTATCAAACCCCTCCATATGGAAAGCTTAATATTTTTCCTTCTAGCAATCCCATTATTCTTAAGATAATTTCAAGTTAAATTTTTATTTTGGTTTTGAGAGTTAACAATTATTATAATTTTTTATTATACTTGGGTGATAGCCTATGTCTGGCATATAGACTCAAATGACTTAAAAAAACACTTGCGTGAAATTGATAAAGGAGGTGAAATCGATAAATGAGGCAATATACATATAATCACTGTCCCCTTGCGACACAAATAAATCTTTCAGCGACCTCTAAATGGGTCGCGACACATAGTTTGGGAACCCTTGGCCTATATAGTGAGCAAGTGTCTGTATATATATATATATATATATATATGTGAGTGTGTGTGTGTGTGTGTGTGTGTATGTGTGTGTCTGTGTATATATATATGAATTTCTTTCCATTCACACTTAGCAGTATTGTTAGATGCACAACTACTGAGTCTCTCCCTGTACCACGGATAGCGGGAGAGGAATACTTATCCCCTGGAGGGTTGAATCTGCGTGTGTGTGTGTGTGTATACCTTGTGTGTGCGTGTGTGCATGCGCTGTGTGTGTTTGTGTGTGCATATCTATCTAAATATTTATCGGAAATTCTTTACTAGGTACGTACACTATTATAGTAAGACAGGGAGGCCCCATCTCCTAAATAATTGATACAATGCCAAAAAGAATTAAAAAAAAAAAAAAAAATTTGATTGGGTGAATTTAGGAATGTACACATAAGCATGTGCATGTATTTGCATATCCTAACAACTCAAAATTTGCAGATGACATAGCTGTATTCAGTGTTTTATAGGAGATTTGCAAAAGATGATAGAATATTTGAATAGAAAAAGCAGAATTTAAGGACTGAAAATTAATGAGTAGAACTAAGATAATGTTCAATGAAAAGGCAGAGACAACAAATATGAGTTATGGACGACCCTCAAGAGATTGTTAATGAATATCCGTACTTAGGACAGACAGTATAGTTTTCCCAAGGACATAACACCGAAATTAAACGAAGGATAAACATAGGATGGAGAGCTTTTGCTAAACAAAAAGGGATTATGAAAACTAAAAACAAATATTTGATAAAATGGTGCTACCAGTTTTACCTTATGCATCAGAAACTTGGAGCCTTACAAAAGCCTTAAAACATAAATTAGTTACAACTCAAAGAGCTATGGTAAGAATAATGATGGGAATAACGCTAAGAGACAGAAAGGGAGCAACTTAGACACGAGAGGAAACTAAAATATAGGCTAATCTGAGAACATGTAAGAAAATCCAATGGACATGGCCAGGACATATGATGAGAATGCCAGATAACAGATGGACATTAAGAATAACAGGATGGGTCTCTAGGGATTACAAGAGAAGCAGGGGAAGGAAGAAAATACGATGGATTGACGAGCTAAAAAAAGCTTGCTAGTGTAGTATGGCATAGAAAGACCATACACAGACACAGGTAGATGCCTTTGTTCTGTATATATATATATATATATATATATATATATATATATATATATATATATAATATATATATATATATATATATATTGTATATATAGAAAGAGAGAGAGAGAGAGAGCGCGCGCACAGTTTAGCAAAAATTTAGAGGCTAGGTTGCTTTATCAGAACCTCGTCTTGATCTTGCTTATTTTTTTTCCATTAATCGCTGCATTGGACAATGTGTGAAAGGCTGGGATTGAACACCATGGAACTTCATTCATCCGTGGAATACACTTATACATAAACACACAAAATTAATTTATACATACATACATACATGCATATTTGCATATATATGTAATTTAAATATATACATGTTAGTATATAAATATATATATATATATATATATACATATATATATACATATATATATATATATATATATATATATATGTATATATCTGTGTAAGTGTGTGTGTATGTAGACTCTAAATCTTCACCTCACAAATATTTAGTTATTTAGTTTTTACACAAAAAGGAATGAAAAAAAAAATAAACCTTTTCGCGATCTAAACTAATTACAGAATTGAAATGACTTTTATATTACGAAATAATATGATATTGGTGATTTATCATAAAGGAATAAGTTCGTAGATCTTAGAACCGACTTTTAATGTCAGATGGTGGGTGATGATGGAATATTATTCACTTCTCAATAAGTCTGTAATTGTTGATTGCATTTATGCTCAAAAAGATTTATTACAAAATTGTAACTGAAAATCATTAAATACTGATACCCTTTCTTTTGATTTATATTATTATCTGTTTTATATAAGTGAAGTAATAATATTTTATCACTCAATACTCTTTTATATTACTTTATATCGGTGTGGAAAGAATATATTGAAAGATAGTTTTTTCATTTCGTCAATACGAAATTCAATGAAAAAGGGGATATGAAAAAAAAGATTTCAGCTTCGAATATAGCAGATGTCCATGAAAAGAAAAAATAATTCGTATAATTTTGTTTATTATTGGCTATAATCCTAAGAACGCTGTAAGCAGGAAAATTCCCGCCTCCAATTGAAAGTATTTTGGGTAGGTGTGTCGATATTGTTACTTTGTTGAAAAATACGAGGTCAAAATCATACAGACTGAATGACAAGTAAAATTTCATCTTTAAAGAAGTCATAGGATAGGTTGGAGATATCAAAAAAAAAAAAAAAAAAAGAAGAAAAAATCGCAACAATATCTATTGCAGAAACCACCACCACTCATCACCAGCCGTATACCTCATCTTAGGTAATTACATGAAATGGCTAATAAGAATGACGCAGCCATTTTTTTTTTCTTTTTTTTTCAAATCATATCCTTCTTAGTTCTTAAAAGAAATCATTGCGTGAACTTTTCCTTTTTAGTTTGAAGAAGCAAATGATTAATTTCGGTATGACCAAAAATTCCACTCCGTTAACCGGCCCTTCTAGAATATAGCTTTATTCAATTAATACTAAACTACCTAGCACACCAATTTACAGACACCCAACAACCCGAACGCACCCGGTTCCCACCAACTAGAATAAAGAAAAGTGGAGTGAGTAAGAAAAAATATCCCTGAGGGGTTTTCTGAAAGACCACCCTTGAAGATCTTTGAATGGGCCTGGCGAGATAAAGCCCCTAAGATATTTTGATAACGCCATGTGAGTAAGACAAAGTCTTAGGCCACAATGCGACCCACAGACAAGCTCACATTTAATAAGGAAGGCTCGACCATGATGACGTGCATAATAATAGCCAATTAACACTAATTTAGAACTAATAAGCGAGTTGCTCACAGATCACCTCCGTTGATAACGTCGTCGTTATGCGAAATATGCCTGACGAGGAGCCTCTAGTTGGAGTCAATTATTAGAAATGTAAATATTTCTCCGCCTTCTTCTGTGCTGCAATTACCCGGATGAAATTGTCCCATAGAAAATACGTTCGCTTTTCAGGTCAAAACTGTATGGCATTAAACACCTCCCAGAATTAATCTATTGTAATCGTTCCTGGAGAGGAAGCACTAATTGCCATGGCATTGCGACCGGAGTTTGGAAACGGCTTTCAGAGCAACTGTGTACACAAAGCTTAATCAGCGATGTGTTTATGAAAAGAACAGTTAATAATATCTAATTTATGAACTCAAGGAGCCAATTAGGAGGTAAAATTCATCACCTCGCTACAAGAGATGACTCAACCTGGAGAGAGAGAGAGAGAGAGAGAGAGAGAGAGAGAGAGAGAGAGAGAGATGTTATATGATTCGAATCATTTAATTCTTGAACATCATGTTGTAAAAAATAGAAAGCATTAATCTTACCTTCTTTCATGTCTTTGAATGTTGAAAAATAATACTATTACTACTACTACTACTACTACTGCTACTACTACTACTACTACTACTACTAATAATAATAATAATAATAATAATAATAATATTATTATTATTATTATTATTATTATTATTATTATTATTATTAGATTTTGTTGTTTAAAAAGTTCAGGGAATCATTCTGATTAATCAGTTTTCTGAAGTGTTCTAACTTAAAGTTCTTTTAAGTCTATGACTTAGAAAAGTCAAAAGTCAAATGATTATAAAGTATGGATGGCTTACAAAAATACAATTTTATTGCATATATAAAGAATATACATATTTTTTTTTTTTAAATATTAGATAGGACAAATGAAACCGTATCAAGCAGGTTTTACTTTACATATTACATAAACCCTTAACTTTACGACGCGTCCATGCTAAATTGTGAGCAATTTCAAAAGTATCGCATTCACTTTAGGAAATACAAAAGTCGCTTATGTGCTGCTACAAACAGAGCAGGGGTCCAAATTATACAATTGGTTTCGATTAACAGATTAATACACAACTTAATTTCGTTGACGACAGGCTACCTAAAAGTTTAGGGCTTTACAGTATTATTAGACAAGAGTATCCAAACAGTAATTATACAATTAGCTTAACACTTCGTTTCTTTAAAGCAATTCAAATACAATAATAATATGCTTTGACAGTTATATTAAAACTTGAGTACTATAAGCAATTCAAACTCAAGAAATGGTACTAAGCTGAGACAGTTATTTAACACTTGTGCAACTCAAACACAATAAAGTTATTTATCGAGATCAGAGATATACGACAGTACAAAAGTACGAGAGAATAGAGGGATCAGTAGACAAAGATTAAACTTAACTTTTGATCTGCATTCCGAAGGACATTGACTTCCAGAGAGGTGTGCGTCTGCCATGCAAAACTAGCCTTATAATATATATACCATACGTTAGGTCCGTATTATAAGGCTATGTCACGCGATACATCACGAAACCTCGATCAAAAAATTCTTTCGTAAGGATCTTTGTAATAAAAGCACTTTCCGTTTACATGATTATATAGGAGGGTACTAAAATGATTCCTATTCACTTGAAAAAAAAAAAAAAATATATATATATATATATATATATATATATATATATATATATATATACACTCACAAAGAAACCCATATTTTCTAAAATAAAATAAACTTCGGATTCGACGCTCATCTCAAATAACGTTACTTCCTTTCGAACCTCCACTTATGCATTATTTTAGTCGTTTTAGATTTCCAACATCGTAATATATTTTTCCTGCGTCACATGCCACATTAGATCTGCATGCGTTGTAGTAGATACTGGTATGAATGAGCAATTACATAACATTAAGTCAATGGTAAAAATAAATATAAATACTAATATTACTTCTTATACCATCGTAATGACTTTAAGCTTTTCAGACATACATAATAATCATTCCCTCGAGAGATTATTGCTAACGGCTATTATTATTATTATTATTATTATTATTATTATTATTATTATTATTATTATTATTATTATTATTATTATTATTGGAAAACTAAGAATTAATAGTAAGTTTTGTTTTCAATGCCGAAAGAACAGACGTATTTGATAACTATCAAAGAATTGAATGTAGAGAATTCTCAAAATTACTAAGATCTTATATTTTGTTAACTTATTGTATGCCCAGTTAGCCATCCGTCTACGTGATATTCAAATCAGTATGTATATCAGCAAGTATGAATAGATACTATGATATTTAGATACATGAACAAGAACGGATAAGTGATGATTGTGCGCTGTCAGATAGTTACCACTGATTATGGGAAGGCATAAAAGTTGGTACAAAAAAATTATGACTTATGAAAACAAAAGCTGTTGTCAGTAAGACATTCTAAGCATTCAAAATAATTTAGTGTACTTGTTAACAGAATACCCAGGTTTTTATGTTGTTTCTAATTCTGAGGACAGAACTAATTTAGTTGCTGGCAA
>NC_090728.1:77407798-77410833 GCF_036898095.1 Palaemon carinicauda
AGCAGAATCACCTTTTGATCAAAATATGCCACACAAATTTTCTTATTACTCACAAGATTCTCCTAACTGTTTCAGGACCAACTAACAAAATATATCAAAATATATTTCTACAGATTATTATAATCAACATTATTATTATCATTATCATTATCAGTTGAACCCGCATCACAGCTTTTTCAATATAAAGGACTTGATTAGAAATTGAGTGCTATTGCCAAAACTCAGATAAAGTTATCCAGCTGGACATCGATAAGCTCTATTGCTGTGGCACAAGGCTGTGATCCTGCACTTCATAAAAATTTTTGACAGAGAACAGTCAAATTTATGAATATTTGAAATGGTTTTTCTCAGCATTGCTATGAAACAATATTCTTCCGCTTTTCTGCTCCTATGCAGACTCCTTCGGGGAATCCTAAATCTTCCTCAATTTATCCGACGATATGTCATTCGAATTCTTGATCCTTATTATTTTTTCTTTCTCGTATACTAACACTTTTAGGATGAAAAAGAAAAATTTTCAAATTAGATGCGTATTATATTTGCTTATCGAAGGACTAACATTATAAAATTGTTGGTCTTATAATCCTAGTTACGTCCGAGAGCTAATAAAGAAATGATTAAACAAAACAAAAGATGAAGGTTTTGGTAAATGAAAACATTGCCTCTGACCATTGTTAAAGTCTTCCCTTGCAATTAGCTCATCGTTGCAAAGGACCACGATACACATCTCGGCCTCTCATTAACACAGGTAAGTGGGCTATCGGTTGACGAGCCAGTCCCTCTTGAATTATTGTATTTGTATAGATAAGGCCTTGAAAATAAAAACGTACCTATCAGTAGCAAAGATTTACTGTAATTTCATGAAAAAAAATATAGGATGTTACGTTTCCACGGATGTTAGCAAATTCATAAGAAGTGAGATATAATTCACAGTACTTTAAAATTCTAAACGATTGTTTTTTTTTTTTCTTTCAAGGTAAACATCTGTTTAAGATATTAAAAAACTGACAGGAAATCTGAAATAACAATAAAGAGAGGGTCGTATTTCGTGTGGCATAAAGCACCGAGTTGACTCCTTTTATATGCGGTGGATTCTTTGTTGTTGTGAAATGCTGAGACACGCTCTCAGTCCTCACCTTTTGACCTCGAAGCTCCGAAAGTCGCGTCACTTTTTAAGGTGGGTCCAAAGACTGGTTCTTCCTTAGGCACACAAACACACTTACTCACTCACTTAAATTCTCTCTCTCTCTCTCTCTCTCTCTCTCTCTCTCTCTCTCTCTCTCTCTCGTCTTGACTCTTGGCTCACGTACAACATCCTTCACTTAAGTTTTCCTTCTCTCTCTCTCTCTCTCTCTCTCTCTCTCTCTCTCTCTCTCTCTCTCTCTCTCTCGTCTTTACTCCTTGGCTCATATACATCCTCCTTCACTTAAGTTTTCCTTCTCTCCCTCTCTCTCTCTCTCTCTCGTCTTTACTCCTTGGCTCACGTATATCCTCCTTCACTTAAGTTTTCCTTCTCTCTCTCTCTCTCTCTCTCTCTCTCTCTCTCTCTCTCTCTCTCTCTCTCTCGTCTTTACTCCTTGGCTCACGTACATCCTCCTAACTTAAGTTTTCCTTCTCTCTCTCTCTCTCTCTCTCTCTCTCTCTCTCTCTCTCTCTCTCTCTCTCTCTTCTTGGCTCACGTACATCCTCCTTCACTTAAGTTTTCCTTCTCTCTCTCTCTCTCTCTCTCTCTCTCTCTCTCTCTCCTCTCTCTCTCTCTCTCTCTCTCTCTCGTCTTTACTCCTTGGCTCACGTACATCCTCCTTCACTTAAGTTTTCCTTCTCTCTCTCTCTCTCTCTCTCTCTCTCTCTCTCTCTCTCTCTCTCGTCTTTACCCCTTGGCTCACGTACATCCTCCTTCACATAACTTCTCTCTCTCTCTCTCTCTCTCTCTCTCTCTCTCTCTCTCTCTCTCTCTCTCTTCTTGGCTCGCGTACATCTTCCTTCACTTGAGTTTTCCTCCTCTCTCTCTCTCTCTCTCTCTCTCTCTCTCTCCTCTCTCTCTCTCTCTCTCTCTCTCCTTGGCTCACGTACATCCTCCTTCGCTTAAGTTTTCCTTCTCTCTCTCTCTCTCTCTCTCTCTCCTCTCTCTCTCTCTCTCTCTCTCTCTCTCTCTCTCTTCATGAATTGTCTACCATCTACATGGTCTCCTTATATCTGTCTTTCTCTCTGTCTATCTCAGTGGTCATGCATAGGTTCCGAGCTCTCTACCCCTCCCTGCCTACCTTGTACCCTCTCGACTACCTGTACCCAATATACATACATGCCTTAGATCACTAGATGTTTTGTCTGGGTAAATTCACTTCTCCCATTCATCCTTCTTCACACCCATGATCTTCCCAATCCACTGACGCCCATCTTACTTCACTCGAAAGGGCGTAAAAGTTAGACTCGTGTGTCTCGTAGACCCCCATTTTCTCCTCTTATAAATGATGAGAAAATAGAACAAAGGCTAGTGCTTAACAAATGTTGATTTATTTTATCTTCAATTTTACTTTCCTTGTGTGTTTGTTTCTTTCTCATGTGACGTAATATACTTTTATTCCTTTATTCTATACAATGTGTACCTTTTTATATTCTCTCAGCTTCATAATGGCTGTTCTAATTTTTCAGTTTAGTAACGCTGGTGGTTCGTAGTCTATAGACTTATCACTCTCTTTCAGTTCAATTGTCCTATCTTTATTACGTACCAATTGACTTGCTTGAGTAAGTTTTGTTGTTTTTCTGCTTTCCTTTTTTTCTAGAAACCTCTTATTTGTGACATATATTGGTATGTTCTTTGTTTTTACTTCGATGAAATATCTCTAGAAGTATAATTCTCTTCTCCTGCGTGTTGAAATCGTATTTTTCACTTTTGATGGCCAGCTGAAGTGAATGAAGATAATTCATTTTTTATTTGATAATAAGATGTCCAAACCTATTCCAGTTTCAGTGATACGACTGAAGGTTTCACCAAAGGAAACTTAGATGGATCAAATATTGTATTTAACACCAAC
>NC_090728.1:77421333-77426333 GCF_036898095.1 Palaemon carinicauda
ACTCCTACGACTTTGAATAGTCCTTTGAGGCATTCCTACACCTATGATCTGACTTACAAAACACACCTATAGCTACGACCTATCCTGCAAAGCATCCTTACAACTATAACCACTTCTGCAAAGTATGCACACAACTATAAGTCCTGCAAAGCATACGTATACGTATTTCCCATTCTATAAAAGATCCTTACAATTATGACCTGTCTTGCAAATCGCCTCTACAACTATGACCACTTCTGTAAATAATCAATACTACTATGACTAGTCCTACAAAGCCGCAGCCCCCTCCCCACAATTATGAGCAGTTATGTAAAGCATTCCTACAATAATGACATATCCTGTAAAGCAATCCTACAACTATGACCAGTTCTGCAAAGCATCTTTTGAATTAGAACCAGTCCTGCAAAACATCGCTTCACTATGAACAGTAGAGCTAAGCATCCCTACAACTCTGACCAGTCTTGGAAATCATTCCTAACACTATGACCAATTCTAAAAAGCATCCCTACAACCATGACACCCCCTAAAGTGATACCAACCATCATAAGGAGTCCTACAAAGCATCCTTACAATTACAACAAATCCTGCAATGAGTCCATGAACTATAAACAATCGGGAAAAGCATCCCTACAACAATGATTAGTTATGCAGATTAACCCTACAAATATGATCAGTCCAGCAAAGCATCACTGAAGCCGGGATCAGACCTGCAAGCATCCCTATATTTATGACTCGTCTTTTAAAACCTCCATACCAGTCCTGCAAAACATCCATACAATTATGACTCCTCCTGTAACGCATCCTTACAGCTATAACCACTTTTGCAAAGTATGCATACAGCTGTAACCAGTCATGTAAATCACTGTAACCAATCTTTTAAAGCGTAAATACAAATATGACCCATTCTGCAAAACATTCATACAACTATGACCTGTCTTATAAATCATCCCTACAACTATTACCACTTCTGTATATAAACCTTATGACTATGGCTAGTCCTACAAGCACACCTACAAGTATGACCAGTCTTGCAAAGCACCCTGCAACTATGACCAGTCCTGTAAAGCATCCCTAAAACAATGATGTGTCCCAAAGAACATCCCTGCAACTACGAACAATTCTGCAAAGCATCCCTGCAAATCTCACCAGTTCTGCAAAACTTCCCTATAACTATGACAAGTCCTACAAGCACCGTTGCTATTATGATCTTTCCTGTAATGCACACCTGCAAAACATTTTTACAAATATGACCATTTTTGCAAATTATCCTCACAACTATAATTAGTTCAGCAAAGCATCCCTACAGTTATAACTAGTTTGGCAAAACATCACTACAATCATAACTAGTCCAGCGAAGCATCCTTACAACTTTGTGCAAAACTGCAAAGCATCCTTACACTTATGATGATACCAATAAGCTATCCCTAAAATTATAACTATTCCTGCAAAGCATGCCTACAACGATGACCAACTCTAAGAACCATCACTACAACGAGGACTGGTCCTATAAAGCCTCTCTACAATTAAAACTAGTGGTGCAAAGCATCCCTACAACTATGACCAATCCTGCAAAGCCTCCCTACAACTATGAGCAATCCTGCAAAGCCTCCCTACAACTATGAGCAATCCTGCAAAGCCTCCCTACAACTATGAGCAATCCTGCAAAGCAAATATAACGTATGACCCCCTCAGCAAAGCATCGTGAAAATATGACTAGTCCTGCAAGCATCCCGACATCAATGGCCAGTTCTGCAAAGCACCCCTACAATTATGACCAGTCCTGCAAAACATTCCTCTAACTATAACCATTTCTACAAATCTTCCATAAAACTAAGACTAGTCCTGCAAACGTTTCATAAACTGATAACCAGTCCTGCGAAGTATCCTTAAAATTATAATAATACTTATGAAGAGCCTTTACAAATTAGACAAGTTCTGCAAAGCATCCCTATAATTATAATGATTCCTGTAAAGCATCGCTATAACTATAACCAGTTCTGCTAACTATCCCTTCAACTATGAGCACTTCTGCAAACCACCGCTACAACTATGAACATTTTTGTAAAATATCGATAAAACAATGAACAGTTTTGAAAAATAGTTCGGTTCGGTTAAGATTGCCTTACCTTATGCAAGACACAGGCTCTTGCGTTGGCAGCCCGTAACTTGCAAAATATCCCTACAACAGAATAATTTAACTAAGTATCCCAAAAATTATAAATAATTCGGCAAAGAATCAGCAGAACTATGGCCAGTCCTTTGAAAAATCCTACAATTATAGCTAATCCAGCCTTGCAAAATATCCTTACTACAGTGACTAGGCCAGCAAAGCCCTCTTACAATTATAAAAATTGCTGTAAAGGATCCCTACAAATAAAATCAGAATTGCAAAGCATTCCTACAAATAAAATCAGAATTTCATATCATCCCTACAAATAAAATCAGTATTGTAGAACATCACTACAACTATGACCAATCCTGCAAATCATCCTTACAAGTATAACCGGCCCTACAAGGCATCACTACAATTATAGCCAGTGTTGCAAAGCAAACCTACAACAATAAAAAGTTCTGCATAACATCAGTACAATTATAATCAATCCAGCAATACTTCCTTACACCTATGGCAGAACATACACATCTCTACAATTATAACAACATTATGTAGAGTATCAATACAACGCTCATCAGTTCTGTTAAACATTCCTAGAATTATGACTAGTTCTCTAATGCATTACTAAAACTATGACCAGTACTGCAAACCATCTCTTCAAATTTACCGGTTATAGAAACCATGCCTACATTGATGACTACTGCAGAATAGCAGCCATAAAATTTTAACTAGCCATGCAGAGGATCAGTAAAACTATGACCAGTTCTGTAAAGTACCCATACAAATATAATCATTTCTGAAAAGCATCCATAAGATTAAAACCAGTCCAGCAAGGCATCCCTAAAGCTATGAACAGTACTGCAAAGCATCCCTAGAACTATGGCCAGTTATACGCATCCCTTCATTTATGACCAGTTTATCAAAGCATCCCTACAACTATGATCAGGTCATCAACGCACCCATACAATTATATCCAGTCTGCCACTATGACTATTTATACATATCATCCCAACAACTATGACCTATTCTGCTAAGCCTGCCTACAACTATGACTTGTCCAGCAAAATATCCCTACAATTATAACCAGTCCTGCAACTTACTTACAATAATAACCATTACGGCGAAGTATCTTTACAAAGATAATAAGTACAGAAAAGCATTCCTACAATTATAAACAGTCTTGCAAGGCATCACTTCATCTATGACCATTCATGAGAAGCATCTCAACAACTATTAAATTTCTACAAAGCCTCTCTACATCTATGACCAGGACTGAAAAACATCCCTGCAACTACTGCAAGTCCTGGAAAGGATTTCTACAACTATAAGCACCTATGTGAGGTATTCTTACAAATATGACAATTTCTGCAAAGCCTTCCTACAATTATAACCACTGCAAATATTCTAAAACAATGACCAATCCATCAAAGCATCCTTACAACTATGGCCAGTCCTATAAAGCCTCCTTAAAACTATGACTAGTTCTGCAAAACATTCTTACAGCTATGATCACTACTGACCAGCCTACAAGGCATACAGTCCAGGAAATCATCCTGACAATTATGTCATCCTACAAAGCGTCCTTAAAACTATGACAAAATATGCAAAGCTTTTAAACAACTATAACCCGTAATGCAAAGTATCCCTACAACTATGACCACTTCTACAAATATGACAAATCTTGCAAAGAAGCACTACAATTGTGACTAGTCCCACAAAGCCTCCCTAAAACTAAGTCCATTACTACAAAATATGCATACAACTATAATCAGTCCTACAAAAGCTCCCTACAACTATGACCAGTATTGCTTAGCATCACTACAATTGTCACCAATTCTGCAAAGGATCCCTACAACTATGACCTATCCTGCAAAGCATTCCTACAACTATGACCTGTCTTGCCAAGAATCCTTACAACTATGACCAATCTAGCAAAACATCCCTACAACTATGACCCCATTATGCAAAGCGTCTCTATAGCTATGACCAGTCTTGCAAGGTATCTTTACATCTATGACAAGTCTCTCAAAGCATCCCTACAACTATGAACTGCGATTGAAGCATCCCTACAACTTGGACAAGTGCTGCAAACATCCCTACAACTATGACCCATTAGATAATGACTAGTCCTTCAAATCATTCCAACAACATTGTCTTGTCCTGCAAAGCATTGCTCCATCTATGACCAATTGTGAAAAAGCATCCTTACAAATATTGTGAAATTGGTAATGCAACCTTAGAACTAAAACCAGTCCTGCAAAACATCCATACAACTATGACCAGTCCTGTAAGCATCCCAAAAACTATGACCAATCCTCTAATGCACCCCTATAACTATGAACAGTCCTGCAAAAGATTCCTACAACTGTGACCAGTCCTGCAAAAAAAAAAAAAAAAAAAAAAAAAAACCTGCAATTATGACCAATTGTGCAAAACCTCCCTAAAACTATGACCAGTTCCCCGAGGTATCCCTACAAATATGCCAAGTCCTGCAAAGTATCTCTACAATTATAACCAGGCCTGCAAAGCATGCCTGAAACTATAACCTGTGCTGCAAAAAATTCCTACACCTATGAATACTTCATAAAACATCTCTGTAAATACAGCAAGTTCAGTAAAGCATCCATACGATTATAAACAGTCCTTAAAAACATCCAACAACAATGGAATGGCTAATTCTGTCAAGCATACCTCAACTGTGAAAATTTCTTCAAAGCCTCCCTGAAACTATGAACAATTCTACAAAGTATCCATACAAATATGACCTGTTCTGCAAAGCATACCTACAACTATAACCAGTTCAGAGATGCATCCCTACAATTATAACTAGTTCTGCAAATAAATCCCTAAAACTATAACCACTTCTACAAAGCATCCCTGCAACTAA
>NC_090728.1:77428833-77443833 GCF_036898095.1 Palaemon carinicauda
ACCATTTCGACCTATCACTCACCATTCTCTCATCCACACATGGCACTCGAGTAATCTCTCTTATAATTTAATTCCTAATCCTTTCCTGTCATTTAATTCCCAATATTTTTCTGTTGGCTTTATTCTCAAATCTGTAATATTTTTTGTACATTATTTCATTGTCTTACCATGATTCATATCGATACAGTAACACCGATCTCACTAAACTGATATACTGTATAGCCTGATATCTATATGTAATTTCAGGTGACTTATTTTCCAAATTTAACCTAACATGGGTATTGTCTGATTTTCATTTTTCAATCTTTCACTAAAACAAATTCTAAATATCCTTTATTGGAGATCACATTTCCTTAATATTTAAATGATTCGACTTTTTTAATCCATACTTCTTTCAATGATATTTCATCATTTATTGCATATTCCGTTCTCATCATCTCCGTCTTTCTTCTGTTTATCTTAAGAGCAAGCTTTGCAAGCCCTGTGGTGTTCTGCTAATAAGAACAGTGCCATTAGCCTACTGTAGGTCAGCTAATTTACTGTTACCAAGCCAGTCCAATCCTTCTCGACCATCTTCAACTCTTCTATTTATCAAAAAATCCATGAGAATGATAAACAACATAGGTCACAACTCATTCCCTGTTTACTGAAAATTCATTTGATAGGACCCAACTAACATTCACTTTGCACTTTCTAAGCTAATGAACAGACTAAATCAAATTTACATATCTAAGAGGAACTCTATAACAATGCAGGAATCTCCACAAAATTAGCCGGTGCACACTATCAAAGATTTTTCATAGTCCACAAAGGCCATCAAAAGTTGATTTCTATATCCTACACATTACTGTAATAAAATGACCTAAAATTAAAATTTGGTCAGTACAACTTATACCTTTCTGAAACCCTGGTGCTTCATCTCAGCTTTTCATTAATCTTTCTCTCTAGTCTCTTTAGAATGAGCATACAATATATATGTATGACTACTGACGTACATGTGATGTCTTTGTAATCATTACAATTAATTTGATCTCCCTTTTTGGCCATTTTTGCCAACATTCCTAGCTTCCATTTATCAGGTTTTGCCTCTTCACGCCACATTCTACTAAATAATCCTTCAAGTATTCAAGGAGCCACTCAATTTTCAGCCAATATCATCTCAGCAGTTATACCATAATATCCAGGGGCTTTCCATATATTTAGTTCTTTAATGATAGCTTAGACTTCAAGCACATTGTATTAATTCCTGGGCACATCAAGGTATTTATCAGCTTTAGGTATATCAATCAAAGTATTCCCTACTATTCATGACCTCACTAAGTGTTCCATCTAACTTTCCCTTCCTTCATATTCTCTTTTTGTAAGAGATCCATCTCTCTTTTTAATGGGTATATGCACTAGTAGAGATTTCATTACTAATTGTGTGAGCAGTTCTTACACCATAACTACTTGAATTCATAGCCTTGTCAGCCTCATCTGCTTTCCTGTCTAAATATTCTCTCAATTCATTCCTGACTTCTTTGGACTTCACCATCAATACTGGAATACTTAGCATGCTCCAACCTGTGATTTTCATTACTTCTTCAAAATCTTTCAACAATCAATTTCTATATGTCTCCTTTTTGTAGTATCCCAAGTATCATGTGAAATCCATGGTTTTCTCCTTGTAACTGGATGTCTAAAAACTTTACTACCAACTGACTGATATATGTTGATACCACACCACATCATTAATTGTCTTCTCTTCGTCTCTTAAAGTCTCTAAGACTGCAAAATGATTCCTACATACAATTGCAAATTTTGCTGTGTGCTCATCTTCTAGAAGCTTAGTTGTATCAAACCTAGGCATTCCATGTACATATATGTTGGGTAGTTTCAGTTTTTACTTCAGTGTGGCAATGAGAAACAGGTGATCATTACCAACATCTGCCCCTCTATAGATTTTTACCTTTATCAGAGTCCTCCTTCTGTCTTTATTAATGGCTAAGTGACCTATTTGATTTTTGTAATTGCCACATGGAGAATTCCACGGATATATGTGGATGGCCCTGTGCTGGAAAAGAGTACCCTCAGTAACAAGACTGTTTATTGAATAAAAACTCCTAAAATGTGCTCAATTTTCATTGGCAGCTTCGGCAAGACCTCCAACCCCCATCACATTCTCTATACCTCAATTATTCATTCCAACTTGAGCATTGGGATCTCATCAATTACACTCCGCAGTTCTTCATAGTATTCATCTCTCCTTTTTTTCCAGGTGAATAATTTTTTTTGTGCATAACAAGCTATAATACTCGTATTGCATTGCTTTGATTTAAACTTTGCAAGTAGCAGTTTACTGTTTACAGCCCTCCATTCCGTTAATGCCTTTCCTGCTCATGGTGACATCATCATTCCTACCTCTTCTCTTCCAACTCCATCTGTTCTTCCTAAGCATATATATATATATATATATATATATATATATATATATATATATATATATATATATATATATATATATATATATATATATATATATATATATATATATATATATATATATATATATATATATATATATATATACATTTATATATTTATATATATATATATATATATATATATATATATATATATATATACATTATATATATTTATATATATATATATATATATATATATACATTTATATATATATATATATATATATATATATATATTATATATATATATATATATATATATATATATATATATATATATATATATATATATTGCCTTCTTCTAAGATTTTTTACCAATCCCCTTACAACGTCTTTCAATTAGGTCTAAAATATAAAAACCCTATTTCATAAATTCATTCTTAACTTGCTGTAACTTCCTAATCTGATTCATGGTTCTGGCAATCCAATTAATATTTTTTTCTTCAGTATCTATATACTGGTAAATTCTTATTACCCACTATACCCGGAATTGAGAGCCACTTTGTCATTCTCACTTTCCTAAATAGATGAGTCATTGGTTAAATTCATCAAAGGATAGCCAGTTCCTAACTTCCTTCTGAGGCTCAGTGTCTATCTTGCTAAGACAAATGACCCCTGCCGGTCCATACAATTTCCATTAAGATCATCCGCCAGGCATTATGAGTAAAAGCAGAAAAGAAATCTTGCCTATTGCCATAAACCCAATTCGTCCCCCTGCTGCCAGTGACTTCATCGAGATTTAGAGGGGCCTTTCCTCCACACCCAAAGCTCTTCTTACTCCACCAAGTTGCTAATCCACTTATACAACTGTTGGCAAACATGAATTGTTAAGATGTACCGCCTATAACGGTGTATATATTACCTAGCATGGTGCTATACCCCCTAGCACGGTGTATATATATATATATATATATATATATATATATATATATATATATATATATATATATATATATATATGGTTAAGTTTCCGAACTGCCGTGTTTGTATTAAATTTCCTTTGTCAGCAAATCGGCAAATTTTATATTGACTTCTGTATCAATAATCAACACACCAGCACATAGAAATTTCTTGAAATAACTAAAAAAATTATATTATTGATTAAAAATTGTATTTGTGGTATGTTGCAATTAAGCATAATAAGCTGACTACCAATCAACATACTGGCAGGAAAAATTGATCTTAAATAAAAGGAATTGTTTTTTATTAAAACCAACAGCAGTATCAGCAATCCAATATAAAGAACCTTATGAAATAGTATTTCGTACAAACTTTCTATTTGTACCAAATTACAGACAAAAAGGAAAATGTATCGCCTTACATTACAAAAGAAAACATGTTTATAATGCACTGAGAAAATGAATCTTTAGGTAATGATAATGATCATAATAGCCATCATATAAGTTTCAATTAATAAACCCAAAGGCCTTCTACGCATAGAACCTGAATATATTTTATATATATTTTATTTTTAAATACAATACTGTACGAATATAGTTTTCTCAATTAAAATTTCTAGTACACTGCTTAAAAATCGTATTAAATTGATTAAACAATATAAAGATAGATACTGTATAACCCATCTGAAAGAGATAGCTGCCTGTAATATCATCAATTTCTATTTGTACATTTATCTAGAAAGAGCTTCTAAAACACTGGAATTAATTCTAATTAAAAGTGGTGTATCTTTTCTCTAGGGAACAGCACCATTTACGTAAGTCACATCTTCTGAAATTATGATCTTCCTCATCACCACACAAACACATTTATCTTCTTGACTGGACAAGACAGTCTTTATTAACTTAAACCATGCAAATAATCACAGTGGACAGAAAGTTAAGTACTCTTAAACAGAAATGCAAGTCAGTAAACTTGTCACGTAAAATTATTAGACTTTTCTTGGGACAAAAAAAGGCTCTCTCGCTACTAAACAGAATGATGCGCATCTCTTCAACAGGATTTGATTACCAGAGCTCCTAGCTTGGGATTCCGAGATCGGGACTTTGCCTTGCACAGAAGACACAGAGGAGCATTGTCATGGATCTGTTGATGGCAGTTCAAACAAGATTTCATAGGAGGCTGTTGTCTAAAGGATGGTGCTAGGGGTCAAGGAGGTGGTGGGACAGGTCTTTGCTCAGCTTTATCAGGTGTAGCTCTTAAGGGTGCCAAGGGGGTGCTTGTGGGGACAAAGATAGAGGTGCTCCACTAGGCCCCAAAAAGGACAGATTTAGACCAGTCCCATGAAGATTATCTTGTTCCATGCTCCATTCATCTCCTACTTCCTTAAAGAAATCTGAGGGTACTTTATCATCTTCAGCAAACCATGGCCTACTTATTGCTGAGCCATCCGACTAACGTCTTGCTTAAAAAGGGTGGTATTCATCATAAAGACGAATGGTATGATTCAAAGTCTAGGTGAGTAACTCTTCTGCAGACCCTTATGATACTCTCTATGAGATTTCCTCTCATAATTTTAAGCAGTTTTCCATCCAGCAGATTCGGTATTTGACCGTTTGGAAGTTGGAAGATGTCGATGACCACGATAAGCTCTTGCTGACATTTTCAGTGTTCCTATGTTTCGATATTTCGTAACTATTGAAGTACCAATAATCAAACTAAATTCGTCAATCCACTAGTGGTTTTGTCATCATCAATACAGCTGAGAACTACGGTCCTTATCTCATTAAAATGAAAAAAATAAAAAAATCTCTCCATTTCCCTAGTTTCTGGATGTATGCGGAGTATCTAAAAACTGAAAATTAATGGTGAATAACATGAAATGTTTACCAAAAAACAAACGCTTACTTCAAAATGCGTTGGCCTGAAACTTAATGTTTGAATATTCATGATTTAGTTTGCACACCAAGAATAGCTCTGGGGACAGTCTAGCGATTAGGGTAAAAATTTAATATTAATCTTGTTCTCGCAAACTTGTTCATTTTCTAATGTATGTTTGTCGCCACTCCATAATAAGTGGGCAGCCTTTACTGATTAGGGAGAGAATCGTTAAATTTTGATTTCTTTCATCTTTAACAGTTTCCTTTGGAAAATAACTTTTTAGCTTCTGTTAAGCAAGTTATTATTTTGGATATTACAAGTATTTTTGGATATATAAAAACAATACAATGAATGAAAATAATGAATGAAAAAAATATCGATGCCAAAGAATTTATTGGAAAGGTAGGTGCACCGAGAGTAAAAAAGAAATGTCGAGAGATAAAGGAAAAATTAAAGCCGATTTCACGAAAATAGCAAAGAAACATGGTTGCAATGAAAATCATCTAGAAGTGTTGGTGCTATGGAAATAATAATTTAATGTCGGTGATATTGAAAAATGGAAAGGAAAAAGAAATTCTTAGCAGAAATAAAAGGGAAAAAAGCTGATGATATAACGGAAATGAGTAATGACGGTAAAACACAAATGCTGCATATGCTACTTGGAGAGGCAAGCAACTTAGGTGATCTGTTAAAAACTATCACAGAAGGAAAAAAATTAATACTTTGTTACATCAAGGAACAACAGTAATTCAAAAACAGAAAACTAGAACAATTCTAGTGGAAATACAGAGAATACAAATGCGGGAAAGAGGAAGCATTTATGAAAAGAAATGAAACTTTGGCCAAGTTGGAATGATTCAAAGTTTAGCAATGGAGGGAAAGATGATAAATATGAGGATAATTATCGAGCGAAGAAGGCTAAAAGGAGAATTGAATAAGATATTCCGAAACTTTTTCTTTTTTTTTTCTTTTAGGTATCCCACTCCACCTCAGATCACTCTTTTGTAGCGTGCAAAATCATCACAATTTTACCATTGGTAATTTATCATAATTTGATAATTGAGATGTTCTACTAGTAAATTTGTACTTTCTTCTAAAAGCTTGTCTTAACTAAATTCTTTTCATTCCATATTTTCATGTCAATCACCTCAACACAATGCAGCCGATACCAACTGAGACACGTGTATCCAGGCACGATATAAATCTTCTTTTACTTTGCACCACCATAACTTTACTGTTGAAGTGTCATCTTCATAAGGTGACTGACCGTTTTCTATCCCGTACCGTCTTCCGCCTTACATAATGTCTATTAACACAGATACCCAGGCAATCTACTCTCTATCATGACCCTGTTACATCCAACATAGTCTATCACTGAGAACTTTTCAGTATGACTCTAACGTTGTCACTTGAGCTCCAACATTTATATCTGCCGTCTAACCACTTTTGGATCAGTCAGTTGCCGAACAGTCTCTACTTAAGGGACCCTGACACTGGCACGAATTTGTGGCACGCAATTTGTGGCGTGAACGATGCGTGAACTGGAGTGAACGTGTCGTGAACTTGTCGTGACAGTCGTGGCAGTCGTGGCGAGAATTTTGAAATGTTCAAAATTTGTGTCACGACAAAACTGTCGTGAACGATGCGCAAACTATTCGTGAACGCGTCGTGAACAGTGTGGGACGATGCGGGAGGATGCGTGCCAGTGCGTGCCAATGCGTGCCATGCCACGACTGCCACGCACAGTTCACGACGCGTTCACTCCAGTTCACGTATCGTTCACACCAGTTCATGATATATTCACGAATATGAGCGCGTCGCAGCGTGGCTGTGCCTTCCCACTGACATGGTCACGCATTGATGGTACGAACAGTTCATGCACTGGCACGCATCCTCCCGCATCGTCCCGCACTGTTCACGACAAGTTCACGCCAGTTCCCGACCACTTCCGGCCAGTTCACGACCAGTTCACGCCGGTTCATGACTAGTTCACGCCAGATCCCGACGAGTTCACGCTAGTTCACGCCTACTCCGCCACAGTGGCGCTCACGTGGGATTTGGGGTGTATATATAGAGCTTCGAGGACACTGCTCGCCATTCCAGAGCTCGCCAGCGAAGAGACAACATGCCCAGAAGTAGACTGACTAAAGGAAGGGGGAGAAGAATAGAAGTCAACATGGTAGAGGCAGAGACCGCTGATCGAGATAATTCTCCTCACTCATCAATATCAAGTCTCGATTTTTTGATCCCGGAGACACAGCAGGATACAAGCCAGAGTCAGGCATCCAGTGAGGACGAAATGAAGCAGAAGAAGCGGGTTCAGATGTCGAAGAAAGAAATCCCTGACTACCGCTGGACAGAAGAGGCGCAGACTGTGTTGGCCGACCTTGTGAAGGAGAACCCCATGCTGTTTGACAAGAAGTACAAGGAGTGGATCAACGGGGTAGCCAAGAACAGCTGGTAGGACGAACTTCGAGAGCAGCTGGATCCTCCTGCCACTGGTGCCCAATGCAAGAAGTGTTACGAGAACTTGAAGACCAGGGTGGGGAAGATTATGAAGAAGAAGAAGAAGAGTGGAGCTGGCCAGGCCCAAAGGAGTGGCCATGAGGAGCACATCATGGAAACGTGGGCTTTCCTCATACAACACATCGTCCGGGGAGAGACGGTCTCCAGTGAGCAGTTTCCTGGCTCAGAAGCAGGTGCAGTGACGGTCAGCGACGGAGACGATGATGAAGTGAGGTCCACAGGTTCCCACAACCAAGCATCTACCAGCACCAGGAAGGACAAGGGCAAGGGGAGGCAGTCCACCCCAACAACACTAGACACCACACCCAGCGACACCTGGGTGTCCGACAAGGACTTCAGTACTGTATTGAAGAATGTGAGAATCCAAATGTCTACATGTAGATTGTATTCCAGTTTCATCCATTGTTTTTGACATAGAATGTGCAATCTGTTGCATTAAAATGCTGTACTAAATTGTTACAATGTTTGTATGTTTCAGATCATGTCAAAAGCAGAATCCTTGGCGACCTCGTTCAGCGGCCAGCACAAGACTGTTCACGATTTTGCGTGCCTGCTGGAAGGCCACATGCGTACAATCCCAGTGGACTACTGGCATGAGTTCCAGATTGAGTGCCTCAACCTTGTACACCGCTACAGGCAGCGACGTCAGGTCTTCCAGCAGCCACAGCAACAACCAGTCGTGACCTGGGCAGGCCCACAGCAACAGCAACCTTGGCAGCCCCCACAGCAGCAGCAACCTTGGCAGCCCCCTCAGCAGCAGCAGTTCTGGCATCCACCTCAACCAGCACCCTCGCAGGCACAGCCAGAGCAGCAGCAGCAGCATCGTCCAGCCAGTCATAACTGGATGCCGCCCCAGTCACCACAGTATTCAGGCCAGTCTTCCTGGCCCCGTAACACGGAGTGGCAACCAGGGATGCCAACTCCACCGTCAGCCACCTCTGTCCAGGGTCCTTCACCATCAACCTCATTATCCTCGCCCACCCTTGTCCAGGCTCCTTCACCAACACCTTCATTGTCGTCGCTGTCATCGACATTCAAGACACCTTTGACACCACTCAGTTTCCCTGTCCTGGCCCCGGGGACCCTTGAGAGCAACCTAGAAGAGGCCATGTCACCCTCACCCCTCTACATCTCCAAGGAACTCAACACCCCACCAGTCCAGTAGGGATCCTCACGCAGCGGTACCATAACCACCAAGGACAAGGACGCTGACTGATGAGACACTTGTAAATATTTGTAAATAATTGGACTGTGATACTTGTACATATATGCTGTTTTAATGTAAATAAAATATTTTTTTTATTTCAAAACAATTATTTTTGTCTATTATTTTAAAATACAAAGAAAGAAAATGGAAACGTAAAATTAATAAAAAGGAAACAAAAATAAACCAAAAACTTTTTGATAATGTAAATAAAATGATTTCTTATTTCAAAACATTTCTATAAATTAAAAAAAAAGAAAAAAATGGAAACGAAAAAATAAATAAAAAGGAAAGAAAAATGAACCAAAAAAAATTTTATGTTTGCTGTTTTAATGTAAATAAAATAATTTAATAATTTCTTATTTCAACACACTTATTTTTCTCTATTAAAAATCAAGAGAAAGAAAATGGAAAGGAACAAACAATAAAAAAGAAAGAAAAATTAACCAAAAAAAATTTTATGTTTGCTGTTTTAATGTAAATAAAATTATTTCATATTTCAAAACATTTCTATAACCTTAAAATAAAGAGAAAGAAAATGGAAACGAAAAAATAAATAAAAAGGAAAGAAAAATAAACCAAAATTTTTTTGTTTTCTGTTTTAATGTAAATAAAATTATTTCTTATTTCAACAACTTATTTTTCTCTATTACCTTAAAATCAAGAGAAAGAAAATGGAAAGGAACAAACAATAAAAAAGAAAGAAAAATTAAACCAAAATTTTTATAAGTTTGCGGTTTTAATGTAAATAATATTATTTCTTATTTCAAACACATTTCTATAACCTTAAAATAAAGAGAAAGAAAATGGAAACGAAAAAATAAATAAAAAGGAAAGAAAAATAAATTCAAAAAAATTTTATGTTTGCTGTTTTAATGTAAATAAAATGATTTCTTATTTCAACACACTTATTTTTCTCTATTACCTTAAAATAAAGAGAAAGGAAATGGAAACGAACAAATAATGAAAAAGAAAGAAAAATAAACCAAAAAATTTTTGATGTTTGCTGTTTTAATGTAAATAAAATGATTTCATATTTCAACACACTCATTTTTCTTTATAAACTTAAAATAAAGAGAAAGAAAATGGAAAAGAACAAATAATAAAAAAGAAAAAAAAATCAACCAAAATTTTATTTGATGTTTGCTGTTTTAATGTAAATAAAATGATTTCTTATTTCAACACACTTATTTTTCTCTATTACCTTAAAATCAAGAGAAAGAAAATGGAAACGAACAAATAATAAAAAAGAAAGAAAAATAAACCAAAAAAAATTTAAGTTTGCTGTTTCAATGTAAATAAAATTATTTCTTATTTCAAAACATATCTATAACCTTAAAATAAAGAGAAAGCAAATAGAAACGAAAAAATAAATAAAAAGGAAAGAACAATAAACCAAAAAATTTTTTATGTTTGCTGTTTTAATGTAAATAAAATGATTTCTTATTTCAACACACTTATTTTTCTCAATTACCTTAAAATCAAGCGAAAGAAAATGGAAACGAACAAATAATAAAAAAGAAAGAAAAATAAACCAAAAATTTTTTGAAGTCTGCTGTTTTAATGTAAATAAAATTATTTCTTATTTCAAAACATTTCTATAACCTTAAAATAAGGAGAAAGAAAATGGAAACGAAAAAATAAATAAAAAGGAAAGAAACATAAACCAAAAAATTTTTTGTTTGCTGTTTTAATGTAAATAAAATTATTTCTTATTTCAACACACTTATTTTTCTCTATTACCTTAAAAGCAAGAGAAAGAAAATGGAAACAAACAAATAATAAAAAAGAAAGTAAAATCAACCAAAAAATTTTTGATGTATGCTGTTTTAATGTAAATAAAATGATTTCTTATTTCAAAACATTTCTATAACCTTAAAAGAGAAAGAAAATGGAAACGAAAAAAATAATAAAAAGGAAAGAAAAATAAACCAAAATTTTTTTTATGTTTGCTGTTTTAATGTAAATAAAATGATTTCTTATTTCAAAACACCTACTTTTCTCTATTACCTTAAAATAAAGAGAAAGAAAATGGAAACGAACAAATAATAAAAAAGAAATAAAAATCAACCCAAAACTTTTTGATGTTTGCTGATTTGATATAAATAAAAATGCTTTCTTATTTCAAAACAATTATTTTTCTGCATAACCTTTAAATAAGGTGAAAAAAAGGGAAACGAAAAAAAAATAAAACACTAAATAAAAAGAACAGAAAAATAAACCAAAAAATAAAGGGAAAAAAAATACCAGCAAGGACACTGACTGAGATGAGATGAGACACTTGTAAATAATTGTAAATAATTGGAATGTAATACTTGTACATATTTGATGTCTGCTGTTTATATGTAAATAAAATGCTTACTTATTTAAAAAAAAATAAAGGGCAACAAAAAATACACACGAAAAAGATACGTTTCTTTTATTTACAAAATGGAACATCTAGCCTATGCAGCTCATGGAGCTACTACAATTTTTTCTTGCCAAGGGACAGCACCAGCAGGGGACATGTAGTAATGTGAAAGGTAGTCTCGCTGATCCTTTGCATCCTTCTGGGTATGATGGCCGGGTAGAGGCACCAGCCCCTGCAGGTGTTGCTCAGTCCTCCATCCACCAGGGATCAGAGCATGTATGTCCGGATCTTCGTAGTCCACTTCTGACAAACCGCATGGGTATCTGATGAGGACGAGGTTGTGCAGGACACTGGCACACATGGTGATCAGGTTGATGGTGTCGGGGTTCTGCTGCATCGTCGTCAAGAAGCAACGGAACCTTTGACATAAAATTCCAAAGGCTTTCTCCACGACATGTCGGGCACGAGACAACCTGTAGCTATATATGCGTTCTCGTAGGTCTTGTGACCGATGGGAGAAAGGTTTCATCATCCAGGTTCGGAGAGCAAAGGCGTCATCCCCTACGAAGTGATAGGGCACTGAGTAGCCATCATTAGGGAGTGGTTCTGGTTGAGGCACTCCAGCTCTGTTTTCTTCTACAGCATCATGCAGAAAACAGTTGCTCCATGTTCCTCCATCCGACGCACCACCCTCTGCTCCAATATCCACATAGAGGAACTCGTAGGAAGCATCTGCCACTGCCATCAGTACAATGCTGTGGAAGCCCTTGTAATTGTAGTAGCAAGGGCCAGCATTGCGTGGTTTCTTTATGGCGATGTGCTTTCCATCCATAGCCCCCAGACAGTTGTGGTAATTCCATCCGGAGCTGAACCTGGCTGCAACTTCCTTCCAGGCCTCTTCAGTTTTGGGGCAGCGCAGCACTTCGTCCTTGTAGACCGCGATGACAGCTTTACACACCTCGGGTATGAACTTGCAGATGGTACTTGCTTCAACCCTGAACCTGTACTGCAGACTTTGATAGGAATTTCCAGTGGCTAAAAAGCAGAAGGTGACAGCAAGCTTGAGTCCAACTTGAAGCGGTTCCCTAAAAAAGGTGGACTGCTTCTGGAGGTGCGGGGTTAACTTGTCAACCATCTCTTGAAACAGGTCAGGTGTGATTCTGAGGTAATTTTTGTAGCCCCTTTGATCTTCCTTGTGGAGTTCAGTTAATAGACTGTCATACTGTCCAAACTCGTGCCTTCTGGTTAACCATTCCCTGACCCACACTTTCCTTCGTATCTTTCTTTGAGGTGGGGTTGCCTTTTGTTTCTCTTTTTCCTCTGCCAGCCTTTTCTGCTGCTCTCCAACAAAGGCTAGAGCAGCTGCCAGGTATAGGTATCTTCTCCTCTTTGCAATGGTGTCTCTGACAGTAAGCATTGTTGTCTCTTCCGAAACCAATCCAAGAATGTCCTCGGGTTGGAGAAGCCCCGTTTTTATATGGCGTGGCCAAGTCGTGAACTGGCGTGAACGATGCGTGCCAATGCGGGAAGTGCGAAAACTATGCGTGAATGTGTCGTGAACTTGTCATGAACTCGTCGTGCCAGTTCGTACCAATGTCATGAACTTGTCGTGAACTCGTCGTGAACTATGCGTGAACTATGCGTGAACTTGTCGTGAACAGTGCGGGAACCTCCCAGTGCGTGCCACAAAAGTGTCACGCCTTGTCACGACAAATGCGTGCCACAAATGCGTGCCAGTGTCAGCCAGGCTTTAGGCTCTTCATCTCTTACAAGTTTCGCTGTAGAATATGTGCAGTATATGTGTCATGTATAAGAAGCCTCTTATATAACACCAAATGAAAAATATCTTAAATTTGAGGTTCACTCAAAAAGCTGAATAATAGATGTTGACTGATATTGTATATATGTGAATATAGATTTCTTGTGGGTATAATATATTACACACATCTCTGATCTAGTTGTCTCTTATTTTATTATGAGCATCTTATATTTCTATCATATGTCAATGTAGATATGACTATAAATACTAATAGACCCTATAAAAAGTCTGAACATTTTTTTGCGTGCAATATTTATAATTATGACTGTTAGAACTTTCATGATTAAATTGAAGACCTTATAATAACATCTTCCTTCATTAAATTTCTTGCAAAAGTTCATAAGTTAGAAAATTTTTAATAGAATGAAGAAAATATAGTAATATTTATAAGAGTTAGATTTTAAATTGGCATTGTTTCAGCATCATCATGATCTCCCACGCCTAGTGGCGGGAAGGGCCTCGGTTAGATTTTGCCAGTCGTCTCTATCTTAAGCTTATATATTCAGTACTTCTCCATTCATCATCTCCTAATTCACGTTTCATAGTCCTCAGCCATGTAGGCCTGGGTCTTTCAACTCTTCTAGTTCCTTGTGGAGCCCAGTTGAAAGTTGTTTATGGATGAGAAATTATTATAACACAAAATATGTTGATGCGGTTTCATCGGTGAAAAAAAGAGCAATTTATTCATTCAGATTTTTGTATGAGAAGCACATGAAACACTCTTCACCAAATCGAGCTTTTACCTTGATTATGGATATATTGAATGAAAACGCCACTGGGATATCACTTCTACCTTGTAAGTTCATAAATTGTCCTCCTCTCTCTCTCTCTCTCTCTCTCTCTCTCTCTCTCTTAGATATTGCAATATGAGATGAGATTATATTTACATATGTTGCCTATTCTAAAATTCTAAATAATGTTTTCCTGATATATAGTCAGACGAGGTATCATGATTGAAGAAATTTGTCGTTTGTACGAGACCATGTTTGAATTGATATTCAATGGAAATTTTCTTAGACAAATATAGTTGCATCATTCATTCAGTTCAGATGTAAAAACTGTATTGCCTTTCCTGTTTTCTTTTTTGGTCTTTGATTAGCGTTAGTTAATCTGCTCTTCTACATGCCGCCTTCTCTAATTTTCTCCCCTTCTCCCGTCCTCCTCCTCATGCTTTCCTCTCTTCGCCATAGTACGACAAGCAGCCTCCGATTTCTCACCTCAGTGCAACATATCAAGGTCTCTATCGAAGCCATTGGTCACATCCTTAGGAGACCCCCCACATGTCCTGAGTCAGACGAGAGCACACCCATTCTCGTTATGGAGACGGAGCAGATACCGAAGAGTTGTTGGGGAGAACCCCTCGCAGATACCGACGGTTGTTAGCCAGATAGAGAACAAATTGTCATGGACTTCACGTGGGTGGTCGCCAGAGGGTGAGAGCGGCGGACGGGGTGACTTCTTTTTCTTTTTGGTCTTAATGGACGCCATGGTTTTAAGAAATTTTATTCAGTTAGACATTGCGTTATATCACATGTGTAAATAACTATACACCGATGGTTATTCGCGGTCATATCTAGCGTAAGGATGATTGATCTAAAACCTACGATTTCTTTCAATCTCTCTCTCTTTTATCTTTTTTTTTTATTTGCATTATCATTATTATCGTCGTCATCATTATCACCATCTATACCTACGTCCTTATTATTACATCGTTATTTTTCACTAGATCACCATTCCTTATTTCAATTAGGATACGTTCAAATAAAACAGAATTATAGTGACGCTAAAGTGAAAGTTCAAACTCAGCTTAACGGAAAAATAAACACGCAGCTGAAACATCAAAAGAAAGTTTAGCATG
>NC_090728.1:77456333-77463833 GCF_036898095.1 Palaemon carinicauda
TATTTCAGCTCTTTTAGTAAGTCAGTAAAATCTTAGAGAGGGTCCTGACACACACACACTTACACAAAACACACACACACACACACACACATATATATATATATATATATATATATATATATATATATATTATATATATATATGTATATATATATGTATATATACACATATATAGATATATATATATATATATATATATATATATATATATATATATATATATATATATATATATATATATATATACACACGTATATGAATATATATATACACATATACAAGTATATATATACACATATATAATATATATATATATATATATATATATATATATATATATATATATATTTATATATACATATATATATGTATACACATATATATAAATATATATATACACATATATAAATATATATATATGTATATATATATATATATATATATATATATATATATATATATATATATATATATATACACACACACATATATATATATATATATATATATATATATATATACATATATATAAATATAGATATATATATATATATATATATATATATATACATATATATATATATATACAGTATATATATATATATATATATATATATATATATATATATATATATATATATATATATATATATATATGTTGTAGGTTGGCCAGGGCACTATCCAACCGTTGAGATACTAGCGCTATGGAGTTATGTGGTCTTTTGACTGGATAGACGGTACTACATTGGGTCTTTCTCTCTGGTTACGGTTCATTTTCAACCTTGCCTACACACACACACACAGCGAATAGTCTGGCCTATTCTCTACTTTTTCTCCTGTCTTCATACACCTAATGACACTGATATTACCAAACAATTAATTCTCCTTCGCCCAAGCAGTTACGGCACTGTAATTGTTCATTAGCCACTTTCCTCTTGTTGAGAGTAGAAGAGAATCTCTGGCTATGGCCAGCAGCTCTTCTAGGACAAGGACACTCCAAATTCAAACCATTGTTCTTTATTCTTGGGTAGTGCTCTAGCCTCTGTACCATGGTCTTCACTGTCTTTGGTTAGAGTTCTCTTGCTTGAGGGTACACTATTGTTTCTCTTCTTCTTGTTTTGTTAAAGTTTTTATAGTTTATATAGGAGCTATTTATTTTAATATTGTTACTATTCATAAAAAATTAAATTTTTCCTAGTTTCTTTTCCTCACTGGGCTTTTTTCTGTTGGAGCCCCATGGGCTTATAGCAACCTGATTTTCCAACGAGGTTTGTACCTGACCAAGTGATATATATATATATATATATATATATATATATATATATATATATATATATATATATATATATACATATATACAGTATATATATATATATATATATATATATATATATATATATATATATATATATATATATATATATATATATATATATTTTTGGGCTCAAGCCATGTCGTCCTGATGGAAGTTCCTATAGGGTAGCTTCCTAGGGTATATTACAACTACGGCGATATTCCCAGAGAATTTACCTTAAGGTACCAGAATTCTAACTCCTGGAGCGAGTATCCCTCGTGAAAGGGATATCGCGACATATCAGAGGACGTATTCTAGACACGTCACATGGCAATCTACATCCTGGACAGAGATTTCGTCTCGTAGGAGGTGATTGACGAGATACGAATTTGGGAAAGAAAAAGGGGAGCCGCTCCCAAGGCTTCCCTATCCCCCGATTCGTATGCGTGCCTGGCGCCAATCCTGGCGCCATCTGTATTCCTTTTTGCGTAGCTTAACAACTCGGTGTTTTTTCCTGTTTTTCTCGCAAATCTTGGATTTATTCGGCTTTTCATGGCTTCTCCGTCTTCGTTGGCCTCTGATAAGCTGAGTATAGTGTCTGTTATGTATAAATGTAGGCTCTTGGTAAAATTTTGAGTGATTAATAGGATTAATCTTTGATACAAGAGCCGTAGCCTACCAGAGGTGTCCTGGACACTGTCGCTCGCTAGGTATAAATTAGTTAGTCAGAGCGACATTCCTGGTTGTTTTGCTTTAATAAATTTTAGCTATTTAGCTTTACATAGGATTTCCATTCGTGCTTAGTATTATTTGGCGAAGTATTCGCCATTCTGGCCTACGCTAGGCCATGTAGCCTAGTCGTTTGGTCCTAGTACTTCATGCATGATTTTGGTTTTTCCGAGTGTAATTAAAATTTTATTGAAGCTTTAGGCTATATTTTATACATTTTAGACTGTGGAATATTTCCAAGATTGTATACGTGTGAGTTTCGGTGAATTAGGTAATCGATTCTCTTGGTGCCTAGGCTAATTGCTTATGGAGCCTTAGTATACTTTATCATACTCCCCGGTTGCTTTCTTTTCTTCGGAGAAGGTATGCAATCCCTTTCCCTCTGTTTAAGCCTTGGGCTTATCCCTAAGTGGTTTTTTCCGAATTTATTTTCGATAAAACTATACTAGGGTGTTACTGTACCTTCCTGTTCCTGTAGTTATGGTTCAAGAGGGACAGAACAACAGAGTTTTTAGTCTGAGTCTGTGTTGTCTGGCTTGGGGCAGAGTCCCCCTCGCTGACCTAACACATACAAAGGGAGCTTAGCTCCCTTAGGTCACTACCGAAGGTTTCTGTAGTTATGATTCCTTCTTTTGTGATCGACCAGACTAAGTCCTGTTGCTGTTCTCGGGGGAGGATAAGTTCTTCCCTTGGGAGTAGCAACGCCTTCCTTGCTTTGGTGCTCTGGAAGCTGGCAAGTATTGCTGGCCTTTCCCCTTAGATCTCCCTTAGGCTAAGATAAGTTTCTTGGCTGCGGGTGATCTGTCACTAAAGCAAGGTTGGCAGGACCCTCTTGTCCCTTCCCCCTCTATCTCCGTAATGGCCTAGCCATTACTGTACTGTACCTTGCCGGCCGGCAGAGCTGGCCGGCAGGGGTCTTACTGTACTGTACGTCGTTCTACTTCTGGACCTAGTATAGGTTGGGATGTGGAATTGACTCAGCCCATTGCCGGCCGGCAGAGCTGCTGGCCGGCAAGGGTCTTATGTTTTCGAGTGCTGCCCGGACCTCTCTTGGTCCCTCATCCATGCCTGCCGGCAGAGCCGGACGGCATTGGTCAAGGAAGCCTGAATTAGTTTCTCCCCTTCCTTATATGCACTCTTTCGGTTGCCGGGCTTGGAGGTTGTGTACACTCTTATCCCGGCATCCATTCTATTTTTCTTCTAGTGCTGTACCTGTCCCGGCTGCCGGCCTATGAGGCCGGGCCGGCTGCCGGGCAGGTGTAGTCCTCTGGTTCTTTTGCTGCCGGCTGGCATCGGTCTTGTACCTTTGCCGGCCGGCTTATGTCAGTCCTTGTCTGCCGGTCACCAAGAGTGTGGCCGGCAGCTGGGTACTACCTTGTGTAGTTGCTGGCCGGCAGCCATTGCCGGCCAACACTAGCTGTTACCGGCCAGCAGTAGCTGCCGACCGGCACAGGCATTTGAACCAGAGTGCTGCCGCCCTATAGCTGTTAAGTAGTATACTTTAAAGCTAGTTGTGGTGTGTGCCGGCCGGCAAAGGCAGGCCGGCACACATCCCCCTATACTGTACTAGTATTCTTCTGTATAGCATATACAGTAAGAAGAAAACTATAGTAAAGGTTTTGGTACAGCACTGTATCTTCTAACACTATTGTGTTTTCTTGCACATCCCTTTGCTGTTGCCCTCAGATAGGAAGCTGAGTTCTTCCCTGTCTATTATCCAGGATTTTAAAATCATTGCTTAGGTGTGAGCTCCACCTGTTTCCTCTGGAAACCTTGCATTGGTTACTCTAGAAGAGATAAACCATTTTTGATTTTATTATCTGGAAGGCTGCAACAATGGGTTGTGAGGGAAACACAAGTGTGTGTCTTTCCTTTCTGAATTGTTATGCTATACTATGCATATCCAGTGATACATAGTTCACTTGATACTCATGGAAATTTCTTCTCTTTACAGAAGGACACTCCGAAGTGGGGAAGTGCTTTCTGCAATGTCAGCAGCAAGAACCTCTGCGGACATGAGTTTTGTAGGAGACACGCAGCATACGCTGTCTCCAAGGATGATCTCCGGTATTGGGACCCTCAGGTATGTACTGTGTGCACTAACCTGATTAATGAGACATTTAAATAGCTAGGAAGAAGCTTCGTACCTGGGTAAGGGGCTTCCAAAAAGAACACTTTTGGCCCTTATCTTCCAAGTGAGAAGATGAGGGCGTATCTTTTCCCTAAGGCATCAGCTGATGCTGTGATTCCCCAGCCTCAAGAGGAGATCCCCTAAGTTCAGATCCAGGTGGATGCTGAAGTCGCGGTCGCGATGCAAGACATCCAGCTAAATGACAGGATGTCTGATGTGGACAGGTGTCAGGAGGAAGACCTCCTGGCAGAAGCCCAGGATGAAGTTCAAGCCCCTCTACATCGGCCGGTCTCCCAGTAGAGCTGGGACAGGCCCTCTCTTCTATTGTTGGAATGATCCAACAAATGCAGAAGGAGAATCAGGAGAAGGCGGCTGCAATGGAACTGCGAATGCAGTGCCTTGCAGAATCACATGGGCCCCAGAAAAAGCTCAATGTGAAAGACCTTCCCTTGTGCTCAGATGCTAACCCATGGAGGTATGCTGAGCACATGCCGATGACGACTGGAAAGATCGTCATCTCGGATAAGCTGGGCTCAGTTCCCCTGGAGGGTGGAATTCTGGCCCAGCAAGGCATCATATCCGGACTGTTATGTCCGGCTGAGGAAGGAACCAGCTTCAAAGGAGGAGACAGAGCCGAAGGAGGTCATAGTGATGGACCATGCTAAGGCTCAAGCTCTACTTTCATCCCCGATGAAAGAGAGGGGCTTCTCTAACTCAAAGGTAGCTGCATTGAATAGGAAGCTCCCTTCCTTTCTGTCCTCGCCTACTAGAGCCTTCCCCCTTTTACAGAAAGGGTTTCTGGCTGTACTAAAAGCAATCGAGGCCGGCAAGTCTTGCCCCTCCCTAGAGGAGTGTAAACCCTTGTTGCTGGCCCTGCCTATGGACCACAAAGACTGGAAGGACGTCCATCTTACGTTCTCAGTGGGAAAGTTGGAGGCTGATATGGCCGGACGTCAGTTCGGCAAGGACCTCCCTAAGCTGTCTGACTTTCTTTTGCGAAGTGAGTTCGATACAAAAGAAAGACTGACTGCCTCAATGTCTTTTCAGACTACTCTCGAGACGATGGCAAGTGACCCCAAGGTCCATGAAATGTTCATGGTAGTGGCCAAGCCTCATCTAGCCACAGTGACGAAGGACCTTTATGGCTTCGTCAAGGCAAGGAGAGCTTGTAGGGAGTTCGTGTTTACCTCGGCTACGGTGAGGCACGAGCTAAAGAAACTAATCTCCTCCAACATTTGGGGAAAAGACCTTTTTCCCTACCGACTTGGTCAAAGAAGTTGTTGATAAAGCCGCCTTGGAGAATAGAAACCTTCTCCAGAAGTGGGGCCTGGCTATCAAAAGAAAGTCTTCCCCGGATGAGGGTCCTCAACCAAAGAGGAAGACTATGAGGACTAGGCTACCGTCTCGGCCAGCCAAGCCTCTTAGACAGCAACAGCAACTGCAATTGCCATTGCCCCCAGTGCCCCAGATCGTGGCACAAACCCCGACCACCTTTCAGTGGGTACCCCAGGCCGTGTCGACACAGTCCACGGCATTCACCCCAGCGTTCGAAGGGCAGTCTACTTCCTTTCGAGCAAAGCCTAGAGGAGCAGCCAGAGGCTCGTCTAGACGCCCCTCAAGGGGAAGGGGATTCAGGGGTGGTCGTGGTCAGGAAGGCAAGACCTCAGGACGGCAGTCCAAGTGAGGTGATACCGGTAGGAGGGAGACTTCTGAAATTTCGGGATCGGTGGACCTTCGATCCCTGGGCCCACAGCCTACTCAAGAATGGACTGGGCGGGAGCTGGTACAGCACTCCACCCCCGTACCTTCGGTTTTTCCAACACTCCACCTCCGTTATGGAGGAGTACGTTCAAGAACGGTTGGAGAAAAAGGATGAAGCCCATCAATTTCTAAGGGAGGCTGTTTTGTGTTCCCAAGAAAGACTCGGAAAAGCTCAGAGTCATTCTGGACTTGTCGCCACTTAACAAGTTCATAGTGAATTGCAAATTCAAAATGCTAACACTGCAACACATAAGGACCTTACTGCCCAAGAGGGCATATTCCGTCTCTATAGACTTGTCAGACGCCTACTGGCACATTCCAATTAGCCATCGACTCTCCCCCTACCTAGGGTTCAGGCTACAACGAAGACTATACGCCTTCGGAGCCATGCCATTCGGGCTAAACATAGCCCCAAGGATTTTTACGAAGCTTGCGAGCGTAGCTCTCAAACAATTTCGCCTAAAGGGAATTCAGGTAGTAGCCTACCTGGACGACTGGTTGGTGTGGGCAGCATCCGAGACAGAATGCTTGCAAGCTTCCAGTCAAGTGATCCAGTTCCTAGAGTACCTAGGCTTCAAGATCAAAAGAAAAAGTCTCGACTTTCTCCATCTCAAAAGTTCCAGTGGCTAAGATCCACTGGGACCTTTTGTCACACCATTTCTCCACCCCGGCAAAGAAAAGGAAGGAGATAGCGGGTTCTGTCAAGAGACTTCAAGATTCCGAAAGGATATCAAGACACGAGCAGGAGAGAGTACTGCGCTCTCTCCAGTTTGCTTCGGTGACAGACCCAGTGCTAAGAGCACAGCTAAAGGATGCAATCGGAGTTTGGAGAAGTTATGCATCAAACGCGTGAAGAGATCTGAGAAGACCAGCTGCTTCGGCTAAGTACTCTTCTCAGGCCTTGGTCCCAATCCAGACATCTAAAGAAGTCAGGTTCTTCTTCAGCCACCTCCCCCGTCGGTGACGATTCACTCAGACGCCTCGAAGGAGGGATGGGGAGGTCACTCTCATCGGAAAAAAGTCCAGGGGACTTGGTCCAGGCTATTCAAGACCTTTCTCATAAAACTTTCTAGAAGCTAGGGCAGTGCTCCTTACCTTAAAGAAAGTCTCCCCGCGTCATTCGTTCCACATAAAGTGGTAATAGACAGCGAGGTAGTTGTGAGATACTTGAATCGACAAGGATCGAGGTCACCACCTCTCAACCAGGTGATGTTGGCCGTCTTCCGATTGGCGGAAAAGAAGAAGTGGTACCTGTCGGCAGTTCACCTTCAAGGAGTCCGCAATGTGACAGCGGACACTCTATCCAGGTTCACACCGATAGAGTCGGAATGGTCCTTAGACGCAGGATCATTCTCCTTCATTCTGAATCAGTCCCAGAACTGCAGATAGACCTCTTTGCGACGAAAGACAACAAGAAGTTGCCCCTGTACGTGCCCCGTACGAGGACCCCTTAGCGGAAGCAGTGGACGCGATGTCCCTCGACTGGAACAGATGGTCCAAGATTTATCTGTTCCCTCCTCACAACCTTCTGTTGAGGGTCCTCAACAAACTGAGATCCTTCAAAGGGTAGCGGCAATAGTGGCCC
>NC_090728.1:77468833-77476333 GCF_036898095.1 Palaemon carinicauda
AAAAAGGTTAAGTGAGGGTTGGCGGGCTGTGGCACACACACACCACCCCCTGCCCAGTTTTGCAACTCGCATTTTTCGGGATTGTGATTCGTTTGCTACCCAGGGTGCCAATCTCCAAGAAGGTGATAAAAAAGCAATTGCCCATAAACATATTCTCAGATTAGTAAACCCGTATTTATGTGGTTATTTGTTCAATGACAATCGCTCGTTAGAAGACGTAGTGATAGCGATACAAAACTTTCTAGACAGTTTGCCAGAAAAAAAAATACTGAGAATAACTGCTGCGATTCCAAGAAGGTGGCAGCCATGAGTGGCACTCACCAACCTCCAAAGCGGGAGAGGGCAGAACACAGTCAGCAGGTGACAAGAGTCTTCATATGTTAACAGTGTGGGTGAGAGGGTCACCGACAAGTGGAGTACCCCCTCCCCCAGCAAAAAAGGTTAAGTGAGGGTTGGCGGGCTGTGGCACACACACACCACCCCCTGCCCAGCATCCGAGGAAAAGGAAACGGGGGAAGGGGGAGACGAGGGAGATCGAAGCCATCCCCCCTCCCCATGACATCAGAAGCAGCAGCCGAGGCAGCGGTGGGAGTGACAACGACGGACTTGATGGAGGAAGCACTGGGACCTCCCTTGGTACCCCCGACCTCACCCCCGCAGCACTAGGTACAGGAGCAAGGGGCAGCGGCATTGCAAGCGAGGTCGTTGGCACGTGGCCCATATCTAATGGGTGGCTAGGAATGTTAGTAGTCAGGATTGACCTACCAGATAAGTCCATTTGAGCGCTGATCGACGCAGAAGCCAGGGTTTCGCTGATTGAAAAAAGACTCTCCTCAAACCCACTACAGTCAGCAGCATCCATCATCCTGGACACGCCAGGAGGAAATAAACTACACGCAAGGCATACAACGATCGTCAACTTTAAGGTGGGATCTGTGAAAATTACACGTTATTTTTTTGTCTTGCCCAACTTAGGAATTCCAGGAATTGAGGCTATACTAGGGTTGGATTTCGTCATTAGTAATCATATATGCTTTTTTGGGGAAAAAGATAGAATAACAGTAAAAGCTGTAGGGTGTATTTTGCCGATAAAAAGGCATGAGAGAGTAAGTGCTTGTGCGGGAAAGGAGGGACAATTAAGTAAGGTAACAGCTGTACCTGAAAGAGGAGAAGTATTGTCCCCCCCCCCCCCACCCCTGACACTTACGAGCATATCAGAAACCCCGTGTCAGCCTCTTCCGTAAGGAGCCAAGGTCGACGTTAAATCCCAAGACAATTGGGCTCACATAGTCTTAGAGGGCTTGTCAGAAATAAAAGAGGACATAGCTGATATAACGATAGTTAATTTGTCAAATAAAAGAGTTGTATTAGGAAGAGATTCTCTGTATGAATTAGAATTATTTGAAATTGCTAATAATGGGATCTTGGGAGCCACAGCTCCAGCCCGCAGAGACGAATGTACTCAGACCTTGATTTTGCAAGCGTGAAAACTATGTCCACCAGAGTATCAACCTGTAGTTAGTAAGATTGTTAATAATTATTCTGATATAATTGCAATTGTAGACGAGCCACCCCTGAGGATTGATCGATATACCTTTAGCATTGAAACTGGGCAGGAGGACCCCATCAGGTCTAGGCCTTATAAGATACCCATTGATTTCCAGGCAGAGATAGAAATGGAAATAAACTACACGCAAGGCATACAACGATCGTCAACTTTAAGGTGGGATCTGTGAAGTTTACACATTATTTTTTTGTCTTGCCCAACTTAGGAATTCCAGGAATTGAGGCTATACTAGGGTTGGATTTCGTCATTAGTAATCAAATATGCTTTTTTGGAGAAAAAGATAGAATAACAGTAAAAGCTGTAAGGTGCATTTTGCCGATAGAAAGTCATGAGAGAGTAAGTGCTTGTGCGGGAAAGGAGGGACAATTAAGTAAGGTAACAGCTGTACCTGAAAGAGGAGAAGTATTGTTCCCCCCCCCCCCAACCCCTGACACTTACGAGCATATCAGTAACCCCGTGTCAGCCTCTTCCGTAAGGAGCCAAGGTCGACGTTAAATCCCAAGACAATTGGGCTCACATAGTCTTAGAGGGCTTGTCAGAAATAAAAGAGGACATAGCTGATATAACGATAGTTAATTTGTCAAATAAAAGAGTTGTGTTAGGAAGAGATTCTCTGTATGAATTAGAGTTATTTGAAATTGCTAATAATGGGATCTTGGGAGCCACAGCTCCAGCCCGCAGAGACGAATGTACTCAGACCTTGATTTTGCAAGCGTGAAAACTATGTCCACCAGAGTATCAACCTGTAGTTAGTAAGATTGTTAATAATTATTCTGATATAATTGCAATTGTAGACGAGCCACCCCTGAGGATTGATCGATATACCTTTAGCATTGAAACTGGGCAGGAGGACCCCATCAGGTCTAGGCCTTATAAGATACCCAATGATTTCCAGGGAGAGATAGAAATGGAAATTGGAAAATTAAGGGAACAAGGGATAATCAAGGAGAGGGAATCCCCCTGTGCTTCTCCAATTGTAGCTGTTAGGAAAAAGGATGGCTCAGTAAGATTGTGTGTTGATTATAGGAAGATGAATGCATTCACTAAGGATAATGCATTTCCATTACCCTCATTCGAAGAATTACTTGTGAAGGTACGGAATAGTTTATATTTTAAAACTATTGAATTAAAATCTGGATACTATCAAATACCCATTCAGGAAGACAGTAAATGTAAAACGGCATTTATACATAACAATCAACTATTTCAGTTCAATCTTATTCCTTTCGGTGTTGAAAATGCTCCAAGTCATTTCTCTAGAGTAACGATGGCGGTTTTGTCTCCCTCAATTGGCCATAATGTTCTTGTTTATTTAGACAATATCATAATTACAGGGAATACGGCCGAAGAACATAATAATAATAATCATAAAGTTTTAGAAGCATTGCGACGTAATGGTATGGAAATAAATTTATCAGCATGCAAATTTTTCTGTAAACAGGTCGAATTTTTACGACACATAATAACCCCAGAAGGTATCCAACCCTGCCCCAGTAAAGTAGAAGCTATTAGAGATTTCCCCAGGCCACGTACCCCTAAGGAAGTAGACGGGTTCCTTGGGCTCGCTGGGTATTACCGTAAATTCATAAGAGGTTTTGGAGAGATAGCGAGACCCTTGGTTGCTTTAAAGAAACAAAAAGTAATAGATTAGGGAGAGGAAGAAGAAAGGGCCTTTAACCATTTGAAAGCTGCCTTAGCTAGCTATGAATTACTCGCATATCCTAGATTTGATCGCCCGTTTTAAGTGACAACAGATGCGAGTAGTGTAGATATTGGTGGCGTAATTTCCCAATGAGATGATAAAGGTAGAGAGCGGCCCATTTGTTTTGCTTCCCGTGCATTAGAAGGGGCAGAAAAGAATTATAGTACATTCGATTGAGAGTCATTGGCTATTCTTTGGGTTCTAGAGAGGCATTGGTTCTTTTTATTGGGTCGGTCAATCGAGTTGCAAAGTGATCATTGCCCCTTACGTGATATATTTTACAAAGGTGACTTGACATCTAGACAACCGAGATTGATTGAAAGATTGTTAGAGTATAATATAAAGGAGTTTCACCACCTAGAGGGTAAACCTAACAAGGTAGCTGATGCCCCCTCTACAGGTGCAGTAATAGGAGTAACAACTAGGGCACAAAAGAGGAACGATAAACGAAACCAAAATATTGAACAACCCCATCAAAATAGAGAACGTGATGTGAATTCACGCGAGGAGCAATCAGAAAAGGAGATCGGGGAGAGAGAGAGAGAGAGAGAGAGAGAGAGAGAGAGAGATGGGTGGCCAAGGACATGACCAGGGGGGTCCAGAATGAGTACCCTGATGATGCAGGTGTGATTGACTTTGGAGGTTGGGACATAAAAGGAAGTCCAAGAGGGACAGAAAAAAAGAGGAATGGATGCAAAGAGTGCGAGCAGTGATTAAATGGGAATCGCGAGTTATCCATCATTTCTGAATGTGCTTCGTGCAATTTTTTTTATAGAGAATGATGTTTTATATTGTGCTTACGAGAAGAGGGGAAGGAAATTTTGTGCATGTGTAGTTCTTCCTCCCTCTTTTATTAATCGAGCAATCCACATTGTACAAGCAATTCCGTATGCAGGGCATATAGGGATTCATAGAAAATTAAAGAGGGCAAGTGAATCCTTATTTTGGTTAGGAATGAAAAAACCTATAGAAAATTAAATAAAATGTTTTCATGCTTGTAACTGTTTCAAAACACATAAAAACACTGTACCGAAAGCCAGAAAGTAGCCAGTGATTCCTATTAAATTTCATAGGGTGCATATGGATGTAGTAGGACCATTTTCAACTGGTTTAACACAATATAAGTATATATGTGTATTTGTTGATGCATTTACTCGTTACACTCATACTTACAGAATGTTGGATAAATCTGCAAATTCATTAGGCCAGTGAAATCGATCACGGACTTGATGAAAATTTAACACTTTTCAGTGACCGCATATAGGCCTTCAGCTAATGGCTTGGTGGAATCGCATAATAGGGAAGTAGTGCGAATTTTACATTACTTAGTGGCTGACGACCCCCTTCATTGACATGCCATGCTTCCTATAGCTGAGCCAGGTTGGAAAACATTGCATATAATGCTTCGCTCAAGGACATGCCTCTTATTTTAAATGTATTGACAGGATCCTGTGTTACCATATACACTCCTGATTAATTCGCAACAGTTGCCAAATTATTCAACTGAGCAATACCGTGTCTATTTACTAAATCTCTTAAGGAGAGTAATGAACACCACTGAAAGGTTTTTGAAAAGAGCTAATGAAAAACACAGCTCAAAGTATGATGGTCGGTTCAAAACTGCACCTGTAAAAGTATTTGTGGGCGATCGTGTGTATATGAAACGATTAAAAACTAGGAAACACAAACTAGAGCCAGCGTATATGGGTCCGTACCGAGAAAAGATGGTTAAGTCTATCACAGTTGTGATACAGCGCATTATTAATGGCGCAGTGTCTGAACATCATCAGGCACACATACATGTTTTGCCGGAAGAGGTAGTTTGCAAGTGTCAATCAGAGTGTACCTCCTTACCCCTGCATATGTGACATTCCTCGAGTTGATGAGTAGATTTTTTTTTCTTTGCTGTTGTTGTTGTTTGAACAAACCTCATTTCTTCTTTTGACGTGTTTTAGATAAACGATGATAATAACGCGTTCTTATGTTGGTGCTTAATGTATACGTAAAGTGTTGTGGTAATTTTGCACAGTGTAGCAATATGCATGACATACTGCTGAATGAACCTAAAAACAATCATAGGTTAGATAGGTCAGGTGTGATCCGCCAGGCGGATGCTGTATTATTCATGTATTTATATGATCCCTGGTTGCTGGGGCCAGGGCGGTTCCCGAAGGTCAAGTGGCTACGGGATTAAAGTTCAGCCTCAAGGTAAGGCAGTGTTACAGAATGCTTAGATGTGAATACCTTATATTTAAAGTTATATGAGGAGGGTGGGAAGATGAATGATTTTCGCGGGAAAACGGCTAGTGGCCACCGATTGATGGTTACCAATGTAAGTGTAGTAGTGATTTTAAAAATGGCGAAATGGTGGTGGTGAGTTGTGTTGCGAAATTGTGCCGTAAACCCGTACATGTAAAATCGAGGGATAAAGGAATATCTATTCGTACCCTTGTCCCGCCCAAAAGGCCCGTATTGTGTGAAACCAAAGGGAGGTTATTGAAGAGCTTGTGTAATACTGATATTGATAGGATTTTTTTTTTCACTTTGGGTATTCTGTATTCAAGTTGTAGAGGTCATAAGAAGAAATGAGTGAAATTATTTTATATTATATTGTGTAAATTTTTACATTCAGCATTTAATTTTGTTTTATTTATTGTAGAAGATGTCTATTTTTTGGGGATGATTTCTATGTATATATTTCATGTTGCATTTTAATCTGTTTCTTTTCCAATTGCAAAATGAAATTGGCGTATTGAGAAAGTATTTTCCTAATTTCGGTGATCCATCTGAAGAACTGTTATCATTCTTTCATTATAGCTTTTTTTCGAGTATTGTTCTCTGTCTAGTCTTTATCTGGTGTCTGTTATCTTAATTTGTTAGATAAAATCTTGAGGTCTATTAAATTGCTTATGCCTGATTTGGGTATTGATCTCTGGCACCGTCGTTCAGTTAGGTCTTTATGTATGTTGCATAATTTTTTTTCTTATTCTGTCCTTCCTTTGCCTTTAAATCTACCATCCTGTACGTAGTATTAGTAATGCAGTTAATTCCAACAGTCTTACCTTTTCCATCATAATGCTGGATACACACAGAATTCTAGAAGTTTTATTTCAGATGTGATCAGGTTGCGGAATGATCTACCTAATCAGACTTGAATCGGTGGAATTCCAGAATTCCAAGCTTGCAGCAACTGTTTTTATTTTGAATAGGCTGACATATATGACAGAACTAGTGTAACGATTACTAATCATACAGTTTATCCATTACCTTATTTTCTTTTCTCACTGAACTATATATCTCTGCTGGAGCCCTTGGGCTTTAAGCATCCTGATTTTCCAGCTAGCGTTGTAGTTTACTTACTGCTACTACTACTACTACTACTACTACTACTACTACTACTACTACTACTACTACTACTACTAATGATAATAATAACAACAACAATAATAATAATAATAATAATAATAATAATAATAATAATAATAATACATATATCATGAAGGCATGCTATGAAAAGATACACTGGAAATTCATATGACTAAAGAATCCATTAGGAGAAGGATAGACTGATTTCATGAAGTGATTATTACAACAAAAATATTTACTATCGGGTGATAGACATTCTAGTTACTTACAAAAATCCATTATGAATAAAATGGTTAATGTTCTATCTATGAGATACTACACTCAAAGAGGGGGAATATTTTATCGAAATATAACTTTTAAATGTTTCAAAAAATGTAGAGGAAAAATAATATAAAAAAAAAAAGGTCCTCCAATTCAGCGCAATAAAATATTATATGAGTGACCAACCTTTGGAATCGCTTTCCCTTCCAAGAACGGCATTACCAACTTCGGCCGAGTCATTCCTTCCCCAAGAAGTGTTAATCATGTTACGTTGGAAGTACTAAGAGGCTTGGTACTGATGATGCCTTCAGATAACAACCAGCGCTACCAGAGGCTAAGGTACTCGCACATTCCTTCACTCTACTCTAATCTAACATTTAACTTCGCCTCATTTTGGTATGAGCATTTCCAAATAGATTGAATTCAACATTCGCTAACAGATCATTACTTTTTTCTTAGCCCTCGTCTAAATTCCTCGGCAGGCACGTGTTTCCGACTTGTAGCTCGGTATCGAAATTGGTAGCTCTGTGTGATAGTCGTCAATGAAGCTATCACACAACATTTATGACTTCTCTAGGTCCTAAAAGGTGGAGGACAATACCGA
>NC_090728.1:77483833-77486333 GCF_036898095.1 Palaemon carinicauda
TGGGGCTCTGATCCCGAGGTCGTTAAGAGAATCCAGACATTAATGTATCAAAAATATATATGGCTTTTTTGAATATGAAAAACACGTCTAAATGTGCAAAATTTATCATTAATTGAATGCCAAGTAACAAACTACCAATTAGCTACGATGGTGAAGATGGGTTGATTTCAATTCTAAGTACAAAATACCTGAATTCGACAGGTATAAGTACAGAAGAATTGTCATTGACTTTTATCTTTCTTCGTGGCCAAGTGGCTTAGTCACTGTCTATACAAGCTTACCGACCAGGGTTCGATTCTCGGCCGGACCCAAGCTCTTGTCTTTGTGTGATTTCGCCTTGGGCTCTGATCCCGAGGTCGTTAAGAGAATCCAGACGTTAATGTATAAAAAATATATATGGCTTATTTGAATATGAAAAAACACGTCTAAATGTGCAAAATTTATCATTAATTGAATGCCAAGTAACAAACTACCAATTAGCTACGATGGTGAAGATGGGTTGATTTCAATTCTAAGTACAAAATACCTGAATTCGACAGGTATAAGTACAGAAGAATTGTCATTGACTTTTATCTTTCTTCGTTGCCAAGTGGCTTAGTCACTGTCTATACAAGCTTGCCGACCAGGGGTTCGATTCCCGGCCGGACCCAAGCTCTTGTCTTTGTGTGATTTCGCCTGGGGCTCTGATCCCGAGGTCGTTAGAGAATCCAGACATTAATGTATCAAAAATATATATGGCTTATTTGAATATGAAAAACACGTCTAAATGTGCAAAATTTATCATTAATTGAATGCCAAGTAACAAACTACCAATTAGCTACGATGGCGAAGATGGGTTGATTTCATTTCTAAGTACAAAATACCTGAATTCGACAGGTATAAGTACAGAAGAATTGCCATTGACTTTTATCTTTCTTCGTGGCCAAGTGGCTTAGTCACTGTCTATACAAGCTTGCCGGACAGGGTTCGATTCCCGGCCGGACCCAAGCTCTTGTCTTTGAGTGATTTCGCCTGGGGCTCTGATCCCGAGGTCGTTAAGAGAATCCAGACATTAATGTATCAAAAATATAATGGCTTATTTGAATATGAAAAACACGTCTAAATGTGCAAAATTTATCATTAATTGAATGCCAAGTAACAAACTACCAATTAGCTACGATGGTGAAGATGGGTTGATTTCAATTCTAAGTACAAATTACCTGAATTCGACATGTATAAGTACAGAAGAATTTCCTTTGACTTTTATCTTTCTTCGTGGCTAAGTTGCTTAGTCACTGTCTATACAAGCTTGCCGACCAGGGTTCGATTCCCGGCCGGACCCAAGCTCTTGTCTTTGTGTGACTTCGCCTGGGGCTCTGATCCCGAGGTCTTTAAGAGAATCCAGACATTAATGTATCAAAAATATATATGGCCCCTTTTGAATATGAAAAACACGTCTAAATGTGCAAAATTTATCATTAATTGAATGCCAAGTAACAAACTACCAATTAGCTACGATGGTGAAGATGGGTTGATTTCAATTCTAAGTAAGAAAAACCTGAATTCGACAGGTATAAATACAGAAGAATTGTCATTGACTTTTATCTTTCTTCGTGGCCAAGTGGCTTAGTCACTGTCTATACAAGCTTGCCGACCAGGGTTCGATTCCCGGCCGGACCCAAGCTCTTGTCTTTGTGTGATTTCGCCTGGGGCTCTGATCCCGAGGTCGTTAAGAGAATCCAGACATTAATGTATCAAAAAATTATATGGCTTATTTGAATATGAAAACACGTCTAAATGTGTAAAATTTATCATTAATTGAATGCAAGTAACAAACTACCAATTAGCTACGATGGTGAAGATGGGTTGATTTCAATTCTAAGTACAAAATACCTGAATTCGACAGGTATAAGTACAGAAGAATTGTCATTGACTTTTATCTTTCTTCGTAGCCAAGTGGCTTAGTCACTGTCTATACAAGCTTGCCGACCAGGGTTCGATTCCCGGCCGGACCCCAAGCTCTTGTCTTTGTGTGATTTTGCCTGGGGCTCTGATCCCGAGGTCGTTAAGAGAATCCAGACATTAATGTATCAAAAATATATATGGCTTATTTGAATATGAAAAACATGTCTAAATGTGCAAAATTTATCATTAATTGAATGCCAAGTAACAAACTACCAATTAGCTACGATGGTGAAGATGGGTTGATTTCAATTCCTAAGTACAAAATACCTGAATTCGACAGGTATAAGTACAGAAGAATTGTCATTGACTTTTATCTTTCTTCGTGGCCAAGTGGCTTAGTCACTGTCTATACAAGCTTGCCGACCAGGGTTCGATTCCCGGCCGGACCGAAGCTCTTGTCTTTGTGTGATTTCGCCTGGGGCTCTGATCCCGAGGTCGTTAGAGAATCCAGACATTAATGTATCAAAAATATATATGGCTTATTTGAATATGAAAAACACGTCTCTAATGTGCAAAATTTATCATTAATTGAATGCCAAGTAACAAACTACCAATT
>NC_090728.1:77491333-77496333 GCF_036898095.1 Palaemon carinicauda
ACTGTTCTTAAAATATTTTTTTCCTTGTTTCCTTTTCTCACTGGGCTATTTTCACTGTTGGGGCTCCTGGGCTTATAGCATCCTACTTTTCCAAACAGGGTAGTAGGTTATATATATATATATATATATATATATATATATATATATATATATATACATATATATATATATATATATATATATATATATATATACATATATATATATATATATATATATATATATATATACTGCTCATCAGTAACGCTTGTAATTTTAATTTCTTTTTATATTAGCTAATAATACCCTCTAATATCTATTTCACTTTGCCTTGAGTTTAGAGAACATATAAGGAAATTCCTTTTATGATAAATACATGAGGAATATTTATCATAGAAGTAATTTACCCATGGACAAGGTGAATTCGATATCAAAGAATCTAAATATAATTAGGTAATATGCAAATCAAGCACACTAGTTACATCACCACGCTGGCCAGTACAAATTGGTGATGGGGGGAGATTTTTGTCCGATTGCTCACATCAAACTAATCTAATATGGGTAACCCTGACTAGTACAGCTTTGCTGATAATAGTGATCCTCATCATCTTCATCTCCTCCTAAGCCTATTGTCAGTCGTCTGTATCTTAAGCTTTTAATTCAATACTTCTCCATTCATCATCACCTACTTCGCGCTGCATAGTCCTCAGCCACGTAGGTCTAGGTCTTCCAACTCTTCTAGTGCCTTGAGCCCAGCTGAACGTTTGGTGAAGTAATCTCTCTTTGGGAGTGCGAAGAGCATGTCCAAACCATCTCCATCTACCCCTCATCATGATCTCATCCACATATGACACTCCAGTAATCTCTCTTATAGTTTCATTTCTAATTCTGTCCTGCTATTTAACTCCCAATATGATTATGCGGGCTTTGTTCTCAAATCTACGTATCTATTGAAGATTGTTTTATTTTCATACCATAACGTATGCCCATGGAGTAACACCGGTCTCACTAAACTGATATCCACTGTAGATTGATTTTTATATGTAATTTCAGGCGATATGATTTGAGGATAGCGATATGAAAACCCTTTCACCACGTTAAGGTATCCCCAATCAGAAAAAGGATATATTGTGTGTGCATGTATATATATATATATATATATATATATATATATATATATATATATATATATATACATACACACACACATATATATATAGATAGATATACTGTATATATATATATATATATATATATATATATATATATATATATATATATATATATATATGCACACACAAATTATATCCTTTTTCTGATTGGGGATACCTTAACGTGGTGAAAGGGTGTGTGTGTTTGTGTGCGTGTGTGTGTGTGTGTGTGTGAGCGTGTGTGCACGGTGAAAAGACAAAGTGCCGATGGATATAATGTCGACGGGCATGGTGTCACTTGTCATAATGTCGATTCCAAGATTTTAATAGTAATAACAACTTTATATATGATAAGGATAAAAATACTGATAACTATATCTATGCTAATAATTTCGATTATCATTAGAAAACTCTAGTTAACGCAATTAAAATGGAGATGAAGATTTGACGATAGCTACAATAGGAGAAACATTTTCGCTCCACGATAGTGAGGACATCAGTATTTACTCAAAGTTTACCAATCTAAGGATAATAGAAAGCTCTTCAACATGGTTTTGCAATGGGACGTTTGAGTCTCCTCCTTTAGGGAAGCAATTATGTTCTATCCATTCCTTTGTTACAAATAACAAAACGCTAACTATCAAAAAGGATGAGCAAGCTTCTGAGATCATTTTAATCTTTTTGAAAGACCACATTTTGAACCCAACCTCAATCCACGTGGATTTCCTAAGAACCGCTGTTAATAGTATAAGGAAGACATTTGTTAAAACTATTGTTTATCCTAATTTGGTCAATGTCTGTGGTGCAAAATCCAGGTACTGCGATCACAATGCTGGTATACTGAAACAAGTAATGCATTCCTCATAAAGCAATTTCAAGCATTGGCATTTATTCTTTCTGATTACGCATATGATTCATGTTATAAGCTTCTTACTTTTTTAACGGGAGAAATAGAATATAAACAGTGCAATTAAGGGTGGCATGATGTTTTGTAGAATTATGTCGTTTCCTACGCCAAAAATAATACTTTCTTCCTATTAGGAGTAAAAATTATTTAACCACCTTTGAAATTTCTTATTTTCATCCTTATCATATATAAAGTTGTTGTTGTTATCATTATTATTATTATTATTATTATTATTATTATTATTATTATTATTATTATTATAAAATTGTTGGGTCAACATTATGTCCTCTTCATACGGATGTCGGCATTTTAACCGTGTTATGTCCGTCACCATTATATCCATCGACATGTGTATATATAGTGACATATTTTGTTTTGTACTGTATATATACTGTATAATTATAAACCCAACGCCTCTCTCTCTCTCTCTCTCTCTCTCTCTCTCTCTCTCTCTCTCTCTCTCTCTCTCTCTCTCTCTCTCTCTCTCTGTATATATATATATATATATATATATATATATATATATATATATATATATATATATATATATATATATACTGTATATATATATATATATATATATATATATATATATATATATATATATATATATATATATATATATATAGTAGATAAAGAAAAACAACGTTAGTTGGAACACTTTATTGAGGTCATGAATAGGAGATACAATGGAAAAAATTTGATTGATTTACTTGAAGCTGATGAAAACCTTGATTCTATTTGACTATTCAAAGATTCTAATAACTTTTGTCCTTCCTCCCATATTTTCAAATTTCAGCAGGAATAGATGCTCTTCATAGACAAGGAATACAAGAATCCTATGCTAAAAACTTGAAGATATCTATGCAGGAAATACAATAATCGTAAAATTACGTGAAGATTGTGAGAAAAATTCCATTGAAAAAGGAGTTAAAAAGGGAGATCCCATTTCTCTTAAATTATTCATAGTATGCCTAGAAGTTTATAAACATTTAGATTGAGGCAATGCAGGATTTAACATTAATGGGGAATACCTTAACAATTTGAGATGTTTAAATGACATAGTTATGTTTAGTGAATCAGGGGAAGAATTGTAAAAGATGATAGAATATTTGCATGAAAAAAAAATAAAAAAAAATAAGGACTTAAAATGAATATGATTAAAACAAAAATGCTGTTCAATGAAATGCAAAATCACAACAAATAAGGGTTATGGATTAATCTCTAATGATTGTTAATGAATAAACGTATTTAGGACATCTAGTAAGTGCATCCCCAGGACAAGAGACCTAAATCAAAAGAATGATAAGCATAGTATGGAGAGTTTTTAGTAGAGTAAATGAGGTTATGGATAGAAAATTGCTACTTTAAAAAAAAGGTATTCAATCAGATGGTCATACAAGTATTAACTTATACATCAGAAACTTAGAAACTTATTTAAGTCGTGGACCATACAGTATGCTAGCAACAACTCAAAGAGAAACGGAAAAGATGATGATGGGAATGACACTAAGGAACGGAATAAGAGCAACATGGATAGGAAAGAACTAAAGTAGAGGATATTCTAACTACATGTAAAATCAAGAAATGTAAATGGCCAGGATATATAAAGAGATCGACATGTGTAGATAGTATTAAGATCAGCAAAATGGGACGCTAGAGATTGCAGAAGTAAAGCCTACCTGACACTTGCGCGCATTTTTGCCACGCACCGGTGTTTTTCCCGCACTGTTCACGACCAGTTCACTCCAGTTCGCGCATCGTTCACGCGACGTTCATGCAACGTTCACGCGATGGCACGAATTGGCACGCGTAGTTCACGAGAAGTTCACGACACGTTCACGCGAGGTCGCTCATCATTCCGCATCGTTTCCGCATCGTTCACGCCAGTTCACGCCAGTTCACGAATTGGCCACTCCATATAAAAACGGGGCTTCTCCAACCCGAGGACATTCTTGGATTGACTTCGGAAGAGACAACAATGCTTTCTGTCAGAGACACCATTGCATTGAGGAGAAGAAACGTATCTTTTTCGTTTGTATTTTTTGTTGCTCTTTATTTTTGTTTCAATAAGAAAGCATTTGATTTACATATAAATAGCAGACATAAAATATGTACAAGTATTAAGAAAGCATTTTATTTTAACATTAAAAGCAGCAAACATGAAAATTTTTAAGCTGTTGATTTTAAGGTAATAGAGAAAAAAGTGTGTTGAAATAAGAAATCATTTTATTTTTACATTAAAACAGCAAACAGAAAAAATTTGTTTTGCTCTTCATTTTAAGGTAATAAAGAAGAATAAGTATGTTGATGAAATAAAACATCATTTTATTTTTACATTTAAACAGCAAACTTAAAAATTTCTTGGGTTTATTTTACAGTTCATTTTTATTTAAAACAAAAGTTTTGGGTCTTGATTGGTAATAGAGGAAAATAAGTGTGTGCATGAAATAAGACATCATTTTATTTTTACATTCAAACAGCAAATATAAACAATTATTAGGTTTATATTTTTCTTTCCTTTTCATTAATTTTTTCGTTTCCTTTTTGTTTCTCTTCATTATAAAGTTATAGAAATAGTTTGAAATAAGACATCATTTTTTTTTCACATTAAAACAGCAAATATAAAAATTTATTAGGTTTATTTTTCTTTCCTTTTCATTAATTTTTTCGTTTCCTTTTGTTTCTCTTCATAATAAAGTTATAGAAACAGTTTGAAATAAGATATAATTTTTTTCACATTAAAACAGCAAATATAAAAATTTATTAGGTTTATTTTTCTTTCCTTTTCAATAATTTTTTCGTTTCCTTTTTGTTTCTCTTCATTATAAAGTTATAGAAGTAGTTTGAAATAAGATATAATTTTTTTTTACATTAAAACAGCAAATATAAAAATTTATCAGGTTTATTTTTCTTTCCTTTTCATTAATTTTTTCGTTTCCTTTTGTTTCTCTTCATTATAA
>NC_090728.1:77501333-77506333 GCF_036898095.1 Palaemon carinicauda
AACGCTGTTGAGTTGGGGAGAACTTCCTGAAAAAGTATGAAACAGGAAGGAATGAGGATTCGTCAGATGGCTCTTCATGCTTTGACTGCAGAAGCACAGCACCAATACCTGTGTTGCAAGCATCAACCTGCAGATAAAAAGGCTTGTACACATTTGGGCCTTTTAGGATTGGATGAGAGGTTAACATTAGTTTCAACTGAGTAAAAGAGTTCTGGCATTCTGGTGACCAGATGAAATTTGCTTTAGCTGATGTAAATTCATAGAGAGGTTTTGCAACAATAGCAAAGTTTTTACAAAATTTACTGTAATAAGCAGACATCCCAAGGAAAGTCTGTACTTGCTTACGGTTAGATGGAACTGGGTATTCTAAGACTGCTTTTATTTTACTATCTTTAGGTACAACAGAACCACTACCAATTACATGACCTAAATAGTTAACTTTGCCATTGCCAAAACAAGATTTCGAAAGATTAGTAGTCAGATTGTTTGAGTGAAGTTTGTGGAACAATCTTTCCAATGTTTCAAAATGTTTTTCCCAGCTGCTTGTTGCAACAACCAAGTCGTCCAAGTAGGCATAAACATCAAGATCTCTGATCAACTCATTCATCACACGCTGGAAGGTTGCAGGTGCATTACACATGCCAAAGGGAAGAACGATATACTGAAACAAGCCAATAGGAGTAATGAATGCTCTAATTTCTCTAGCATTTTCAGTTAACTGAATCTGATAATATCCCTTTAAGAGGTCTATTGGAGTTAAATAATTGCAATTTCCTATATTGTCTAAGATATCTTGTATTCTAGGAAGTGGGTAAGAGTCCTTCTCAGTATCACTATTCACTCTTCTATAATCTGTGCACATCCTTATTTTCCCATTAGGTTTGGCAACTAAAATGCAAGGCGAAGCCCAAGGTGAGCAACTAGGGGAAGCTAATCCATTGTTTAATAAATATTCAACTTCACTTTTCATTAACTGCAGTTTATCACCCACAATACTATAGTACTTTTGTTGAATAGGAAAGGTATTAGGGAAAAGCTTTATATCATGTAAAACAATATTATACTTACCAGGAATATCTGAACACACACTTTCATATTTACGTAACAGGCTCTGTAATTGTGTTCTCTGCTCACAAGTCACGTGTTCAAAATACTTATCTAAGGATGCAAGAATATCAGAGTTGGAAAAATCTGTTACTTGAAGTATTCATGTCTAAGTGGCTATCTTTTTCATCGTAGTCTTCAGTACTTCCTCCACAAGGTTGCACACTTACTTCACAGGGTTGCACACTGCTACCAACTAACACTGGGGAAATCTTATGGTAAGGTTTAATTAGGTTGACATGAACTAGCTGGGTAGACTTCTTCCTGTCAGGAGTAGATATAATATAATTATGTTTATTTATCACTTTTGATACTTTATATGGTCCAGAGAACTTATTTTTTGATGGAGATCCCGGAATTGGAAAATATACTAGAACATTGTCACCAACTGTAAACTTTCGCACCTTAGCTTTTTTGTTGTAATTTTCATTCATTTTCTCTTGTGAAATTTTCAGATTATTGAAGGCAAATTTATGAATTCTGTCAAATTTGTCTTTCATGTTTTGCAAATACTTAGAAACTGTTACAGGAGTGACTACTTCAACCTCACCAGTTAAATTTTCATTAACAACTCTTAGCACATCTCTAGCTTTTCTAACAAAAAGCATTTCAAACGGAGAAACTCCAAGGGATTCGTTTGGAACACTGCGTATCACAAACATCAAGAGATCCAGGGTTTCATCCCAGTCTCTTGCAGATTCTAAGGCATATTTTCCAAGAAGGCTTTTCAATGTCTGATGTGCCCTTTCCAACACACCCTGCGACTGTGGATGATAAGCTGAAGAAAATGATTGTTTAATATGCAGCTCTTTCAAGACAGATTGGAAAACATCACTTTTGAAATTTGTTACCCTATCACATTGTAATTCCTTAGGAAAACCTAAGACAGTAAACACTTTAATTAGACATTCTACAATCTTTTTGGCAGCTATATTAGGTAAAGGAATGGCCATTGGAAATCTTGTAGTGGGACACATTACAGTCAGCAGACACTGATTACCTTTACGGGTTTTGGGCAAAGGACCCACACAATCTATAACAACTTTACTGAATGGTTCATGTGGAATGGCAATAGTTTTTAATGGTGCAGGTGGTATCACCTCGTTGGGCTTTCCCGCTATCTGGCAGATATGATAACACTGTACAAAGCTTTTTACATCATTTTTCATTCCTGGTCAGTAGAAATTAAAAGATAGTCTCTGATAAGTTTTACTTACCCCTAAATGAGAATCGGCACAATAAGCAATTTCAAGAATCTTACTTCTTAGTGAAAATGAAACTATAACCTGCTCACAGTCTGCCCAAGATTCTTTCGTCGACAATTTAGAAGGTCGAAACAAGCGCATCAGTATTCCCTTCTCGATGTAGTAGCAAGGAACTTTGTCAATATCTGATTTCTGAACAGCCTTTTCATATAAATTACTCAAACTACAGTCTTCCTGCTGTAATTTAACAAAATTATATTTAGAAAGGTTTAACAGATCAGGTAAGTTTGAATGATTAATAGAAACATTAGGTACATTCTTAGGTTGCTCATCAGTAGATTTCTTTGAGCGAGTTACTACACAAATTGAATCCTTTGGCTTAGTACCTTGTGACTCTTGTTAATCACATTTGCTCTCAGGATCATAAATTATCAAATTGCACATTACTTTACTACCCGCTAAATCATTACCGAGGAAAAGATCTACATTAACAGGAAATTCATTGTCAGTGACAGCAACTTTTACAGTTCCATTAACATAAGGGCAATCAAGATTCACTTCAGCAAGTGGCAATACTTTACGACTTGAAAAGTCTGAAACAACTACATGTTCATTAGTAAATTTAAGATCAGGAACAAGACTCATGTATTATGGACTGAGCAGCCCCTGTATCTCTTAGTATAGATAATTTCTTTGAATTGAGAAGGCCATGGTAAACAAATTCTTTGAAATAATCTATCTGGTCAACAGCACAATGCAAACTAGTTTTCTTAACCACTGACTGGGATACCTTACTAGACTGATTGGCCACTTTGCAACCTGGTTTTGTACAATTCTTTATTGTGTGGCCAGGCTGCTTACAATAAGCACAAGAGCTAATACTAGTTGCACCATCACCATCAGTATCTTTAGACTTATCAGGAATTTTAGGCTCACTCTTATGAATTAAGGTATGGTTATCAGCAAGATTTCCAGCTTTCATTAGATCTTTGACCTCTCTCTCATCTATATACATCGAAATAGGTGGTGGTAATCTCCGATGGAATTCTTCCAAGACTACTAGATTAACCAATTCATTGAAAGTAGCGACTTTTTCACTTGCAAGCCATTTTTTAAATAACCTAAGCTTTTGATTAGCAAATTCTGTAAGTGTTTGAGAAGTAGTCCTAGTAGCATGCCGAAACAATTGTCTATAACCTTCGCTGGTGATAGCATAAGCGGTGCTAGAATATTCTGCTATATAACCTTGTAACATTCACCAATTAAATTTGATACAACTTGAATTACTTTGCCACGTAATTGGGGTTTAATTAACCATAACCACTGATCTGCAGGCCATTTTAGATTAGCAGCAATATCTTCAAAAGATATGAAAAAACTTTCAACGTCTTTCTCATCATAAAATGGCACAAGCTTTCTTGCTCTAGACAAGTCAAAATGAATGGGCTGTGAACTAGAAATATCAAACTCTTTACGGTGCTTTTCTACAGCTATTTTAGCCTTTTCCTCTTCCAACCTCTTATTCAACTCTGCCTCTTTAATCTTATATTCCAATTCCAAGGCCAAAAGCTTCTGCGTTTCCTCTAACCTCTTCCGAGAAAGATAATCCTCTTGTTCTTTGCTAACTTCCCTTAACCCTGGATAGGTACGGTGGGTCGTACACGACCCCGAGCGTCAAAAAAAAAGAGGTTTTTCTCACGTGACTCACCCCCGTGACTGAATTTGTGGGTGATCGACCTGCGAGTGCCCCTTTTTATTTGTTTTGCATTTTTTTGCTTAGTCATGTTACCGTAAGGAATTGGCAAGTAGTGTCGCAAAACTTATATTTTTATAGTGTTAGAAAGTGTTTCTAGATGATCTGGCTACCCATGCCTATCTTTTTTTTAGCCAGATATGGCGTATATATAGGTATGTGTTCGATTTTCCGGTGATTGCCATTTTTTCGTTTTTTCCCATTTCTTTCAAAATTACTACGTACTAAGGAACTATCACAGAGTAATGATTCCTCTAGATGTTTATTTGTCGGAAAATTTTGTTTACTTCTTTTTTGATTGAATATCATCAAATTTTTTTAGCTAAAATATTATATTGTTTCACATTTTTGTTTTTTTTTCGATTTTATTTCCCTTCAAAAAAATTTTTTTGGGTCAGAATTTTAATTTTATAGTCGTAAAATAATCAACAATTATCCAGGAACCCACCATACAATTTTTATGCATATCCAATAATAATTAGATTAGTAAATAACACCTTGAAATTGACATACCCTTCCTACATTTCAAGTGGCAGATTAGGGAGTCTGAGTCAGTGTGGTTGGCGGCCATTTTGTGGACATATCCGAAGCGTAAGTTGCCCTATCTATATATATTCTTGTTCCCTATAGAATTTGTGATATTTTGGTATATTTTTACCTGCATAAATATCATATTATATATTAAATATATGTATTTTTTTTACGAAATTTCTAAGTACTCAAAAAATTACCTTTAGATATGGCCCCTGATATAAATGTAATTTACAAAATAATGAAGATTTTTTTACATATTTCTATTTTAGGATAACATATGTTTATTCCCTAAAAAAAATTAGCCACTTCCTATTTCATTTGGGTACCCAAAAAAATTCATGAAATTTGGACAAATGTTTTTGGCCAAAAAAAGTTACCCTTTTTTTCTCATTTCAGATCTTCAC
>NC_090728.1:77513833-77526333 GCF_036898095.1 Palaemon carinicauda
TTTTTACACTCACGGTTTTACTTTCGTCCATATAGCTATTATTCTTGTGATCCTCAACTATCTGTAAAATATCGTTCGATGTTGATGTGTCTCTTATCTAACCCACCTTTCCTTCCGTTTCAAATGAAAAAAAGCATACATGTTCTCAGGCACAGTAGTTAAAAACTTCTTCATTAATTGCTTATTTTTATTTATCCCTTCATCCCAATACTTCTTCAAGTTTCTAAGCGACATATATACAGAGAAAATTATTCTTCCAGATTCATGCATACCTGATCAAACTCCTTTCTATGCCTATACTTAACACTTCCATTCGTGAATCTTACCTTTTCCATTATTTTACTTTTCACATTTTCATGTTTGACATCCCTTATAGAACAAATATCCTGTCGAGTACTCACCAATTTCTCGCGCATTTAGTGTCTTACTATCACCATACATAGCCTGATACCACTTTTCATACTCGGGGAAAAAGTCACATATATCCCTATCACCCTGTCCATTGTCACCATATACATAGTAAACAAATCTCTTGTCAAATAATCACCTAATTCTCTAGCCCAAGCTCTCTTGCCCTTACCAGACGTAGGCTGACAATATTTCTCATACTCCTGGAAAAAGTCATATACTAGTACATCCCTACTACTTTTTTTCATTATGTTTTTTCCCACAGGGGTAGCCCTCTCATTTACACTGTCTAATACACTTCTTCAAGTCTAATCTTACTATCATCTACCTACTACTAAACTCATTTGATTGTAATAAATCTAACTCTACACTTATATTATTATCCTTAATCTTATTCTTCTTTCTTATTCCTTCTTTCCTTACTTCACATCACTCTTTCTGTCCATCCCCAATATCCTTAATATTTGTACGTTCTTCACTATTACTAACTCTTCCTTCCCCATAATCACTTAACTTAGCCTTTTCTTTCACTTCTAACTTAATACCCAAAGCAGAGGAACTTCATCCAACTGCCCCTCATATCGTGAACTCTTTCATCTTTCGCCTACTACTTGATCAAATTTGTTCGTCTATTCGCTCTCTGTTCTCTCTTATTCTTAACTTTGAATTGACATTGTCTCTGTAAGATGTTATTCCTGATTACAAATGTACTTTTTACAAGCACATTCAGTTTTCTTCTTCAATTCCACAAACAAATTGGCTTATTAAGAAAGTCTTTAAAGATTTTCAGTGATCTGTCAATCCATAGTAAATGTTTTAATTCTTTTATTATTCTCCCGGCTCGTCTTTAGTTGCTGACGTTCATCTTAATATATTGGATAGAAACTTATAGTCTACTAAATTCCTTATTTCTGACCTGGAAGTTAATCTTTGGCACCGCCATTCACGTAGTTCTTTGCGCACGTTGCCTAAGATTTTTAATATACTGTAGATAATCCCAGACTTTACCCTCCTGTATGTAGTACTAGTGTGACGGTGCCGAGTGAGGGTTGTGAACTCAAAGGCAGGATGCAATCAACTGTGTTGTTTATTATGGAACACTCTTCTTTATATACAAAACCTCAAGGCAACAGGACATAACCTGTTCGAGAGACAGACAATGTTAGAGAGCAAAACGGAGACATGATCATTCAGGTTCTTTTTAGTGCGAGGGAAGAGCGCAGATACAAGCATAATATATACAAAATAATTATGTACAATTGTGTGACACACGGTTGGTACATGGCTCCCCCCCTAAAAATGACATACTATACATGTTAAATAGGGCGCCCTGATCTAGAGAGGCGAACTGTAGGCGGGTCATCTGGCAGAAGATAAGCAGGTTTTAGACCATCAATGGAGACCCAGTCTTCTTTGCCCCGAATGTTTAGTAGGAATGCTTTCGGACTGCATCGGATCACAAGGAAAGGGCCCGTGTAAGGGGGCGTTAGTGGTGGCTTGCTAGTGTCGTTGCGCAGGAAGACGTGCGTTGCAGAGTGCAAGTCTGTTGGTATGTGATGCTTCGCTGGGGGCTTGTAAGTCTGGCGGCACGGAGTAAATTTTCCCACGACGTGACGTATGCGCTGGAGATCGTCAGAGGAGGTTGTAGAAGGAAAAAATTCGGCAGGGACGACCAACGGGTCGCCATACACCATTTCAGCTACCGAGACGTCGAGGGCGTCTTTAGGAGTGGTCCTTAGTCCCAGGAGGACCCAGGGAAGCTGAGTAAACCAGTTGCAATCCTTGCAGCGGGACATCAAAGCTGCTTTGAGGGTGCGATGAAAACGTTCAACCATTCCATTGGCAGCGGGGTTGTAGGCCATTGTCTGATGTAGGGTGATGCCCAGGAGATTCGCTAATGACGTCCACAATTGAGAGGTGAAAGTGGTTCCCCTGTCAGAAGTGATATGCTCAGGGATACCGGATCTTGAAATCCATCCAGAGAGTAAGGCAGATGTACATGAGGCGGACGTTGCAGTTTCCATGGGAATGGCTTCAGGCCAACGAGTGGAGCGGTCGATGACGGTAAACAGGTAACGATGTCCTTGTGATGTGGGTAGGGGGCCTACAACGTCGACGTGAATGTGTGCGAAACGACGCTGAGGTTGAGGAAAGGTGCCCACTCCTGAATCCGTGTGTCGATGTACTTTGGAAGTTTGGCAAGAAGTACAGGCGCGGACCCAATCCTTAGCTTCCTTAGAAATGCCGTGCCAAATGAACTTTGCCTTCAGCAGCTGTGCAGTAGAACGGCACGAGGGATGTGAAAGGCCGTGAATGAAATCAAACACCTGTCGGCGCAATGGAGCAGGAATCCAAGGTCGCGGTCTACCAGTACTGACGTCACAGAGGAGGGTGGTGTTGGAGTCTTCGAGGGGAAAGTCTTCCCAACGGATGGACGTGCAGGATGTCCTACAAGCTTGATACTCTGGATCCTGTCATTGGGCTTCAGCCAGGGCGTTGTAATCCAATCCCAGTTGAACGGCAGCCAACGTGTTTCTTGACAGGGCATCGGACGTATTGGAAGGTGCAATTGTATTCAGCCACGGTGGAGAGATGTCGGCCTTGACGGGCGGACCAGGCGTCAGACTGTCGAGTGAAGGCGTGCACCAGAGGCATGTGGTCTGTGCGAATGACGAAGGGCGTACCTTCTAAGAAATGGCGAAAGTGACGGACAGCCAGGTGCACCGCCAGCAATTCTCGATCGAAGGTAGAATAACCCAATTCTGCCTTCGACAGTTTTCTGCTGAAGAAGGCCAATGGGCGGGGAGAGCCTTTGACCACCTGCTCGAGTACTGCACTAATAGCGACGTCGCTGGCATCGGTGAAGAGAAGGAGAGGGGCGTGTGGGATAGGAAAAGTGAGAGCCGCAGCAGTTGATAGGGCATTGCAGAAGGCTGCTTCTTGAAGGGGACCCCACTTCAGGTCCTTTGGCTTGCCCTTGAGGGAGGCGTAGAGGGGAGCAAGAGTGGCGGCAATGGCTGGCAGAAAACGGTGATAATAGTTGATCATGCCCAAGAATTCCTGCAGAGCTTTGACGGTCGAGGGCGCGGGGAAGTTCTGAACGGCTGCTACCTTCTCAGGGAGGGGATGGACTCCTTCAGGAGTGATACGGTGCCCTAAGAACGACACTTCGTTGGCGCCAAAGGTACACTTGTCGTACCGGACTACAAGGCCGTTTTGTTGCAGGCGGTCGAGCACGATGCGCAGGTGACGGAGGTGTTCCTCTTTTGAGGAGGAGAACACAAGTATGTCGTCCACATAACATACACAGAAAGGGAGGTCCCCTAAGATGCCATCCATGAAACGTTGAAACGTTGCCCCAGCATTACAAAGGCCAAAACAGGAGTAATTGAAGGTGTATGTACCAAATGGAGTAGTGATGGCGGTCTTGGGGATGTCTTCTGGGTTCATAGGCACCTGATAATACCCCTTCAGGAGGTCGAGCGTAGAGAAAACCTTCGCTTTGTGCAGGTAGGAGGTCAAGTCGGCAATGTTTGGGAGGGGTAGTGATCCGGTTCTGTTTGCATGTTCAGGCGCCTGTAATCCCCGCACGAACGAAGGGAGCCGTCTTTCTTCAGAACAATGTGTAAGGGTGACGACCATGGGCTGGAGGCCTTTTGGCAAAGGCCCATTTCCTCCATTTCGGCGAACGTCTGTTTGGCGGCTGCCAATTGTTCCGGTGCCAGACGTCTGAATTTTGCGAAGACTGGGGGTCCCGTCGTCTTGATATGGTGATAAATACCGTGCTTGGCAGGAACCGTGGGCGTTTGGCGAAGTTCTGGACGGAAAACCTCCGGGTACGACGTGAGGAGGTGGGCGTAGGCATCCGTGGGTGCGTTGATGTGGAGAGCAAGGTTAGAGGGGGCGGGTTGAAGAGGTGTCGACAAGTACGTGTCTGCGTTGACCAATCATCGGTGGGCGACATCGACCAGAAGGTGGAAATGAGAGAGGAAATCCGCACCGAGGATTGGCATTGTGACGTCAGCAACGAGAAACTTCCAATTGAATTTACCGTTTCCGAACGATAATGTGAGGTTCTCGTAACCGTAGGTGGGTATCGCAGATCCGTTGGCAGCTACCAAGCGGACGTCGGCAGATGTAGACAGACTACGTCGTGCCTTGAAGAGTATCCTTGGCAAAAGAGAACGACAAGCACCCGTGTCTACCAAAAATCGCACGCCCGTTCCTGCATCCTGTAAAAAGAACAGATTAGAAACATGGGAGGCCACCGCCACAAGCGATGGCCTACTTACATGTTTTTTGGCCACTGACAATCCTTGGCACATTTCTTCTCGGTTGCCCCGAATCTGAAGTTGTAGTAGCAAAACTGCGGCGGATGGGAGGTAGTAAGTGGCTGTAGAAGTCGTTCGTTGGGGCGCGAGCGATTGTTGGGTGGTGGGCTGCTTTGTCGCTACTTCGACACGTCATGGGGTAGGCGTGTATGTCCTATGGCGTTCATGTCAGCTTTGGTTAATGTTGAATAGGCATCCTCGTCGTCAGGGGTGGAGGCGTTGATGGAGGTCTTGAAGTGGCTGTCCATAAGGGCGTCGGCTTTGGTCATCAAGTCCTTTATGGGTAAACTATCGACATCGGGTATGGCAGCGCGTACAGGTTCGGGTAAACGGCGTATCCAAAGGGCACGAAGTAGGTTCACCTCACGAGGAGAGCCATCTGCGGCAGGTTGAAGGCGAGCGATACTGGTCATTTCCCTGAGGGCAAGCGAAGCCCTTTGGTCCCCCAACGGTTGATGCGAGAACTGAAAAAGCTTTGCTATACGGGCGGCTGGCGACGGCGAGTACTGCTGCAGAAGGTATGTTTTGAGGGCGTCATACGCTATTGGGGTGTCTCCTTGTTCACAAAGCCAGTCGGATATTTCTGGGAAGGTGTCCTCGGGTATCGCCGCGAGAACATAATCCGCTTTGGTGGTTGAGCGAGTCACGCCCCTGATACGAAACTGGACTTCTGCACGCTGAAACCAAGCAAACGCCTCTCCGCTGGCGAACGGTGAAAGTATCAATGGGGCGGCCGCAGCGCCAACTGCTGTAGTAGAGTCCGTCATAGTACCAACGATGGAGGGGCGAGGGAGGTGGGGGTGGAAGGCAGTGGAGCGAGTCGACTTCCGGGGTCACCAATGTGACGGTGCCGAGTGAGGGTTGTGAACTCAAAGGCAGGATGCAATCAACTGAGTTGTTTATTAAGGAACACTCTTCTTTATATACAAAATCTCAAGGCAACAGGACATAACCTGTTCGAGAGACAGACAATGTTACAGAGCAAAATGGTGACATGATCATTCAGGTTCTTTTTAGTGCGAGGGAAGAGCGCAGATACAAGCTTAATATATACAAAATAATTATGTACAATTGTGTGATACACGGTTGGTACACTAGGTATGCGGTTAATTCTAATAGTTATACCTTCTCCGTCACAAGGTCCAATACTACAAAACATTCTAGAACTTTTATTTCATCTGAGATCAGATTGTGTAATGATCATCCTGATCTGGTAGACGGATCAGTTGAAATTCTGATGTTCACATCTTTTTTATCTTTTATTTTTCTGTTGACCAGGTTGAGACAAACCTCGTTTTATAGCTTGTATATGACAGATCTATTTTAACGTTGTTGCTAATCTTTGAATATTTTATATTATTTATTCATTACTTATATATAGTTCATATTCTCTTCCCTTATTTCCTTTCCTCACTGAGCTACTTTCCCAGTTGAAGCCTTTGGCCTTGCAGCAGTCTGCTTTTCCAACCATGGCTGTAGATTGGCTAGTGATACTACTACTACTACTACTACTACTACTACTACTAATAATAATAATAATAATAATAATAATAATTATAATACAACTCCCGTTTATTTACAATTCTCTTCAGTTCTCTTTGTTCACTTCACTTCTAATCTTCACCTTTCAACTTCTTATTTTCTTCTTACAATTTCTCTTCTCATCCCTTATTTAATCCTAATTTATCCTTTAATGCCCTTTCTTCTTCCTCCACTTTCATTTGCAATCCTAATGCTAATTCTACCATCATCACTTCCCTCTGTCCCACCTCGGCAGTCCCTATCCGAGCGCTAAATTAATGTTGAGGGATGCAAAAAAGAATCCCCACACTTTTGAATCTTTCTTACAGAAAATAGTTTCTTCAAAACAAACTTTTCCTTTACTTTATCTCAGCAACTATACACTTGAGCAAAAAGGACATTTAAACAAAATATCATCGGTAAACCTCTGTTAATCTGACGGCGCAGTCAAATTCAATACCAATTCTTGGGCCAGCTGTTCCCGGCTTGGGAGCAATGGGATAATTTCTGAGTTGCCATGGAGTGACATGAAAACTATGACTTTGAATCAAAGGGAATTTCAATCTCACACCATTATTCCAGGACCTCAAAAATCGAATTCTTAATTTCAAATCACCATGTTTCTATAGTATACCTTGTTACGGAAGACTTCGGCTTTCTCTGACTAAATATTATCTGAAAAAATAGTCTCACACTAATCAGCTACTGTGCCGGCCATTGCTTATAAGGGCTCAGCTTTTTCTCAATGTCTTTTGACATAGTGTTTGTCCTGCTGGTCTTGTGCATGGCATGAATGCTCCTTTTAGTTTTATTCTGGATTATGTTCTTACCCCTTTTTCATATTTTTTTTTCTTTTTTTTTGAGGAAGAAGTGTTTTTGGGATACAGTTGTTGGTGCTCTTGTGGATTTGCAGCTTGGGAGAGACTTGTTTTTATGTACCTTGGGTTTTCGGGGGGAACTTCTCCTACTGTGTTAGCTATTGGGACTTGCAGTTCATCTTCTCGGTACTATTTCAGATCAACACCAATCTGACAAATCATAAGGAGAATATTTTGTTAGATTTATGCGATTTTAATCAATTTGATAACCGTTTCAGGCACAAATCAGTATTTTGTTCATCATGTAATAAATTAGTAAATCTAATTGGTAATCCTTATTTTTACAGGTATAAAATCCACAGTACAGAATACACCAAAAGCTATTTTCTATAAATGATCCTTCAATGTGATTGAACGGAAAAGGGTGAGTAAATATCTATTTTTTATTACTTGGAGAAGGGAATACTAAACAACAAAAAAGTACAAACCACTTGTAACCTAGTGTTCATCTTGGGAACTACTAAATTTTACACCATTAAAAGATGAATCTAATGGTTAGATTTAGGTTAGGTTACACTAGGTTACATTTAGGGTAGGCCCTTCGCTAGGTTGGATTTAGTTTATTCATGCTTAAAAATTATTTATACAAGTGAAAATTCATCTCATATTCTAGAAAGCGGTCATGAGTTTGGGTAACAAAAATCTTTTTGATAGGAAAACTACTGATTTGCTCCAGAAAAGGTTATCGAATTCCTTCAAAGCCCACATAAATCTACTAGAAAAAAACACTATCTCCATAAATTATGAGGTTGCCGTTAATCTGGTAAATTACCGTTTTCTCTGATCTATACCACATTTCATTGATTGTTTCAGTTTTTTTTTTTTTTTCTGTGTGGTGTGCTGCAAATCTAAAATTAGGGCTTCATTGTGTTCTTAATAATCCGAATAGTTCTGAAGACTATATGAATTTTTGGTTTACATTCATTACAGTATCTGGGCAACAGAAACCTCTTGAATACAGAATCTCTGAGGCCATTAAACATGAAATCATATCTTGAGAAGAATCATGCAGAGCATTCAAGACAGGATATTGAGTTTTACAAGCAACAAGAAAGAAAATTGAAGTGACAGGGAATAAACCTAGGAGGAGCTTTTGAGCAACAAAAAGTTACAAAAGTCCAAGCTTCTCTGAAAGAGTAAATAAGCAGAAACCACACATGATTAGGGGAAGATTCATCAAACATTATACTGTTCTGGTTGTAAAATATATGCTTTGGAAGGCTGAGGCTCGCAAAGTTGAACATGTGCTCTTGCTAAATAACACAGTTTAACGTTGTATCCATGACATATCGGTAGATATGAAATAGCAAGTTATCAGTGAGATTAAGGATAGTCCCTTTGGCTTACTTGCATTCCATGTTGATTAGTTAACTGATGTAATTTCTTGAGGGCAACTACATTAATTTCGTCGCTATATCAAATGAAATGGAATAAAAGAAAATAATTTCATCAGTACAATACTACAACAACAGCTGAAAAGATCAAGGGAAAAAGGATTTAATTCTTTGATGCTGGTAAAATTCAGCAGGGCATGGATATAGCGTATGTACAGTTGGTGCTCCAGCCATACTTAGTTCCAAATCTGTGTTCCAGGGTAAATAGAAGAAACTGGCACCACAAGCAAAAGTAATCGACTGTATCTATCATTGCTATGACTTGTCATCCAAAACACTCCAATTCTCATTGAATGTCCTGGAAATAGTTAGCAATCAAGATGGTTAATTTCCTCAAGGAAGTAAACCTTAAGAGTTGATTGTTCAAAGAACTGCGTAAGGACATGAATGCTAAACATGAAATGCTGTTATTCCACACTATTGTACATTAGCTCTCAAATGTCTAACATTTCTTGGGTGTGCAGGGGAAACGCGACCTCCTGCAGCATTGCAGAGTGGAAAAGTAGAATGAACAACTAGCTTATCTTGCTGAAATTTTTTTTATGGTATAATCAGTTGAACTCATGACTCCAGGGAAGAGCAAATACTATAATTAATTTTCAATATAATCTCAGATAGTTTGTTGCTAGGCTTTAGAACTGACACAGGAGAGTGAACACAAGGAACATTGCTATGTTTGAAATATTCAGAGGTGGAAGACAACAATGGGAAAGTATGTGATCCATTGCTGAAAACCAATATTCCTGATCACTTTAAGTTACTGGAGATGGAACCGCTGAAGTATTTTCCTGATTTGGGTGACAGTGAGGCCAAAAAATGTTAGAAATCCCTTTTTTGAGAACATTTGCGTGGAGAACCTCCCAGAGACAATGCAAGATGAATTCCTGGAACTCCGAAAGGACCCATTTTCCAGAGATGCAATTGAGTAGGGATGAGAATTTGTTTAAACATCAGCAGAATGGGTATCCGGGTTATACTATTTTTCTCTACTTACCTCTGTGAGCCTGGGCTTTACAAATTGCTGAACATTAAATTGAGATAGCGTAATTGACTACAAGTTAACCATGGATATCCCAATTCACCATTACCATGCAGTTTCAGTCATCCCACGTTGTATGTGAGGTACATTGCAGTTACTGCTAATGTTCTTTTTTTCAATACTTCATGTATACATAATGTGAATTTTCATGCAGTTTTCTAAATCACTGCAGTACCTAAAGATAATTATCTCCTATATAACTTGTATGTTGATGGAGTGGTGAGAGAGGTGAATGCTCGAGTGCTTGGACGAGGATTAAAACTGGTAGGCGAGAATGATCATGAATGGGAGGTAAATCAGTTGTTGTTTGCGGATGATACTGTACTGGTAGCAGACACAGAAGAGAAGCTTGACCGACTAGTGACAGAATTTGGAAGGGTGTGTGAGAGAAGGAAGTTGAGAGTTAATGTGGGTAAGAGTAAGGTTATGAGATGTACGAGAAGGGAAGGTGGTGCAAGGTTGAATGTCATGTTGAATGGAGAGTTACTTGAGGAGGTGGATCAGTTTAAGTACTTGGGGTCTGTTGTTGCAGCAAATGGTGGAGTGGAAGCAGGTGTACGTCAGAGAGTCAATGAAGGTTGCAAAGTGTTGGGGGCAGTTAAGGGAGTAGTAAAAAATAGAGGGTTGGGCATGAATGTAAAGAGAGTTCTATATGAGAAAGTGATTGTACCAACTGTGATGTATGGATCGGAGTTGTGGGGAATGAAAGTGATGGAGAGACAGAAATTGAATGTGTTTGAGATGAAGTGTCTGAGGAGTATGGCTGGTGTATCTCGAGTAGATAGGGTTAGGAACGAAGTGGTGAGGGTGAGAACGGGTGTAAGAAATGAGTTAGCGGCTAGAGTGGATATGAATGTGTTGAGGTGGTTTGGCCATGTTGAGAGAATGGAAAATGGCTCTCTGCTAAAGAAGGTGATGAATGCAAGAGTTGATGGGAGAAGTACAAGAGGAAGGCCAAGGTTTGGGTGGATGGATGGTGTGAAGAAAGCTCTGGGTGATAGGAGGATAGATGTGAGAGAGGCAAGAGAGCGTGCTAGAAATAGGAATGAATGGCGAGCGATTGTGAAGCAGTTCCGGTAGGCCCTGCTGCTTCCTCCGATGCCTTAGATGACTGCGAAGGTAGTAGCAGTAGGGGACTCAGCAGTATGAAGCTTCATCTGTGGTGGAAATGTGGGAGGTTGGGCTGTGGTACCCTAGCAGTACTAGCTGAACTCGGCTGAGTCCTTGGTTAGGCTGGAGGAACGTAGAGAGTAGAGGTCCCCTTTTTTGTTTTGTTTCTTGTTGATGTCGGCTACCCCCCAAAATTGGGGGAAGTGCCTTTGGTATATGTATGTATGTATGTATAACAACAAATTATAATTTTTTCAGGTAGTAGATACTACCGCTAGATATGAGGTCTTTTGACTGGTCAGACAGTACTACATTGGATCCTTCTCTCCGACTATGGTTTATTTTTCCTTTGCCTACACACACACACACACACACACACACACACACACACATAGTCTGGCCTATTCTTTACATATTCTCATCTGTTCTCATACACGTGACAACACTGAGATTACCAAAAATTTCTTCTCCATCCAAGGTATTACTGCACTGTAATTGTTCAGTGGCCACTTTCCTCTTGGTGAAGGTAGAAGAGACTCTTTAGCTATGATAAACAGCTCTTCTAGGAGAAAGATACTCCAAGATCAAACCATTATTCTCTAGTCTTGGGTAGTGCCATAGCCTCTGTATCATGATCTTCCGTTTTCTTGGGTTAGAGTTCTCTTGCTTGACGGTACTCATGGGCAAACAATTCTATCTTATTTCTCTTCCTCTTGTTTTGTTGAAGTTTTTATAGTTTGCATAGGCGATATTTATTTCATTATAGTTACTGTTCCTAAAATATTTAATTTTTCCTTGTTTCCATTCTTAACTGGGCCATTTTCCCTGTTGGAGCCCCTGGGCTTATAGCACATGCATTTCCAACAAAGGTTGTGGCTTTGCAAGTAATAATAATAATAATAATAATAATAATAATAATAATAATAATAATAATAATAATAATAATAATAATAATAATAACATAATGTTCATATCTTTCAGATGTTGGCACCATTAAATGATTCTCAACTAGTAATAACTGTCTCTAAAAAGATGATCGGCACTGAACGGGGCCAGAGAATAGAATAGGTTGGGAACCACTGTCTTAGGGGGTCCATGTCATCACCATTCACATAAGTCTTTCAGGAGACCAGTTCTAGCTAATTCCTTATAAGAGCTGGATCATCAACATCCTATCAATCTCAAGTCCGTTTAGTTACAATCAATTTTCAAGATCCACATTCATAAGAGGAAGAGTGGAAAAGAACTATTTTCAACCAAGAAGGAGATGAAAATTAATCTGAAAATAAAAATAGAAAAAAATAGCTGAATTCTTAAATAATAGATTGCAAAGAGTTGTTGATGAGCACATTAGTGAGTATAGTAGTGTGTTATCTGGTGTTCCTCAGGGTAGTGTTCTTAGCTCATTACTTTTCATCCTATATACACACGTAAAGTTATTCATTAGATTCCTTTACAACGGATTTACCTTTTATTTTTTACAATTGGGCAAGCGTGTATGGAGAATGAGTAAACCTTATTTATAACCGTATTTTAGGCTTTTAACATGCAAGGACTTTGTTATAAATAAGGTATGTAATTTTTGTCTCATTTATAGTTATTTAAGAAACACATTTTCTTATGTCTTTTACCAGTTTGTATCTATCTGTTGATCATGATTATTAGTTTATATATGACTGATCAGTTTTATTGTTGTTACTGATTTTTAAATATTTCATATTTTTCATTCGTTACTTATATATGTAGCTTATTTACCTTATTCTCTTTCCTCACAGGACTGCTTTTCCTGGTGGAGCCCTTGGTCTTTCAGCATTCTGCT
>NC_090728.1:77531333-77541333 GCF_036898095.1 Palaemon carinicauda
ATACCCTTTACAATATACCCATATCAAGGGTATAACATATACTTGAGATACCCTTACTTAGGGGTGTATCGTAGGTAAAGAATACTCTTTTACAGGGTATTCTATACGACATAAATACCCGTGTATATTAATTATGATTTTATAATTAATATCTATTCCACCATTATATAGGTGTAGTAATAGCTTATAAGTAAATAAAGTAATAAGGTCAATGATTTTAAAAGTTTGGTTTATCAATTTATTATTTCCATTACACTTGAAAATCAAAAGTATATATATAATATAAAGAGTGATGGCAGAAGCTGCAAAGCAAACCGTACGCAGAAATCTGTGAAAAGAAAATATTTGTTAGTGTGTGTGTGCCTGAATATATAAATATATATATATATATATATATATATATATATATATATATATATATATATATATATATATACATATAAATATATATATATATATATATATATATATATATATATATATATATATATATATATATATATATATATATAGAAAAGAAAGGAAAAAATATCATGCATAAATACCTAACTGTCTACTACCTCAAGTCAAACTGATTAAGAAATCATTGGCGTCAGTGTTTGCTTACAGACTACGCGTAATCGTAATGTTATTAACGTTTAGCTGAATACGTTGTTTATGGTTTTTTTTCCTCCCAGACAGCTTGACGCTCTCTCTCTCTCTCTCTCTCTCTCTCTCTCTCTCTCTCTCTCTCTCTCTCTCTCTCTCTCTCTCTCATAGTTAAGTACTAATGATAATTTCTTACTTATTTTCCCCGGTGTTAGTAATAATGATTTTTCAGACTATCACAGCCTGAATGCAAAACTAATGATGATGTCTGACAATTTTTATTCGTAACCACTGTTTATGCTTGCATAGATGGACAGTTAGTGTTCTTACCTTGGTTAACAGATGAAATGCAGTGTAGATATTATAATCCCGATGACGCTAATTGGAGCAATTTATCTTCACTGCAGAGCAGACGCAGAGTCCAGACGCCACTGAAATTTCCCGCCAAATTCCCTGGCTCTCGAAGAATCTCGAGACGGCAACAATGCAAATTGCCAAGTACCGCATTTTGTAGGAACTTGCTTCAAAACTATCCATAACTCAAAACCAATATGTTGTTAGTAACTTTTTTGGTGCATTACACTATCAGTGTAACAATATGGTGATTTAATACAGAGTAAAAGTTCATTTCATGACATGATCACACAAACTTACCAAGCCCATTTTAAGACAAAGTACAATAGAGGGTATATTATTCACAAAAAATACCCTGCCTCCTGCTGTAGAGGGGTATTTTTGAGCCTTAGGGTGTTTTACATGTATATAAACCCCAGCTCACTCATTATACCCTTTCTGTACCTTGAACTTTTTACAGTGTATTTTCCTGTGACTTATTTTGTTATTATGTAAAAAATTTTTAAACTTTTGTGATGTATATAGAATATATTTATTTTTGTAAAGAGTGTATATATATATATATATATATATATATATATATATATATATATATATATATATGTATATATACATATATATATATGTATATATACATATATATATAAATATATATATATATATATATATATATATACAGTATATATATATATATATATATATATATATATATATATATATATATATATATATATATATATATATGTATGTATATATATATATATACTGTCTATATACATACATATATATATATACATATATATATATATATATATATATATATATATATACATATATACATATATATGCGCGTATGTACATTATATATATATATATATATATATATATATATATATATATATATATATATATATATATATATAAATGTGTGTGTGTGTCTGTGTGCCTGTGTGCATGTGCGAGTTTGTAAGTAATTGTTTTGTGTGCATGGGGTTATTCACAATAATTTGTTTTTTCTATTAGCAGAAAAAGGTTAACTTTCGTACCGGAAGAGTGCAAACTATTGCTCTGTGCTTAAGTAGTCCTTTACACGCATGAAGAACCCGTTAAATGCTAGGAACTTATTTCTTTTAAAATAATTTTGTCCCGAATTGAGGATAAATTTTGCTGAAGTACTTTTCATACTCTTTTCTTCTTTCCTCAAAGACTGTACTAGGTAGTAGATAATAGGTTGGTCAGGGCATTGCCGCTAAAGAATTATTGGATCCTTCTGCTGTCCAGGTAGTAGCTTACTACATTGGATCCCTCTCTCTAGTTACTGCTCATTTTTTCTTTGCCTACACATGCTCTGAATAGTATGGCATATTCTTTACACAAATCCTTTATTCTCATACATCTGACAACACTGAGATTACTAAACAATTCTTCTTCATTTAAGGTGCTAACTACTGCAATGCAGTTGTTCAGTGACTACTTTCCTGTTGGTAAGGGTAGAAGAGAATCTCTAGCTATGGTACGTAGCTCTTCTACGAGATGGACACTCCAAATCATTTACACTTGGGCATACTATTCTCATCTTATTTCTCTTTCCCTTGTTTTCTGAAGTTTTTATAGTTATACATGAAAAATCCAATTTAATGTCATTGCTGTTTTTAAAATATTTTATTTTGATTGTTCATTACCTCTCTCATAGTTCATTAATTTTCTACCTTCCTTTCCTCACTAGGCCAGTTTTCGTTGTTGGAACCCTCGTGCTTGTAGCATCATGTATTTCCTATTAGGGCTGTAGCCTTGCTTATAATAATAATAATAATAATAATAATAATAACAATGGAATGTTTGCTTTGTTTTCGAAAATGAATATAGAAAATAAATGAACAATTAAAATAATGAATGTAGGATTATTATTATTATTATTATTTTATCATTAGTTGCTAAGCTGCAACCCTAGTTGGAAAAGCAGGATGTTATAAGCTCAGGGGCTCCAACAGGGAAAATAGCCCAGTGAGGAAAGGAAACAAGGAAAAAATCAATTGTTTTAAGAACAGTAACAACATTAAAATAAATATTTCCAAAATAAAATATAAAAACTTTAAAAAAGCACGAGGAAGAGAACTCTAACCCAAGACAGTGGAAGACCATGGTACAGCGGTTATGGCACTAACCAAGAATAGAGAACAATGGTTTGATTTCGGAGTGTCTTTCTCCTAGAAGAGCTGCTAACCATAGCTAAAGAGTCTCTTATACCCTTACCAGGAGGAACGTGGTCACTGACCGATTACAGTGCAGTAGTTAACCCCTTGAGACAAGAAAAAATTGTTTGGTAATCTCAGTGTTGTCAGGTGCATGAGGACTGAGGAGAATATGTAAAGAATAGGCCAGACTATTCGGTGCATGTGTAGGCAAACGGAAAGTGATCCGTAACCAAAGAGAAGGGTCCTATGTAGTACTGTCTGACAAGTCAAAGGACCCCATAACTTTTTAGCAGTAGTATATCAACGGGTGGCTGGTGCCCTGGCCAACCTTTCTTTTCCCCTTTTGTCAATGCTCACTATGATTTATGTCTTTTTGTGTGACAAAAGGTCATCAGTCTATTCCAGATTACAAAGATTAAATGCTGGTATCCTCGATGTTTGGAAAAACTCACTCAGAATTCTAAGTAGGCCGTAGGGCTATTTATACCCTTTTGATTTACCTACTTGGGTACATACAATAGGTATAAACTGAAGAAATCTAAAACTGATAAATATGATATAACCATAAAAAAATAGCCTAAGAGACAATTTTCAGTTTCAGACAATCGTTCCTGTTCGTGATAAATACAGACAGTAAGTGTGTTTAAGAAGAGAATATGATCTCAAATCGGTTTTGTTTCTTAGCCATACAAATATAGTTATAATTCATTGAAGAGTGAAAATATATCTAAAGGATCAATAATTACCTAAATATGTTGGTTTTAGCTACATGATGTCATTTTAGATAACAACTTTCCGCATATACTATAAAGCAAGCGAGCTCATCCTTCGAATTGTGCCTAAGATTAGAGTATGCACAACTAGATCAGGCCTACCTACAAAGATGATCTAGATATAAGTTTGAAATTGATACTTTATCTGAACTTGAAGTCCCATGAACACCAATAACCGAATCAGCATTTTCCATCTAATTCTGTGCTCTGAAGTTATTATTAAAAAAGTCTTTTGAAAAATTCTTCCTATCATTCCTCTTGTAAACAAAACAAAAAAAATTACCTAATCGTAATGCAAAATATTTCATTTCAATACTATTCAATCGTTTACCTATCTTTGTATAATTAGCTATATTTCTTATTGAAATTTTAAATCTTAATACTGGCAGACTATACTGTACTATACTATACTATACTATACTTGGTGGATGCTTAACTTAAACGACTACTGGATAAACATACGCGGCATTGTTATCGCCAAACGTAACAATCTGTTCCGATCAATTATACACTTCGAGTTAAGTGCTGTAATATAAAGAACGAATAAGGATTTGCCCCTGAGAAGGGTGCCCATCCATCTGATGGAACATACTAACTTTAACAAACCCGTAATGTATTTCTTATCACTTCATCAGTCGTTTCAAGATCATAGAAGATAGCACAGGAAGGGTAATGTATCACCAGACAGATGGGAGGCAAAGTGGGCGGAGTCACCCCCTAGGATAAAATGGTGTAAACTTAGGGTGGAAACAAATATGAACAGGTGATGAACACGATTGATTTTGAGGGAGATAAGAAGGTTTCATCTTTTCATCAGACTCGAAAGGGGACTTATGAGCTCGCGGCCACAGAATTTGGCTGAAAGAAGTAGATTTGCATGTTGGTTAAATATAGTTTTTCTCATCCATGAAGAGTCTGGGAGTGAGTCTGAAAACCAGTTAGCCGGGCAAAGGGGAAGGATTTGGGACTCTCGCTTCTCCTGCCTGAGGCCATTGGCTCCTCCCCTCGACTCTCCGAGCTTGAACATCATCGTGTCGAAACTTTCCGCTCCCTGTAACGCTTTCTCCATCATGCCTTCTAATACACCTACGGTTTAATGCCAATTTTTAAGCTACTGCTGATTCGCAGAAATGGAACCACGCAGCATAATTGCATTTTGAAGTTATCATGGTAACAATACTACAAGATTTTCTTTCTACTTCGCGTCAGACGCTAAGAATGGACCTGTTTTGAAATGTATCAAGTTGAAACGGGACGGAAGGCTGAGAAATAACATGCAGTGTCCGTGGCAGTGTTTCCATCAGCTCCCTATTACCTTGAGATCAAACGGCGGAGGAACAACAAACACCGTACGTTTTGCGACCCTGATAACGACAATGATGATGATGATGATGATGATGCTGTTTTGATGGCCCAAGCCTTAAATCAATTCCGAAAGGCTATCCAGGAGGTTTCTTGTTCACCCAAGCCACAAGGCACAACCGGATATGCTCTCGGCTTAGGATTTTCGCTCATCTTGACCAATACCGTTCGGCCTTCCAAGTTCCAATGAGGATATGGGAGGCAGATTAAGGGAGTTTCAAAGGGCGCCATTCTGCGCTGCAACCACGAAAAGGTACTGATGCTTCATTACTGTAGTCGGGGGTCGGGTCATCAGTGTTTAATAATACCCTTTGCCCTGTTTTTCTATTGAGAGGACCTCATTAATGGTGATGGAATTAAGGGCTTTCATTAAAGAAACAATAGTATTAGAGATTTATCAGCATAGGAAAGATTTTTAAAATCCAGTTTATTTGCTTTCAGTGTCAATATATTTTTTTTCTTTTTGTTGCATATTGGGTTACTGAAAAACATTTTTAATTTTTTCCTTAAAAACTTCAGTACCATTGAATTGAAAACGAGAAAGTATCTCTAACACTATTTTATGTTTATTCTGAATGAGGAACAAACTCGTTTATAATTTCTCATTATTTTTACACTTGAATATGACATATTTATGTATCTGATATAGCTCTAATTCTTGGAAACATTTATCGGTAACTTTGAGCCTTTGTGAGAGAATAGTAGTTTTCCCTTTTTACTTAGGTCTACATAGGCCTACACATTATATTTACAAGATATTATATTCCCATTTTATTAGGCAAATTAATCCATGTTTTCTATAGACATTACGCTAAAGGATGATGGGCACAAAATAGTAATACTTAGAATAACAAGAAGGAGTGATGAAAAGTTCGTTTCAATTTCTAGGTTGTTATGGCTTATTAGTAACGACTCTGCCTAGTACTCGTCAGACTGTGGTTCAAATCCTGCTCAAACTCGTTAGTTCATTTTGTGTATGCAACATCACCCTCCTTGTGAGCTAAGTATGGGACGTTTCAGGGAGCCTATGGGGCTACCTGCCGAGTCATCATCAGCCATTGCCTGGCCCTTCCTGATTCTAGCTTGAGTGGAGAGGGGGCTTAGGCGCAGATCATATGGATATATGGTCAGTCTCTAGGGCATTGTCCTGCTTGCCAGGGCAAAGTCACAGTCACTTGTTTCTGACATTCACGAGCAGCCTTTAAAACTTTTACAGGGGAAGAGTAGGAATAAAATATTGATGTGCCTCTTTTAGCTCACCTATAGCCTACTTGAAATTAATGAAAATAATTCCCGTATCAAAAATCAAAATTTGTATCACGTCTCGTTAAGAAAAAAGAAAAGAAAAATTAATGTAAGAAAACAGGGTGATTTTCTTGTGTTAATAGTAGCACGTGATGTCAAATGCTTAAATCTAAAGCATCTACAATTACTGAAGTTGAAATAAAAGCCTCTGAATTCCATGTACAGTAAAATATGAGGGAAGAGACGAATATTGATCTGCATAAGCAATCATTAATATTTATTCAAAAAAGAAAAAAGAACTATTCCATAAAAGAATGAACCAAGTTAAATATATGTTTAGTTACTTTAATTGTACATTAGACTGTTAACATGTGTCAGGGAGAAAGAATAAACTTTCGTATACAGGATTAATTTTTCTTCTTTTCTATTTTATTGATTTACCTAATTTTAAGGACTATCATTGTCATTGATTTTTTTTTTTTTTGCGTTTTTCCTTAAGAACGATTATGCAGATAGCAACAAATCTGAATATTATGTCAGATTAACTGAAATAAAAGAGGAAGTTACCCGGAATTAAAAGAATAAAAATGCATTAGCAGCATTAACTATAGAGGTTCATGAGTCTTCTTTTTCTTGTTATAAAAGTCTAGAGATTTATGACGTATGGCACATGAGCTTCCTGATAGAGGCAATAACTTGGGTGAGCTACTTTTTTGTCTAGATTACTTGGCTCCTCTGACCAGACACAGTGTGACGGTGGGAGTCTCCATATGGCATCTGATACTCTTGTTACTTCTTTTATTTGTAACCTTTCTTCAATGTATTAGAGTTGCCAGGTTTCTAGCACCTCCTTATTAGAAACTGCTATTTCAGTTGCCATAAACGAGGCTGTTACTTTTTATGTTTATGAATGATGGAAAGAAATTACATATAGTAATGAATTTATTAACGTGGCCTCATACTAAATCTTCAAAAAAAAAAAAGAAAAAAAAAAAAAAAAAAAGTTTTTCAAAGGTAGAAAATAATTGCTCTTCTATTAGCTTCTTTTAGTATACAGAACTTTGATTGGCCAGACAGCATTACATTGGATATTTCTCTCTGGTTGCTGATAATTTTCATTTTGCCTACACATACATCCAATAGTCTGGCCTATTCTTTACATATTCTCCTCTGTCCTTATATACCTGGTAACATTGAGATTACCAAATAATTCTTCTTCGCTTAAGGGGTTAACTACTGTCATTGTTCAGTGGCTACTCTCCTCAGTCTTGATGAAGGTAGAAGAGACTCTTTAGCTACGGTAAGTAGCTCTTCTAGGAGAAGGACACTCCAGAATTAAACCATTGTTCTCTAGTCCTAGACAGTGCCATAGCCTCTGTACCATGGTCGTTCACTGTCTTGGAGTAGAGTTCTCTTGCTCGAGGGTACACTTGGGCACACTATGCTATCTTGTTTCTCTTCCTCTTGTTTTTTAAAGATTTTATAGTTTATACATGCATATGTAAGATTTAGTTTACTGTTACTGTTCTTAAAATACTTTATTTCAATTGCTAACTACTTCTCTTGTAGTTTTCTTATTTCCTTTCCTCACTAGGCTATTTTCTCTGTTGGAGCTACTGGGCTTATACCATCCTGCTTTTCCAACTAGGATTGTAGCTTAGCAAGTAATAATAATAATAATGTATGCAAGTAGGCATACCTTATTATGCCTTTCCTAGTATAAAAATGGTAGCTTCAATGTTTTTTGAAAAGATGTAAGTGCTACATGTCTTAATTAGTTTCAAATGGTAAATGACTTTTCACTCAGGAATATTCTGATAAAGAATAAGTTCTTTTACAGGTGTAAGAACGTCTTCTGGTATATAGGAATCAATCATCGATCATATGAGTACCAGGACCTGTAAATCAATACTTATCAGTTTGTTTCAGTTACAGCATGATAATCGTTTATATCATATTTGCTGCCAATAACAAGTTCTCTTTCTTTTTTTTTTGTCCCAACCTTGGTCGTTTTGGATGGTATCGGGTAAAGCTTTACATATGAACATTAAATGATCAATAGTTCTTATAACCGACGCCCCGCGAACTTCTGAATTCTAGCGGGTCTTTGGCTGTGCTAGCTAAACACATTTGATGCTAAATACATCCCCGACTTTTTTTTTCTTTAGAAATCAGACGTGTAAGGGGAATTACTCGTGTTCTGTAAAGGGAAGCTTTTATAGACAATTACGTCAGATCACCTGTATACACAATGTTCGCAATTATACTGTTTAATTTATCATCAAAGAGCAATGATTACCTATGAGGTAGGTTTGTCGATCATGTTCAGTGACTTCAACGGTGATAACTAAATCCAGGAATTAATAGAGAAGTAACCAAAGCTTTCTAAATATCTGTTTGTTAGAATATTTCAAGATACTATGAAATCAAGATCAGCAATAGGAAAACAGTTCATAGCATACAGCTACTCGAACGAAAAAATGCAATTAAGAAATTAATTTCCATTAATTGGTTACACTACTCTTCTCCCTTAAGGTGAAAGCAAATAACTAGTATCCCAAAGATACAATCATAAATGACCAGGGCAGGCCCACTCGTTTACTTTAGCCTTTAGGCCTCCTCTTCAGTTTCATTGCAATAAGCAATTCATTATGTATGTCACGAGGAAAAATTCTCAGACAGTGAACATATTAGTATAGCTATATTGTACTAGGCCTATATTTTGAATATCGGGACATTATTATGTTTTTTTTTCTTTTTTCAATATTTAGAACTTAGTATAGGATTATAATTTCTTTATATTCACGTTGTTCTTAAATTCTATGTTGCGAATTCAATTTACCTTATTATCATTTTTATTATTAAGTTAAATCCTATTGGTAATTTTCAGTCGATATCTTACAGTTCGATTTGATAAAACTTAATCTAAATGGAAGAGAAATATGTAGATTCATTTTCCTGTTAAATAAGGATTAGTCTTTTATTTACAGAAGCTAATACAGTGTTTCTTTTTCATTCTCAGCTCTTGAAATTAATGCCAATGGTGCTCGATCACAAGAAATATCCCTTTTTTCAAAAAAATACATTTGTCAATGGTAGATTATCTTATTCTCTATAATTGCTCACTTCCAACAATAACCACCTTGACTAAACTTTGCGTAAGGCAACGTACACAAATTTGGCAGTTTTTCACATAAAAAAATATAGTTTAACTGACAGGTTTACAACATATCCAAAAGGTTATCTTTTCAGGCTACCTCTTTTATATAGAATGTCAACACCAGATTAAATTTTAGACAAAAGATCTCTTTTTATGTCACCAATTCCAATCACATCATAATAATATTAGAATAATATTTCACTAATTGATGCACCATATCTCTACTCGACAGAGGTACATGGAGTCATATAAGCCAAAAGGAAAATAGTTCCTAAAATAATTTTGTTTTCTCCATTAAAATTATTTTTACACTTGCCGCTATT
>NC_090728.1:77553833-77566333 GCF_036898095.1 Palaemon carinicauda
ACAACTTAACAAGTGGTACAGATTGCATCAGATATTTCTTCTAGAAGCTTCCCTGGCATGATCGAAGTGGGCATTTTTGAGGAAGCCCATACAGATGCAGAATTGTTAAAAAGAACGCCTTCTATGGAGATGATCACTGCCCTCTGTAATTAACTCCGACCATACATGGGTATATAAACTTCAAGAAGAGATTGTCCAAGAGAGATAGGGCAGGACATAAGACCAGATAGGAACTATGTCCGAAGCAGATAAGATCCAAGTCCTAGCAAGATAAGAAACCGAGAAGACCAGAAGTCTGATAGAGCCATTTTCTAACTTTCCCTTCAGACAACAAAAGCCTATCTCCAAAAGATCCTGCTATGGCCGAGAAGAAGAGACCAATTGAAGCAGTCAGCCCTCCCTGCTTGTGATAAGAAGTAGCAAACGCTGCCTGCAGCCTGCCTTCATTCAACAGTATCATTGAATCCTTGGAAGAAAACATCTGATGTCCCTTCTTGATGCCACCTGTACCAACCATGTGTCACACGATCGTACATAATTCACTTTGTATATATTATGATCGTATCTTCGCTCTTCCCTCGCACTAAAAAGAACCAGAATAAACATGTCTGCGTTTCTCCTATGTAACATTGTCTGTTTCTCGAACATGTAATTTCCTGTTGCCTTGAGGTTTTGTATATAAAGGAGAGTGTTCTATAATAAATTAACTCAGTTGCTTTCACACTGCCTTTGAGTTCACAACCTTCTCTCGGCCCGTCACATTGGTGACCCCGGAAGTCTACTCGCTCCCACCACCTTCCACCCCCATCCCCTCGCCCCTCCATCGTTGGTACTATGACGGACTCTACAGAAGTTGGTGCTGCGGCTGCCCCATTGAAACTTTCACCGTTCGCCAGCGGAGAGGCGTTTGCTTGGTTTCAGCGCGCAGAAGTCTAGTTTCGCATCAAGAGCATGACTCGCTCAACCACCAAAGCAGATTATGTTCTCGCGGCGATACCCGAGGACACCTTCCCGGAAATATCCGACTGGCTTTGTGACCAAGGAGGCACCCCAATAGCGTATGATGCCCTCAAAACATACCTTCTGCAGCAGTAATCGCCGTCGCCAGCCGCCCGTGTAGCAAAGCTTTTTCAGCTCTCGCAACAACCGTTGGGGGACCAAAGGGCTTCGCTTGCCCTCAGGGAAATGACCAGTATCGCTCGCCTTCAACCTGCCGCAGACGGCTCTCCTCGTGAGGTGAACCTACTTCGTGCCCTTTAGATACGCCGTTTACCCGGACCTATACGCGCTGCCATACCCGATGTCGATAGTTTACCCATAAAGGACTTGATGACCAAAGCCGACGCCCTTATGGACAGCCACTTCAAGACCTCCATCAACGCCTCCAACCCTGACGAAGAGGATGCCTATTCAACGTCAACTGAAGCTGACATGAATGCCGTAGGACATACACGCCTACACCGTGACGTGCCGAAGCAGCGACAAAGCCGCCCACTACCCACCAATCTCTCGCGCCCCAACAAACGACTTCTACAGCCACTTACTACCTCCCATCCGCCGCAGTTTTGCTACTACCACTTCAGATTCGGGGCAACTGCGAAGAAATGTGCCGAGTATTGTCAGTGGCCAAAAAAGATGTAAGTAGGCCATCGCTCGTGGCGGTGACCTCCCGTGTTTCTAATCTTTTCTTTTTACATGATGCAGGAACAGGCGTGCGATTTTTGGTAGACACGGGTGCTTGCCGTTTTCTTTTGCCAAGAAAACTTTTCAAGACACGACGTAGTCTGTCTACATCTGCCGACGTCCGCTTGGTAGCTTCCAACGGATCTGCGATACCCACCTACGGTTACGAGAACCTCACATTATTGTTCGGAAACGGTAAATTCAATTGGAAGTTTCTTGTTGCTGACGTCACATTGCCAATCCTCGGTGCGGATTTCCTCTCTCATTTCCACCTTCTGGTCAATGTCGCCCACCGACGATTGGTCAACGCAGACTCGTACTTGTCGACACCTCTTCAACCCGCCCCCCCTAACCTCGCTCTCCACATTAGTGCACCCACGGATGCCTACGCCCACCTCCTCACGTCGTACCCGGAAGTTTTCCGTCCAGAACTTAGCCAAACGCCCACGGTTCCTGGCAAGCACGGTATTTATCACCATATCAAGATGACGGGACCACCAGTGTTCGCAAAATTCAGACGTCTGGCACCGGAACGATTGGCAGCCGCCAAACAGACGTTCGCCGAAATGGAGGAAATGGGCCTTTGCCAAAAGGCCTCCAGCCCATGGTCGTCACCCTTACACATCGTTCTGAAGAAAGACGGCTCCCTTCGTACGTGCGGGGATTACAGGCGCCTGAACATGCAAACAGAACCGGATCACTACCCCCTCCCAAACATTGCTGACGTGATCTCCTACCTGCACAAAGCAAAGGTTTTCTCTACGCTCGACCTCCTTAAGGGGTATTATCAGGTGCCTATTAACCCAGAAGACATCCCCAAGACTGCCATCACCACTCCGTTTGGTACATACACCTTCAATTACTCCTGTTTTGGCCTTCGTAATGCTGGGGCCACGTTTCAACGTCTCATGGATGGCATCTTAGGGGACCTCACTTTCTGTGTATGTTATGTGGACGACATACTTGTATTCTCCTCCTCAAAAGAGGAACACCTCCGTCACCTACGCATCGTGCTCGACCGCCTGCAACAAAACGGCCTTGTAGTCCGGTACGACAAGTGTACCTTTGGCGCCAACGAAGTGTCGTTCTCAGGGCACCGCATCACTCCTGAAGGAGTCCATCCCCTCCCTGAGAAGGTAGCAGCCGTTCAGAACTTCCCCGCGCCCTCGACTGTCAAAGCTCAGCAGGAATTCTTGGGCATGATCAACTATTATCACCGTTTTCTGCCAGCCATTGCCGCCACTCTTGCTCCCCTCTACGCCTCCCTCAAAGGCAAGCCAAAGGACCTGAAGTGGGGTCCCCTTCAAGAAGCAGCCTTCTGCAATGCAAAGAAGGCCCTATCAACTGCTGCGGCTCTCACTTTTCCTATCCCACATGCCCTTCTCCTTCTCTCCACCGATGCCAGCGACGTCGCTATTGGTGCAGTACTCGAGCAGGTGGTCAACGGCTTGCCCCGCCCATTGGCCTTCTTCAGCAGAAAACTGTCCAAGGCAGAATCGGGTTATTCTACCTTCGATCGAGAATTGCTGGCGGTGCACTTGGCTGTCCGTCACTTTCGCCATTTCTTAGAAGGTACGCCATTCGTCATTCGCACAGACCACATGCCTCTGGTGCACGCCTTTACTCGACAGTCTGATGCCTGGTCCGCCCAGCAACGCCGACATCTCTCCGCCGTGGCTGAATACAATTGCACCCTTCTATACGTCCCTGGGAAAATGAATCCCGTTGCCGATGCCTTGTCAAGAAACACGTTGGCTGCCGTTCAACTGGGATTGGATTACAACGCCCTGGCTGAAGCCCAACGACAAGATCCAGAGTATCAAGCATGTAGGATATCCTGCACGTCCCTCCGTTGGGAAGACTTTCCCCTCGAAGGCTCCAACACCACCCTCCTCTGTGACGTCAGTACTGGTAGACCGCGACCTTGGATTCCTGCTCCCAGTGAAGCATCACATACCAACAGACTTGCACTCTGCAACGCACGTCTTCCTGCGCAACGACACTAGCAAGCCACCGCTAACGCCCCCTTACACGGGCCCTTTCCTTGTGATCCGCCGCAGTCCGAAAGCATTCCTACTAAACATTCGTGGCAAAGAAGACTGGGTCTCCATTGATCGTCTAAAACCTGCTTATCTTCTGCTAGATGATCCGCCTACAGTTCGCCTCTCTAGATCAGGGTGCCCTATTTAACATGTACAGTGTGTCATTTTTAGGGGGGAGCCATGTACCAACCGTGTGTCACACGATCGTACATAATTCACTTTGTATATATTATGCTTGTATCTTCGCTCTTCCCTCGCACTAAAAAGAACCAGAATAAACATGTCTGCGTTTCTCCTATGTAACATTGTCTGTTTTTCGAACATGTAATTTCCTGTTGCCTTGAGGTTTTGTATGTAAAGGAGAGTGTTCTATAATAAATTAACTCAGTTGCTTTCACACTGCCTTTGAGTTCACAACCTTCTCTCGGCCCGTCACACACCCCTTTTGTGACGTCTTCGAATCCGGTCATGGTGCGTGCCAGTTTCATCTGAACTTCAGTCGCCCTCCTGCAATGTTCTTGAGCCTTACTTCCACAGTATCATCAAATTCTTGGAAGAAAACCTCTGATGTCCGATCTTGATGCCACCCTTTTGTGACGTCTTCGAATCTGGTCATCGTGCTAGTTTCATCTAAACTTCAGCCGCCCTTCTGCAACGTTCTCAAGCCAGAAGTCTCCGTACCAGCATCGTCTCAGCAGCTGCAGAAAACCATCCCTTAAATATTTCTACCTTACTGACTGTTCCTCTTTTCTGTTGGTGTTTGATTGGTTTGATTTGTCAGTTAACTAACCGAAGAAGTAACATAGGTTTTCTTTGTAAGTTTCTGAATAAACGTATTGTGTTTTTCGTGAGTTTCATTTTATATTAATTTCCCATATTTAATTGGTTGTTGTTGACATTTATTTCACTTATTAAAAGAACCGTTAACGATTTTGAGATCGTAACAAGAACAAGAAAAGTTCGATGAGAACCTAATCATAGGAGCAGATATGAATGGTAGATTGGGAAAGGGAAAGGGTGGATTTGAATAGGTACGTGGAGGCCATGGGATTGGAATTATAAATGAAGATAGGGAGCATGTATTAGAGAGGGCTCAGAGTTTTAAATTGTCATGTATGGACGCATGGTTTCAGAAGCTAAATAAGCAACTAATAACCTATGAAGTTGGAGGAGTTGAAAGCCTAATAGATTTCATATTGGTTAGAGAAGCAGACCAAATATGTGAAATTAGCTGTAAAGTGACTTTTGGGGAAGCCTGTGTTAAAGAACATAGAGTAGTAGTGATGGATTTTAAATGAGAGTTAGAGAACGTAAGAAGAAAAAAAAAATCTAGAATTAAGCTTTGAGACCTTAAATGAGAAAAGTGTGAGCAAATTAGGAGGATTGTGTGTGAGAGAGAGAGAGAGAGAGAGAGAGAGAGAGAGAGAGAGAGAGAGAGAGAGAGAGAGAGAGAGAGAGAGGCGTCTAGAAAGGTTGAACTTAGAGATTGGACCAGGTAACAGAAAGAAAAATATCTATAGGGGATAGGGAGGAACAAGTGGAAGGAACTAGCGGATATGGTGTGTCGAAAGAAGAAAGGTGTTGGTAGGACAGAGAGCTGCAAGAATCAGTTAAAAAGAAAATCAAAGGCATTTAAGGACTGGAAAGTAAGACAGGCACAGGGAGCAGAGGTACAGTACTAATAAGAGAAAAAAAAATAGGAGAAAAGTAGGTATAGCTATTGGAAGAAGGGTTAGAGCAGTTAAATGAAAGGCTAGGAACAAGGGAAGGAGAAAAGGATATCTTTAAGATTTCAAATTTGATGAAAAGACAGACTGGATTTGGAGCAACTGGTAGTCATCAGGGACATAGATGGAAACATATTGTATAGGGATAATAAAACTAAGAGGAGATGGCAGCGAGAATATTTTCAACAACTATTGAATACGGAGAATTATAGAGAGAGGAGCTGGGAGAAGTACAAAAGGGTGGAGGGTCCAGTGATGGAGATATGGAGTATGGAAGTTAAGCGGGCATTGAGTAAAATTAAGAATGGTAAAGCACCGGGCCAAACAGAGTTTGAAATTGAAATGGTCAAGATACTAGCTACAGAAGGGGACAAATGGATGCCGGATTTATTGAGAGCACTAAGGGATGATGAAATAGTTCTTAAAGACTGGAAGGAGAGTCTAATGGCATACTGTACATATTTAAGCAGATAGGTTACTTCAAAGAATGTGGTATCTAGATGGGAATTAAACTAACAGAACATGGTTTGAAAATTTTTTGAGAGGATACAAGATGAGTGATTGAGACATATTGCAAATATTGGAAAGCAGCAGTATGGATTCATGAGGAGAAGAGGGACTATGGATGACATCCTTATGGGATATCAGTTACAGGAAAAGAGATTAGAGAAAAACCAGAAGCTCTTCTCTGCTTTTGTAGCTTTAGAAAACCCTTATGATATATTACCAAGAGAAGTGATATTTTGGTGCTCGAGGTAGAGGAAACTCCCAGAATAGTTGGTTAGAATGATAGATATAATCTACAAAAGATCAACGGCAAAAGTAATAACAGCAGTTGGAGAAACAGAAACCTTCGAGGTTAGTGTTGGATTACACAAAGGGTCTGTATTAAGCCCTTTTTTATTTGCCCTAGTCTTGGATGTGTAAAGTGAAGAGATCAGGAAGGAAGAGTAATGGGAGTTACTATATGCAGATAATTTGGTGATTACTGTTGTAAAAGAAGAATAATTACAGGGAAGGGTTGTAGAGTGATCAACAAGAGAGTTTTGAATGGGGTGGCTTGAGGGTGAATGTGGATGAGACTGAAGCTATGGTGAGTCGCAGGGAAGGTAGGGACAGGAAAGGCATACATTAAAATAGAGGAGCAGTTATAAAACAGGTGGAACAATTTAGATACGTGGGATTTACTATAAGCCAGGAGGAAGGATGTGAGGATGAAGTTGAAAATAGGATAAAAGCAGCATGCAGGAAGTGTAGGGAGATAGCAGGAGTGGTATGTGAAAAGAAAATGCCAATCAAGCTAAAAACGAAGATCTATAGCAGAGTGATAAGACAAGTGTTAATGTATGGATTAGAAACGCGAGTTTTAAGGTAAAAAGAGGAGGCAAAGCTTTAAAAAACTGATATAAAAATTCTGGGGTCGATTATGGAAATATCACTGTTTGAAAGATTGGAATAGTATGAAATAGGAAGATGGTAGGCTTAGTAAAGATGATAAGAGTGTCATTACAGAGATGGTGTGGTTATGTGTTGAGGATGGATGGTCGGGTGGGAGTGAGCCAGGCATGGATGAAACCTGTTAGAATTAGGCAGAGAATTGGATGGTGAGATAAGGTGAAGGATGATATTGTGAGAAGAGGTTTGATGGAAGAGGATGCCTTTGATCGAAGGCATTGGAGAGGGGGCATCAGACTGCTTACCCCTTAAGGTAGGGATAACAGTGCAAAAGAAAAAGATATATATATATATATATATATATATATATATATATATATATATATATATATATATATATATATATATATATATATATATATATATACTGTATATGTACACACACACACACATATATATATATATATATATATATATATATATATATATATATATATATATATATACAGTATATACTATATTATATCATATTATAGTCCCATGTCTGGGAACCAAAAATATAGTATATTATATATTAAGGCTGGGTTACATATGGGTTATTAAAAAACTCTTGGATATAAAACTGTGCCATCCAGTACTTTAGCAAATAATTTTATAACTTCAAAAAATATACCCTAACAATACTCAAAATCCTATCAACACTGTAATGTTCAAACCTGTAATCAAAACACGGCCTGGTTATCACCAATATTTAAAACTGACTTGCTCAATCCAAAGGGTCTGGGCACCAAAAAAAATACTACGGTCCCGCGTCTTGGAACCAAAAATATCATATGTTATATATTACAGCTGGCAAGCTACACAACCTCTTGAGTTCCAAACTGGAAAATACTAATACCATGGCTCTGAGACAATTATATAACTCCCAAAAAGCAATATATAAAAACACTGAATATCCACAGGTCTCTTAAATACAATCAAAACAAAACTGGGTAATTATTCTTAAGAATTATTTAAAATCACCTCTTCCTTCGATTCTTTACCAGGGGTACAAGCGAATATTGAAATAAACACCTGTGACTGGACTAAAACACTCTTTACAAAAATAAATATATTCTATAAAAATGACAACACTTTGAAAGAATTTACATAAAAAAATAAATCACTCGAAATATTAAGTCTGAAATAAACTTAGATAAAGACAAAAATGTTACGCTCTGAAACTTATATAATCACTTGGCTCAAAATATTAAGTGTGAGTAAACCTTAGACTAAGATAAAAGAAATAATTACACTCTAAAAATTATATAATCACTTGATTTGAAATATTAACTTTGAATTAAACCCTAGACTAAGACAAAAGAAATAATTACACTCTAGTGCTTAGACTCTTAAAGATCTTACATAACGTAACTGATAAACTTAATAGCTTCACATATTTACATAAATCTCGGTGGGCCTTGTTACAAAGATTTATACAATGCCAACACTCACCGCAATACAATAAATTTAAAATCATCTTAAACATCTTTTGTATCGTTTCAGCACACGATTTACATTGGGGAACAAAATCACTTTGGAGAGGACACACTATAGGTAGTAGAGAGAGAAAGGGAATTTTGGCTCTTTCCCAGGAATGCTGTTTCCCTTCTGCTGCTATGTAGCCTTGGGGTGCCTATATATGAATTAGGTAACATTTAGAATATTCTAATAGATTATTCTCATGGCTTGGGGGCCGGCTTTTAGTGATACCAGAGTTATCAACTATCACTTATTAAACAGGAGAATCAACCTCGCTACACGGCAACTCTCTCCCAACTTATCCGCCCACCCACAGTTTCCATAAATAAAAAGAAGATAAAATCTAGGCCTGGGGTTTTCGAGAACCTTCCAAAACCCGAGGCAAATATGAAAATTCTGTATTTTCTCACAAACATGATGCAATACCTCATAAAAACATAAGACAGATTTACAAACCCATCCATGCTCGTTTGGATCATATAGCATTCCTAAACAAATCACGTAAGACTTCGTAACAAAATACGTAAAAATAAAAAGTTAATTATTGAAAATAGCATAAATTTACACATTCTGACTCTACATGAGAGGAACTCACCTTAGGAGGTGGCTATTCACCTCAAATACACAAATGAAATATGTAAATAAAATACATTAGTAAACTACTCACTCTACACTAGACCAGCTTCGTAGGAATATACAGTATATATATATATATATATATATATATATATATATATATATATATATATATATATATATATATATATATATATATATATATATATATATATATATATTATGCCTAATAACAAAACACCATGACAGCACAGCAGAAAGGTTTTAGAGATGGGTATTCAACAACTGACCATATACATAAATTTAACCAGCTAATAGAAATACACAGAGCATAGGCCAATATGTATGGCATGTGTAGACTATGAGAAAGCTTTTGATTATGTCAAATCTTCAGTATTAATAAAAAACCTTCGAAGACAAGGAATAGATGAATCTTATGTTAGAACACTTGAAGATATCTATACAGAATTACAACAATCTTAAAACGTCCTAGTTATAGTGAGAAAATTCTGATTGAGAAAGGAGTTAGACAGGAAGACCACATCTCTCCTATTCTGTTCAGCGTGACTCGAAGTAGTTTTTAAGAATTTAGATTGGGAAAATGTAGGAATTAACATCAATGGGGAATACCTTAACAACCGAAAAGTAAATCATGAGAGGAATTGCAAAAACTTTTAAAATAGATAAAGAGGGAAGAAATATAGGATTGGAAATAATTATGAGCAAAACTAACAATGAAAACACAGAGGCAACAAATAAAGATTAGGGATGAACTTCTGGAATTTGTTAGTCAATATACTTACGAATAACTTTAAGTGATTCCTCGGGACAAAAGACCAAAGTTAAAAGAAAGATAAGCCTTGGAGGGAGAGCTTTTGGTACACAAAATGAGATTATGAAAAGTAAAATGCTAATTTTTCTAACAAGAAAAGTATTTAATCAGATAGTCTTATACATCAGAAATTTGAAAATCTTATTAAAGTCTTAGAACATTAGCTAGTTAGATCTCATTGAGCATTGGAAAGAATAACGATGGAATAGCAACAGAAAAAGAGCTAAATGGCTACGACAGAAAACTAAAGTAGATGGTATTCTAAGATTATGTAAGAAGAAGAAACGGAAATGGACAGGACTTAAATGAGAATGACAGATAATAGATGGCGAAGAAAAATAACTGAATGGATCTTTAGAGGTTACAAATAGAACAGGAGAAGGAAGAGAAGACGATGGATTAAAAAGCTAAGAAAATAAGCTGGTATAGACCGTCATAGAAAGACCAGGATTTGACGGGAGTGGTAAGGGATGCCTGAGGTATTTGTTCTGCAGTGGACTAGCAATGGCTGATGATTTTATATATATATATATATATATATATATATATATATATATATATATATATATATATATATATATATATATGTATATATATATATTAATCAGAAGACTATGATCCACAACTAATTTTTAAGTTTCTGTGAAGATAATTGAAATCTATGATGATAGCAATGATAACTTAGGTGAAAAAGCATTTTAGGAAGATAAAGTTTTCTTGGGGTATGGAAAGCTGTGAAGGAGCAGTCTAAAAATAAATCGTGAGAAGAGGAAGGATAAGGAGGAGGAGGCAGCAGAGGGTGCACCGCCCCCTAGTGAGAGCCCACAAGTCTTGGTGAACCTCCGTAGGGATGCTCAGGATACAGTCACCGCATCTATTTTGGTCCCAGGTCTCGCTCACCCTCAAGATATACTATCATTCGCACGCACACAAAGGTCCGTGTATTTAAATATTCACACACTAGCAAACAAAACAGAAACATCGTGGGAGTTTGAATGTTTCTGCCAGGTGCTGGTAATTTCGTTATGCAGCGGCAGCATGAGCAAATTCACTAATGCGTCCTTTATCAACATGTGGCGACCCAACGTCACATCTCAAAAGCATTATTTTGATATTTTTATGGTTTTCATGTTTAAGTGAGTAATTTACTGCTCGTGAATTGGGGTAAAGAATTAGTTTATTTGAAATAGGCAAATGATTTCATTTGCTCGTGAAAAGAAAGATATAAATAATAGAAATAGCTCTAGAAGTGATCAGCAACAGTAGTGTTCCTTTGATAGCTTGGAGGAAAAGAGTAAGGGAGAGAGAGAGAGAGAGAGAGAGAGAGAGAGAGAGAGAGAGAGAGAGAGAGAGAGAGAGAGTATCTTTTTATCAAGGAAAGCTATCAGAAAACAAAACAAAAAATCTAATGAAGAAAATATTGGAGATGAGAGTAAACCCCAAACGAGATGGAATAGCAATAACAGAACTCTCCAAAAATATAAACAAACTAAGAGCTCGAGGCATTCTTAAAAATAATCAGACCAAAATCGATCACCTACCAAAGAAAGGAAGACGCATCAAGTTAATGAAAAAAAAAAAAAAAACTTGGAACAGGTTGCCAACAAATATTTGCTTTGAAAGATGAGAAAGGGGATATCAACAAAAGAGATAGTGATAAAAACTGTACAGGATTTCTATACAGTGATGTACATTAGCCATATAAGCAATAACTTTGCCCATAGAAATTATAAAACACCTAAGCAGGTACCAAAGGTAACAATATGAGAAGTATTTAAAGCATTATAAGACATGAAAAGAGGCAAAGCAGAGGATGGTATAACAATTTATTTAATAATACAGGGTGTTCAAAAAGCCTCGCTGCACTAAACATTCGAGGCCCATTGATCTCTTATCATTGTTGCAGTAATAAAGTCGCTGAATTTTATACAAAATGTTTGTAAAACTGCTCTATACCTACAGCTTGGAAAATTTTAAGATCATATTAATTCACAAAAAGAGAGACGCAAAAGACATTAAAAATTATCGCCCAATAAGTTTATACCAGTAATATATAAAATATCTATGAAGATCATATTAGGCTGAATAGAAAAGCAACCAGACGTTAGTCAAGAAAGAGAGTGGGCATGATTTATAAGTGAATATTCAACAACTCATCATATCCATGTATTTAACCAGTTAATAGGAAAAGCAACAGAGTACGACACATCATTATGTATACTATTTATGGACTGAGAATACTGTTGATTCTGTCAAAGTTTAAGAAGTAAGGAGAGCCCTTCAAAAGCAAGTAATATATGAATCTTATGTTAGATCTCTTGAATATAATTATATAATCACATAAAGATATATATATATAAAAATTCTTAATGAGAAAGGAGTTAGACAGGGAAACCTCTTCTCTTCAAAATCATTCAACACCTGCATAGAAGTTTTTTTTTTTTTTTTTTTTTTTTTTTTTTGAATTTAGATTAGGAAAGAGTAAGAATTAATATTAATGGGTAATATCTTAACAAATTAAGATTTGCAGATGACATAGTTCCATTGAGTTAATCATGAGAGGAATAACAAAAGATGATAGAAGATTTGAATAGAGAAAGCAGAAATGTACGACTGAAAATGTACATGAGCAAAATTAATATAATGTTCAATGAAAATACAGAGAAAAAAAAGAGTTATGGACAAAACTCTAGTCTAGAGATTGTTACCAGTCTCGAGATTGTT
>NC_090728.1:77571333-77591333 GCF_036898095.1 Palaemon carinicauda
TGCATGACTTGCAGCTCCTTGAGTTCCTCGGTGGTGAGCTCTTCGGGATGCTCATCGACGAGTTCGGTGATGTCATCTTCATCCACCTCCAGACCCATGGACTTGCCAAGGGATACAATCTCTTCGACGTCTTCCTCGGCGGCAAGCACAGGTTCATTCTCGGGGCCAAAACCTTCGAAATCTCTGGGAGCAACAGCATCAGGCCAAAGCTTCTTCCAAGCGGAATTCAGGGTCCGACGAGTTACTCCCTCCCAACCCTGATCAATGATCTTTAAGCAGTGCACGATATTGGAGTGGCTCCTCCAAAATTCACGCAAAGCACCGTCAAGTTGGTGCTTTGCGTGACATTAAAGCACTGCTTAAAGAAGTGCTTGGTGTACAGCTTCTTAAAATTAGAGATGACTTGCTGGTCCATGGGCTGGAGGATAGGGGCGGTATTCAGTGGAAGATACAACACCTTGATGAATTTATATTTGTCGATGATATCATCTTCGAGTCCGGGGGGGGGGGGGGGGGTGGGGTGGGGTGTGAGCGGGTGCATTGTCCAAACAAAGCAAGCACTTCAAAGGCAAATTCCTTTCCTGAAGATACTTTTTGACAGCAGGGCCGAAAACTACGTTTACCCATTACACAAAGATATGCCTAGAACGCCATAGAACATGTAGCAGGTCTTTATTAATTCTATGTGCTTTAAATGCCCTAGGGTTTTCAGAATGGTAAACTAACAAAGGCTTAATTTTGCAGTCCCCGCTGGCGTTGGCACAAAGCGCAAGAGTCAACCGATCGTTCATTGGCTTATGTCCAGGCATTTTCTTCTCTTCAGCGGTAATGTACGTTAGACTCGGCATCTTTTTCCAAAACAGACCGGTTTCATCACAGTTGAAAACCTGCTGCTCTACGTAACCTTCCTCCGCCACGATGCTTTCGAACTTTTTAACAAAGTCTTTAGCAGCCTTAGTGTCCGAACTCGAAGCTTCTCCATGACGAACAACTGAATGAATCCCGGTCCGTTTCCTAAATTTCTCGAACCAACCTCGAGACGCCTTGAATTCCTCCGTCATAGGATCAACTGAACTCTCCCCCGCGTCACCCCGAGAGCGCGCCGCCTTCAAGTCACTGTATATAGCGCTGGCCTTCTCACAAATGATCGTTTCTGTGATCGTATCGCCAACAATCTCCTTGTCTTTGAACCATATTAACAAAAGTCGTTCCATCTCTTCAAGGGTAGGGCTACGACGTTAAGAAATAATCATGATCCCCTTCGAAGGTTTCACTGATTTAATGGCTGACTTCTGTTTTATGATCGTCGAGATCGTCGACATATTCCGGCCATATTGTTTAGCCAGATCGCTAACACGTACACCTCGCTCATGCCTTTCTATGATTTCCTGCTTTAATTCTAATGAAAGCATAGACTTCCTCTTTTTCTCACCACTGCTACTACTTCCTGAACCGAAACTAAGCTTTTTAGGACCCATGATTACGGAACACAGAAAACAACACGTGAAAAGGCAAGATAAAAAACTGTTAAAACTGAGCGAATAGAGGACAACCACACGATGCGCACGCGATGAGAGGACTGATCAAGGTGACGCTCGATTGGCATCACTCCGATGTGCTGCCGTCTAGCGGCGTCAACAACAAACTACGCTGCACGCTTTTGAGAAAATTCCACGGGTAAGCGTATTGTTTACGTCGTATGTTGGAAAATTTGTATGTTGGGACTATCGTATGTAGACGTTCCACTGTATATATATATATATATATATATATATATATATATATATATGGATAAATATCAACACAACATCGTGTTCAAATAGAAATAAATTTCTACCTCATACTTGGGATCGAACGCTAGCCCCTTCTAATGAAAGGCCAGGTCGAAACCAACCATGTCACGAGAGCCCATAAAAGAATTGGAACCTGACGCTAACAGCTGTCCAAGGATTTACCTGGCGAGACATCAGTCTCTTACCAGCGAGTTTTACCCAATTCCCCGGGCGACCACGTGACACAATTGGTAGTAATTCATTCAAATTACCCCTAATGAGTCAATATGGATAAATATCAACACAACATCGTGTTCAAATAGAAATAAATTTCTACCTCATACTTGGGATCGAACGCTAGCCCCTTCTAATGAAAGGCCAGGTCGAAACCAACCAACCAATCCTCGGACAGCTGTTAGCGTCAGGTTCCAATTCTTTTATGGGCTCTCGTGACATGGTTGGTTTCGACCTGGCCTTTCATTAGAAGGGGCTAGCGTTCGATCCCAAGTATGAGGTAGAAATTTATTTCTATTTGAACACGATGTTGTGTTGATATTTATCCATATTGACTCATTAGGGGTAATTTGAATGAATTACTACCAATTGTGTCACGTGGTCGCCCGGGGAATTGGGTAAAACTCGCTGGTAAGAGACTGATGTCTCGCCAGGTAAATCCTCGGACAGCTGTTAGCGTCAGGTTCCAATTCTTTTATGGGCTCTCGTGACATGGTTGGTTTCGACCTGGCCTTTCATTAGAAGGGGCTAGCGTTCGATCCCAAGTATGAGGTAGAAATTTATTTCTATTTGAACACGATGTTGTGTTGATATTTATCCATATTGACTCATTAGGGGTAATATATATATATATATATATATATATATATATATATATATATATATATATATTGAATTATTGAAGGAAGCATGCTATTTCTTGTTTCCTTGCTACTGAGGAAAGGACAAAAGGAAAAAATAAAATATTTTAAAAACAGTAACATCAAAAAAATACTTCCTATTGTAAACTATAAAAAACATTAACAAGATAAGAGGAAGAGAAATAAGATAGAATAGTGTGCCCGAGTATACCCTTAAGCAAGAGAACTCTAACCCAAGATAGTGGAAGACCATGGTTCAGCGGCTATGGCACTACGTAAGCCTAGAGAACAATGTTTTTTTTAGTGCTATTTTCCTAAATAACCTGCTTACCATAGCTAAAGAGTCTCTTCAGCCCTTACCGAGAGGAAAGTGGCCACTGAACAATTAAATACAGTAGTTTACCCCTTGGGTTAAGAAAAATATTTTGGTAATCTCAGTGTTGTCAGGTGTATGAGGGCAGATGAGAATGTGTAAAGAATAGGCCAGACTTTTCGGTGTATCTTTAGGCAAAGGGAAAATGAACCGTAACCAGTTAGAATGATCCAATGCAGTACTGTCTGGCCAGTCAAGTAAATAGAAGGTAATATAAGAAATCCTTAGCTTTTCTCAGAATATGTGTTTAATTCCGTTTGGTTGATACTACTTGTCGTAGACATGAATAAAACAAAATTATAGTGCTTGAAGCTGTCAAGAAAGTTTTTTTTATACTAGTTTTTCGTTTTTTATACCATTTCATTCTAGCCATTTTCGATATAGTTTATTCATCTTGTTAGTTTAACCAAATACACCCAATTTTTTCAGGTATAGATTTCTGAGCTTTGGAAAAATCAATTTCAGTAAAACTAGCAATGAATCAGATACCATTCATATCTTTAAACTGTTGTTAATAAAATTATATTGCTCTGAATATACAGAATACATTTTCTGTGATTATTTTTTATTAAAGGATTCGTAAGTTGAAGACAGATATGAAACAGCGTTACCATATTCAAGATTCTAATCCCTACGACCTATCAGGAATAAGCCCATATGAAATATTAACACTGATATGAAAAAGGGGATGGAGTGTATCTAGAAGGGAGTAAAAATAGGGCGGTAATTCGTTGCGAAAGTAGGTGGTGACATTTGTGATGGCAGAGGGGTTAAAGTGAAGGTCCAGCGCTGAGACATACTCTGCTGGGTTTCGCACGACAGCCGCACCCACCGCTGGCTACGTTGGTTTGTTTCTTCGGTATCCTTCTCAACTCAGTCTAAATGCTTTTTGTATTTAGTACCTTGGTTCATTTCCAAATGCTGTCTGCATTTGGTTCCTAAAAATTTATTTTTCAGAGTTCCAAATGTTTTTTAATGCCATTTACTGCTTTTGTTGTCACATTCACTTACACTCAATTCTCTTGTTGGTTTCTGGACACTGACTACACTTGGTTCCTTGCTGAGTTTCCGAAGAACTTTACTTTCAGTTCCTTTGTCCATCTGTATTATGTTTTATTGGTCTGTTTCTGAATATTGTCTGCACTCGGCTCTCAGTTCTATTTTTCAGTCATCTGCGTTTGATTTTTAGGTAAATACTGTAGATATTAGGCTAGTTTTGTTTTTAGAACTATTTGAATTATGTTTCCTTATCCACACATGGGTATTGTCTGTGGCAATTTTCTCATTTTTTCCCCTTATTGTTACTTGCATTCAATTCATTGTTTATATATATATATATATATATATATATATATATATATATATATATATATATATATATATATATATATATATATATATATATATATATATATTTATATATATATATAAATTTGCGTATGGGCTTTTCCTATTTCTGTTTTCAGCCTTGAATTAATTGCCTGTTTTTAAACATTGCTTGCACCTTTATCCCTGCTATTATTTTCAGAGTCAATTCCTTTAATTATTTCTAAACATTACCTTCACTTCGGAAATGACCCTGTATTCTGAACTACTGTATTCATACTCAGTTTCTAGGTATACTGCATTTCTAAATATGGCCTGCAAATCAGACCTAGTTCTTCTCACAGAGTTATTTGCATTTAGAGCAGAGTTCTATTTCTTAAAATGTTTCATAATATTACTTCTGGATGCATTTTTTTTTCTTTTGCTCTGTACTCCCTTCTCATTTATTATATGCATTTCATTCCTTGATATATTTCTCAGAGTTGTTTAATGTATACTTGGATAACCCTTAGATACTTTTTCATTTTGTGTGCAGTCATATTTTACTATTCCAAGGGTGTTTATACCAATCCGTATATGATTACATATTCATGATTCATACAATATCTTAAGTTATATTATATGAAAAAATAATATATATATATATATATATATATATATATATATATATATATATATATATATATATATATACATACATATATATATACATATATATATACATATATATATATATATATATATATATATATATATATATATATATATATATATATATACATGTATATAATTTATATATATATATTTATGTATATATATATATATATATATATATATATATATATATATATATATATATATATAAATATATATATATATATATATATATATATATATATATATGATTATAAATATATATATATATATATATATATATATATATATATATATATATATATATATATAAATATATATATATATATATATATATATATATATATATATATATATGTATATATATATATATATATATATATATATATATATATATATATATATATATATATATATATATATATATATATATTATAATGTCTAGATCCCGAGTCCGAGCACCTAAAGTATATTATACGATTATGACTCCCAAAGTCTGAGTACGTATTAACATAATACGATACACTATGGCTCGTAACTGGGAACCAAACATATAATATGATATATATACTACTACTGGCAAGCTAATTAGCCTCTCGAATTCCAAATGAGCTTGTTTGCTTTTACATTAACACTGTCACACTTTAAAACATTAATACCCGAATTCTGTGACCGTTAGATAACTCCCAGACAGCAATATATAAAACTCTGAATATCCAAAGGTCTCATAAGCACACTCAAAACTAAACTGGGTAATTACCTTAAGTATTGTTAACACTTTTAACTCTCACTGTGGTTCTTAACAGGAACCGAACGGAGACTGGTCTTAAAATAGTGATGATTGGAATAATACACTCGTTACAAAAATAAATATATTTTATATAGGTTACATCAATTTTAAAGAATTTACATAATAATAAAATAATTAACTGGAAAAACTTAAATCTGACCAAACTTAGATTAAGACAAAAATGTTACGATCTGAAATTATATAACTTGACTTGAAGTATTATATCTGGATAAACCTTAAACCTTAGAAAAGAAATAATGCAATGAAAATAATACGAATGCTTGAAATAATTCTGAAATAATACAATGTTTAAGTTTAACTTTAAATGAATAATATCTAACCAGATCACATTAAAACCCTATTGTGTCTACAGGGCCGTTTACAAAAAGTGTTAGACAATACCAACACTTACTCTAATACAATGAGTTTAAAAATCACTTTTTATTTTAGCGTGATACACAATTTGCTTCGGGGCACAGAGTCACTGAGGCGTGGACACACTATAACGTACTGAACATTTTCGATATGCACTGGGTTGTGTGGGAGACAGAGAGAGGGGGGAAAGGCTGCGGTTCTAACTCGATCTCTATGTCTGTCAATCTCTGACTCTAACCCAGCCTTGGGTCACCTATATATCAGATTTTGATTAATTCCCAAAGGTTCCAGGATCGGGTTCTGGTAGCGTGGGGGTCTGTTCCTATGGCAAAGTTGCCAAATAGATAAAAATGCCAAGAGTAAAAGTCAGGGGGTTTATGGTAACTGTCAAATCAAGTCAACGCACTCGCAAGACGACTATCCCGGCTAGCTCTGCCTACCTATTGTCCTCGAAGTAAAAAAAAGATAACATTCTCTCGCCGGATTTTCTCAAAAATTCAAAACACGTAAAGAATATTTCAAAGCATATGTCACTGAACATTCTCTCTCTAACATGACCCAATACATTATAAAATAAAAAAGAATATTACCCAAGCCCTTGTTCCTGTCTCACATGAATCCTAAAAAACTTTCAAATAGACTATGTAAGACTTATCAAACATGCGTGAAATAAAAAGTTAATTCTTTAAAGATAATACGTAAATTACATATTTTAACTTGAATAAAGAATATAATGACATTCACAATGAAAGTCTTATGTAATTTGCATAAAATACTTATATCTACATGAGAGGGTCTCATCTTACGGGCTGGGTATCATCTCTTCAATACACAAATGAAAACAATATAAATAAATACAAATAAAATTATCAAAAAACTACGATATTTACTATACATTACACCAGCTTCGTAATATAGCTCCCCCCCAAAAAGATTATTTATTTGCGGCCTGAATCCATCGATTCACCCCTATATAAATAATTGGCAACTACGTTATCTTTACCTGATATATGTTTTACATTAATACAATATGGTAACAAACATAATGACGACGTAGTTAAACTTTGATTATTACTTTTCATCTTATTCACGAAAGATAAAGGATTATAATATGAATATAATGTAATCTCTTCATTTTGTGGTCGACTTACGTAAATTAAGAACCTGTTCATTGCAGCGATCAGCGCCATCAGTTCTGTTTCAACTGTTGAGTAGGCTCGTTGCTACTTTGACAACATAATGCACACAGGGTGAAGAATTTCTTCCTCAACTTCTTGCAATAAGACAGCTTCAATCCCGTCATCCGACACATCTATTTGGATAAGGAATTTCACCATGAAATCCGGTGCTTGAAGTCTCGGTTTCGAAGTTAATATGGTCTTCCTTTGATTTTTCCTTTATCCTTACATCTTTGTAACACAGGTGCAGTCACTGATCTACTCCAACATCCGGAATGATTCTTGTAACTCATTTGCGATAGGGAATATTCTTTCCGAAGCGTAGACCAACACCTGCCATCCTACCGTAACCTGTCTGTTTGTACTATTCATGCCAAACCTTTTCTTCACTCATCCTTGCCTCATTTTCACGTCTTCTAAGAAAAATTTCCTTAACTCACCTTTTCCTTTCCTCAATTCCTTAACATTTCTTTCCTCCGTTTCCTATCGATCCTTCTATTTTCCTGCCAACATTTTCTTAGGTCTTTTGCTGAAGGGTCCTGTAACCTGTCCATTTATATCCTTCCTACCACATCGTTCCTTTGTCTGTCCTTGACTCATCGTCATCATGACTTTTAGGGAAAATTTTCTTATCTCGTTAATCCTTTTCCCCAAATTCTTGGCATAATCACTTTCTGCTTTCTCTTGATCATTCCATTTTTCTACTATCATTTTCTTCGGTCTTTTCCTGAAAGGTTCTCCTCGTACCTCCATCGGGCGTAAGGGAGCTTCCTTGATGCACTCGATGGGCTTTACAGCCGTTTGACATACGTGACATGCACGGCAAAACTGGCTCACATCTTTATGCATGCCAGGCCAGAAAAGGTGTTTCATTATCTTCTCTGTCGTCTTCCTCATTCCCATATGTCAGGTTTTGTGCGCTATCACGATCACCTGTCTTCTCAATGGTGCAGGAATTAATATCTGGTGATATATCCCTCATTCGGCATTCTCAGGAATATCGGTGTGTCTATGCTTCCTCATAAGCAACCCATCCTTAAGATTATTAGGTCTGAGACTGCTGTGCCTCCGTCTCGTCCACCACATGGTAAAATAACTCGCTTAACGCTGCATCCTTCCGCTGCAATCTTATCGTCCTTTTCCTACTCAACTGTCCTACTTCTAATGTTGAATTTTCTAACTCTTCCAAGTCCATTTCTTCTTTATCCACTTGTCTACTCATCTGTCTCTCTTTTTCACTTGTGCGTACTCTTGTTTTCTTTTCTTGCTTACCATCAAGGGAATGCTCTTCTTCGTAAAACAATTCATGCAAGTTCATTGCTCCTTAAATTTCTTTTTCTTCTTTGTCCACTTTTCCGCTCGTCTGTTGTTCCTCTTCGCTCGGGCTTAATCTTGAGTTCTCTTCTTGCGTATCACCACAGGAATCCTCTTTTTCGGAAAAAAAATTCTCCAAATTCATTTCTTCCAGGCCCATTGTTTCTTGGTCCTCTTGTCCACTCGCCTGTCGTTCCTCTTCGCTCGGGCTTAATCTTGAGTCCTTTTCTTCGAAAAACAAATCCTCCAAATTTATTTCTCCCAGGTCCATTGTTTCCTTATCCTCTTGTCCACTCGTTCATCGTTCCCCTTCGCTCCGGTTTACTCTGGGCTTCTCCTGCGTATTATCAAGTGAATTATCTTTTTCGGGAAACAACTCCTCCAAGTTCATCTCTCCTTCGATTTCTCCTTCTTCCGCAGACACTTCCTTCTTCATACTCCTAGTCATAAACCACTAGGAACCAGAGATGGGTAGTCCTCGCGTTCAGTCGTAGGACTATAGTTCAAAGGTTTCTCCATTACAATGAGACAAGGCACGAACGGCGCTCCACCAACCTCATTACCCAGCAGGACGTCTACTCCTTCGACAGCCATTGAATCCTTAACAGAAAAGTCAAAATTACCTGTCATCAACTCACATGACAGTTTTAAGTGACAAATAGGGGTGACATGCTCACCTCCTATTCCCTTTAACCCTGGACAGGTAAACGTCGAAATCGATAACGTAACAGGTAAACCGTGGTAGTTCCGGTAATGCATTTTTTTTAGGAATTTGTTTATACATTATATAATTATAGCTATCTACGACTAGGAGATGCTCAATAAAAAAAATGGAAGTAACTTAATGATTTTTTATTAACTGAGACCTGAAAACTTTCGCTGATTTTGAGAGACTACCACTCTCGGGGCCCTGGGAGTCTTTGTCCTTGCTACTTGATAAAAACCGCCTAATGGTAGTTTCTAGGAGTCCCTGAGGCATATTCAGTTGAAAAATGAACCTCTTAGGCTGAAAACAAAAATCTAGAAAGAAAAAAAAAAGGGGGAAAATTTTTAGTAACGAAAAAAAAAGTTACATGTGACATATATATTTTTTTTCTAATATAAATTATAAATTGAGACTGCTGAAAATTGTATACATAAAATTTGAATAATAGATAAATAAGATGATATATGAAAAGCCTGAAATAAAAAAAGTTAACTTTTTTTTTTAAATTTTCCATGAAATAACTAGCGCCGATAATGAATTTTCCTCTTTCATATTTACACTATTCCAGTCTATGTGACCTATGATATCCGAAAATTATTGCTAGGATTGTAGATAATTTTAAGATAAAAGAGAAAATAATAAATACTATCCATTCGGGGCTACATTCAGTGCATTTTCAGTTGAAAGATGAACCTCCTAGGCTAAAAACTGTAAAATCTGTAAAGAGAAAAAAAAATTCATTACTAATATTGGCTAAATTAAACTATAGATGGTAATTCTACATCCAATATACCATTAGCATCATGTTCACAAATCCTCTACCGACGTTCACTATAAGTATCAAAACACTATTCACAGAAATAAATATATTGTAATCAATATTGTAAAACTTGTGAAAATTAATCACAGTCACTTACCAGGTAAACGTGTAGCATATACGCTACCAGGAAAAACCAAAATGGCGATTTCAAAAAAACGGCGAGAGAGAGGACAATGGCAGTTGTTCCTTCGGCTCTGTCTCTGGTCTAACTAACCGTTGCTGGGTAAATTTCTGCTCAGAAGCCGAACCCAATAGCCCCGCAGAAGTGAAAAAAAGGTTTTGCGCATATAGGCAGTAGCGTATACGCTACACGTTTACCTGTCCAGGGTTAAAATAATTGAGTCCCTAGGGAGAGATTGTTCCACCATAGGATGTACTCCCTGTACAACCACACTATGGTTACAACATGTATCGCGCAATATCCTGACCGGGGTTCGCTCACTCCCGTCTATTGCTGCTAATATACCTTCATAAATATATGCTGTCCTGTTCGTTGTGTAAACGGCGGCTAGTTCATTTTCCTCTCCATCTTTTCCAGATTGCTTCTTAGTCTTGGAATTCTGTGAATTCATATTATGTTTAATCAAGGCGAATGCTTTCGGTTGGATTGACCAACATTCCTTACTGATAGGGCCTCTCTTACCACACTTAAAACAGACAATATTAACCTTCTGCACGTCTTTCACAATACTTAAAGGAGGACGATTCGACGTTTGTTGCTGTGGTACTATCGCATTCTGCATACGGACAGCCCCAGTACAACTTCCGTTATAACTGTTGAACTTGTTCCCGTAGTTATTTCCGAACTGGTTTCCATGATTCAGCGAACACTTGACACTTGGTCACAACAACTGTTAAAACTTCGGACCCGAGGACGGTTTACGACTGATAATATTATAATCTTCACTCAGCAAAGCAGCTTTATCAAGTTTCTTCCCCCCTCTCTCCTTCTGAAGTACGTTCGAATATGCTCAGGAATTCCTCGTAGATATTGCTCTAGTATTATTAATTCTTCTAAATCAGCAATCTCCTTATTAGTAACCTCTGTCCATCTCTTAAAACATCGTCGTACCTTATAAGCGCAATCCAGGAAAGTCCTTTTCATGTCCTTTTTCAATCTTCAGAATGTTTTTTTTATAATATTCAGGGGTCATATGATACACTTGCAGCACGCTCCTCTTCACTTCTTGATACTCCATCCTCTGGTCCTGGGATAAGGATACGTAAGCACTGCGGCCCTTGCCAAAGAGCACACGCTGTAATTACATGACCATTTATCTTCTGGCCATTTCATCGTCGCTGCGACCGTTCAAATGATCGAAGAACTCATCTGGAAACTCTTCTGTGAATTTTGGAATTTACTTCTGGCTTTCTGTCACATTAAACACGGGTTCTTAACTAGGAGGAGTCATTTCTGTTTCCGTCTGCGCTTTCAGTTGGGGACGAACGTGCATTAATTCTAACTTCCACGCATACCTCACTTCTTCTATCTCTTTTTCTTCCTGTCTTCTCTCTTTTTCTTCCTGTCTTCTCTCTTTTTCTTCCTGTCCTCTCTCTTTTTCTTCCTGTCTTGCGATTTCCCTCGCTTCCATTAACCTTGCAAGTCTTGTAATCTCTCAGGATTCCTCTTCTTGCTTTGCTTCCATTTCCTTCTCTCTTTCCTTCATCTTCAACCTAATCAAATTCTACTCTGCTGCAATACACCAAGTATTTGCCTCTACATCCTTTTCTGCTTTGATGCCTTCAGTTTGAGGGTAAACCTCTACTTGCTTCGCTAAAAATTCTTCCTCAGCTTCCTCCAACAGTTCACGAGCTGCCACAATATTCTTCTCCGACAACTTTTCCGAGTTTATCAACACTTCTGAGGCTAGACACTTAATTTGGGCCTTATTCATCCCACTCATAGCATGGCCACAACATGCCATTAATATCGAGAACCAATGAGCTTTTGTTACATTAGCTTCTGACAATTCCTGAACATCTGGGTTACTTAATAACTCTTGGATATGAAACTGTGCCACCTTGTAATTTAACACTAATTACTGTCTCCTCAAAAAAAATGATATACTGACAGCACTAAAAAAAACAATCAACACTATTATTAAAAAACCTTTGATCAAAGCATGGCCCTGTTATTGCCAATATTCAAAACAAACTCGCTCAATTCCAAGGGTCCGAGCGCCTGAAATATATTATACAATTATGACTCCCAAAGTCTGGGTATTTACAAAATATACAGTACTACACTATGGCTTGTGACTAGGAACCAAACATATGATTTGTTATATATACTACTAATGGCAAGCTAATTAACTACTCGAATTCCAAATGAGCTTGTTTGCTTTTACATTAAAACTGTTAAACTTTTAAACATTAATACCCGAATTCTGTGACCGTTAGATAACTCCCAGACAGCAATATATAAAACTCTGAATATCCAAAGGTCTCATAAGCACACTCAGAACTAAACTGGGTAATTACCTTAAGTATTGTTAACACTTTCAACTCTCAATGTGGTTCTTAACAGGAATCGAGCAGAGACTAGTCTTAAGAGAGTGAGGATTTAAATAATACACTCGTTACAAAAATAAATATATTCTATATACATTACAACACTGAAAGAATTTACACAATAATAGAATAATTAACTGGAAAAATTAAATCCTAACATAATTTAGATTAAAGCAAAAATATTACGATCTGAAATCATATGACTTGACTTGAAGTATTATATATATATATATATATATATATATATATATATATATATATATATATATATATATATATATATATATATAGATAGATAGATAGATAGATATACAAATATATATATATATATATATATATATATATATATATATATATATACATATATATATATATATATATATATATATATATATATATATATATATATATATATATATATATATATATTTATATATTTCGAGACAGAGAGAGAGAGTAAATATAAAAGATCAATAAATATCTTTACCAAACTATATTAGACGAACTAAAGAAAATTTACCATTAAAATGAAAATAATAGTTAGACTTCATATGACTAGGCAATAGTATGGGTATCATGATACACAAAGCCTTGTATGTCGATCCTCAAAAGACAAACAGTAACGCGACAACTTATGCACAATTCTGCCGGGCTTTGTTTAGAAATGGTCGGCGGAAATTATCGTAAATTGGGTACTTTTTCTTCTTATTGAAGCTAGGATAGTAATGGCTATACATATTATTACCTAATACATCAATAGAGTGAGGTAACTTTTCAGAAGCTTAGTCAATTATTAGTTTTGGATAAAGGAATAGTGATAAGCCTTAGTCCTTTTTGAGTACTGAGGAAGAGTTAAAGAAACAGCTCATATAGGGCTAATTTGGACTTCACTTTTTAGTGCTATTCCATATCTAGTCTGAATTAAGCCTTTATCTGACTCAAAGAAACCATAGGATGCACAAGCAGCAGTATTTTTACCACTGATGGTGAGTGAACATTTATTTTTGGCATTCACATGTATTATTATTATTATTATTATTATTATACCTAGTTGCTAAGTTATAACCCAAATTGGAAAAGCAGCATGCTATGAGCCCAAGGGCTCGAACAGAGAAAAATAGTCCAGCGAGGAAAGGAAATAAGGAAAACTGCATGAGAAGTTTAAGAACAATAATACCATTAAAACAAATCTTCCATATGTAAACTAAAAAAAAAACTTGAAAATAACAAGAGTATTAAAACTTCAAATAAAAAAGAGGGAGTGAAACAAAATAGAATAGTGTGGCCGAGAGTACCCTCAAGCCCAAACTCTCTAACCTAAGACAGTGGAAGACCATGGTACAGAGGTTACGTCACTACCCAGGACAAGAGAACGATGGTTTGATTTTGAAATGTCCTTTTCCTAGAAGAGTTGTTTACCATAAATAAAGAATAGCTTCTACGCTTACCAAGAGGAAAGTAGCCCCTGAACAATTACAGAGCAGTAATTAACCTCTTGAGAGAAGAATAACTGTTTGGTAATTTCAATGTTGTCAAGTGTATGAAGAGAGAGGAGAATGTATTAAGAATAGGCTAGGCTATTGTGTGTATGTGTCGACAGCGATGAAATGAGCCTTAACCAGAGAGAGGGATCCAATGTAGTACTGTCTGGCCAGTTAAAGGACCCAAAATGGTTCTGTTTTCCTCTTCGGGAAAGTAAGGAATATCTAAGCCATCTTTTCAATAGAAATCACGAGAAAATTTTGTTTATAGCATTTAATATTTAATATTTGCCATTGAATTTTGTTTATATCCTACTGATCCTAGGTTATATGATTCATTAAAGAATGATTTATTAAATCAAGGAATGAACATTCTCTTGTGCACTTCACCATGCAATAGCCACTTTCATTACTCTTTGTTCTCTGTCATTTCATCTGTGCCATAAAGGTTCTCAATTACACATGGTCAAAATGGGCCTATTGGTATAAGCATTTATGCTGAAACAGGTATGAAACGATAGCTATGGACATTCAGTAGGGTAAGTTCCTACAGCCTTACTTACAAATGAAAGTGGTTGGGATGCTGATTTACCTGATTTGATTTCATAAAGTGGGGGATAGCTTTTCCACTTCTCATTCTACCTAATGACTATCCATTCACCTCGTCGATATTTTTGCCGGAAACAATTACAAAACTATACATAGGGAATTTATGCGTTTATGCCACAATATATAGAGATGTGTTGTAAGGGACTGATGCTTATCCAGCATTGTGATCCTATGCTTTTATGATACATTATATCTTATAATTTTTGCACCATTTGTCTCGGACTGAATATGTTTGAGATTGGCGTGTTGAGCTTCAGTTCTTTCGAATACACACACACGAACACGCGCACACACAGACACAGACACACACACACACACACACACACATATATATATATATATATATATATATATATATATATATATATATATATGTGTGTGTGTGTGTGTGTGTGTGTGTGTGTGCGTATGTATGTATTATTAAATGAGGATGGCTCCGGGGTCTGGGAACCAAAAATATAGGTATACTATTAGATGGCTCGTGTCTGGTAACCAGACGTATAACATTAGACCTATTACAGGTGGCAAGCTGAACAACCTCTCGAATTCCAAACTCACCTGTTTTCTTACACTTGCAAATATCAATACACGAACTCTGAGACAGTTAAGTAACTCCCAGACAGCAATATATAAAACACTGAATATAAAAAAGGTCTCTTAAGTACACTCAAAACTAAACTGGATAATTCTACTTAAGAATTATTTAAAAACCATTACTTACAACAATTATTTACAAGATACAAGTAGGGCTGTAATAAACACTGATGATTGAAATAATACACTCTTTACAAAAATAAATATTTTCTATATGAATTACAACACTTTAAAAAGAGTTTACATACAAATCAAATAAATCACTCAAAATATTAAGTTTGTACAAAACTTAGATTAAGACCAAAACGGTACGATCTTAAAATATTATAATTACTAGACTTTAAATATTAAATCTGAATAAACCTTAGACTAAAATAAAAGAAATACTTATGAAAATTATACAATCACTTGTTTCACTGGAAATAAAATCTAGATACAATATTTGAGTTTGACACTTAATAAAATAGATAACCAGATCACAATACAAGAACCCATCATCTCTAGGATAATTTTTATAAGAACTCACTATGTTTACAAAAACCCGTCACACCAAAATTTCGATATTCCTCTGAACACTTTTTAAAAAATACTCTGAACTGCGTAGGAGAGTGAGAGGGAAGTGGAGATTGCTATGTCTTAAGGCTTGAATTCTCTATCTATCTATGCAACCCTTGGGTCATCTTATATATGAAACTTAGCAACTTCCAGATACTTCCAGGAACTAGGTCTGGTCAGTTAACACTCTCAAATAGATTATGTAAAACCTCGTAATAAAAATGTGGGAAATAAAAAAGTTAATTCTTAAAAATAACGTAAATTTACATATGCTGACTTAAAATGAAGAATACAATGAAATTAACAATGAAAGTCTTACATAATTTACACAATAAACTTAAATCCACATGAGAGGAACTTATATTAAGAGCTGGCTATTCATCTCTTCAATGCACAAATTAAATATATAGATAAATCATGAATAAACTTCTGTATTTACTCTATACTAGACCAGCTTCGTAAGATAGCCTCCCCTAAAAAGATTACTTATTCCGGGATCGAATCTATCAATTCACCCCGAGATAAATAATCTGCACCATGTTATCTTTACCTGATATATGCTGTACATTGATACAATCCTGTTGCAAACATAATGACCACCTAGTTAACCTTCTGATTGTTATTTTTCATCTTATTCACAGAAGTTAAAGGATTATGATCCGAATACATTGTAATCTCTTCATCTTTTGGTCGATCCGCATAGACCTCAAACTTGTTAATTGCTGTGACTAACACTAGTACTTCCTTTTCAACTGTCGAGTAAGCTTATTGATGTTTCTTCAGCTTTGACAATATGAAACAAACAGGGTGAAGAATTCCTTTCTCGTCGTCTTGTAATAAAACAGCCCCAATCCTGTTACCCAATGCATCCCCTTGGATAAGTAATTTCTTGTTGAAATCAGGTGCTCTCAGTATCGGTTTCGAAGTTAATATGGCCTTCATTCTGTTGAAGGATTCCTGGCACTCGCTGGTCCATACAAATTTTTTCTTGGTGCTAGTCAACTCTGTTAAAGGACCGACTACAGCCTGAAAGTTCGGGCAAAAATGTCAGTAGAATTATGCCATCCGTACAAAAGGGTTTTTATTGTTTCCTCGTTGCTGGGAGGGGGGATGATGCTTTCACCATTTCCTCGATGTTAGCAACTACCTGAGCGATTAGTCCTCGTCCTACTTCAAATCTCAAGTACCAAACTGTTGCCTTTCCAAATTCGCTCTTCTCCAGGTTGATCATCAGGTATGCTTTCTGGCAATTTTTGAAATACCTTTTTCAGGATCCGGACATGTTCTTTCCAGGTCGATGAATATACAACAATATCGTCGAGATATACGCCTACTCCTTCTATCAATCCTAGGAGGTTATCCATCACACATTGAAAAGTATAGGTGCATTCATTAGACCAAAAGGCATGACGGTATATTGATATAACCCAAACGGGGTTATGAAAGCTAATAACAATTTTGTGTTCTCGTCCAAAGAAATTTCATAATAACCTTTTATCAAGTCGATCTTGGAGACGAACCTCGCTTGTCCGATATTGTCGAGTAATTGGTCGATGAGCAGCAATGGATAATTATCGGCCACACTGATCAAATTAAACTTTCAGTATTCCGTACACATCCTAAAAGATCCGTCTGGTTTTTTCACGAGCAAGCATGGAGAACTGTAAGGGCTAGAACTTTGTTCGTCTAATCCGTTTTTTAATCCACATGTTTTCTCATGACTTCTCGCTGATATGGCAACAATCGATAGGCTCGTTGTTTAAATATTCTTTCAGTTGTTTTGAGGTGTATCTCCTGCTTTGTCAGGTTGGTTGGTTTTGGGAAGTACGTAACAATTTCAAGGAAACTTCTAATTAATCGACCTAATTCCTCTTGTTGCTCCTTGTTCAAATGAGTTAATTTCTCTTCCAAGTTCCAAATGGTATACGAATTACTCACTTTGCTTACTGCCACTACCTCATATCCGTCTTTGTCTTCCGTGGATGGTATGATTTGCGCCATACACACTTGTGAAGCTTCAGTCTTGTTTTCACTTAAGTAGAGTTTCAGTTGGTTAATGTGTACTTTCCTCTGAATTTTCCTTCCTCCTGGCCTTTCAATAATGTATGTCAGGTAACTGATCTTCTCTAAAATCTTGAATGGTCCTTGAAACTTGTTGGTGAGTGGAAATATCCTTATTGGCAAGAAAACTAATACCTGTTGCCCTATCGAAAACTGTCTGCCCTTATTTCTAATATTGACTCGTCTTCAGGTTTTCTAGGGAAAATTTCCTTATCTCGCCGATCATTCTCCTCAAATTCTTGACATATTCTCTATCCATTTTCTCTCAGTCCTTCCATTTACCTGCTAACATTTTAATCGGTACTCATACTTCTTGTCCAAATACCTTTTCGTTCGGGCTACATCCCATACTTTCTTGATAAGCATTAAATACCTCGAATAACATCAATGGTAGTCCGATGACCCATTCATTCCCCATTTCATTGCAGAACTTTGTTAACATACTTTTCAACATTTTATGAAACCTCTCTAATGCACCTTGGGTCTTCGGATGATAAGCAATTGATAGCTGTGGTTTCACATCAAACAGTTTCATTACATCTTGAAATATTTTTTAAGTGAAATTCGTTCTTCGGTCACTTTGAACAATTTCTAGTTTACCAAACGTAGTAAAAAGGTCTAGTAACTTATCGGGGATTATTTTGACACTGATGTTCCTGACCGGTATGACTTCTGGGTATCTCGTTACTGGACACATTAAGGTTAACATATATTCGTGACCTTTTTTTGTCCTTGATAAAGGTCTCACAATATCTATCATTACCTTGCTGAAGGGTTCTCCTCCCACTTCTTTCGGGTATAAGGGAACTTTCTTAATGTACTCGTTTGACTTTCCAGCCATCTGGCATACGTGACATGCACGGCAAAACTGGCTCACGTCATTATGCATGCCAGGGCAGGAAAAGTCTTTCGTAATCTTCTCCGTCATTTTCCTTATCCCCGTATGTCCTGTCTCGTGCACTACAGTGATTACCTGTCTTTTCAATGGTGTGGGAATTAATACTTAACGATATATCCCCCAGTCAGCATTCCTAGGGATATCGGCAGGTCTATGTTTCTTCATAAGGAACCCATCCTTAAGATGATAATAGGTCGGAGACTACTGTGCCTCAGTCTCGTCCAGCACACTACAATAACTCTATTAATGTTTCATTCCTCCGTTGCAATCCTATCAGCCATTTCCTACTCACTTGTCCTACTTCTAACGTTTAATTTTCTATTTCTTCCAGGTCCATTTCTTCTTTGTCCTCTTATCCACTCGCCGGTCCTCCCTCTTCTCTCGGGCTTACTTGGGAGTTCTCCTCTTGCCGGCTATCAAGGGAATCCTCTTCTTCGGGAAACAAATCCTCCAAGTTCATTGTTTCTTCGATTTCCTTTTCTTCTTTATCAGTCACTTTCTTGTTCATACTCCTTGTTGTAACACAACCAGGAAACAGATACGGGTAATCCTTCTCGAATTCAGTCATAGGACTATACTTCAATGATTTCTCTGTTACAATGGGACAAGGCACAAACGGCTCTTCACTAGCCTAATTACTCAGCAAGATGTCTACTCCTTTGACAGTCACTGAATCCTTTATCGCAAAATCAAAATTACCTGTCACCAACTGACATGAGTTTCAAACGGCAAACAAGGGTAACCTCCTCACCTCCTATTCCCTTCAAAATAACCATGTCCTTTGTGAGAGACTGTTCCACCAACGGGTGTATCCCTCGTACCACCACACTATGGTTGCAACGTGTGTCGAGCAATATCCTGGCTAGGTTTCGCTCACTTCCGTCTATTGCTGCTAACATACCTTCATAAATATACGGTTTAAAGGCATCAATGCTGTTTAGGTTTGTCCTGTTCGTCCTGTAAACGTTGGCTGGTTTATTTTCCTCTTTGACCTTTCCCGATTGTTTCTTTTTCTTCACATTCTGTGAATTCAAATTATCCTTAATCACTTGGGCAACTGCTTTCGGTTGGTTTTAAGAACATTCCTTACTGATATGGCCTCTTTGCC
>NC_090728.1:77596333-77608833 GCF_036898095.1 Palaemon carinicauda
TTAAGAGATGTATAGCCAGCTCATAAGGCGAGTTCCACTCACATATGATTAAGTAAGGTATGTAAATTGCATAGGACTTGCATCATTCCTTCAGTTGTAATTTCATTCAGTTCTCTATATGCAAATTTACATAATTTTAAAGAATTAAATTTCTTATATCACGTAGTTTTGTTAATAAGTCCTATGTAAACTTGTTAAAAGGTATGATGTATGACACAGACAGTAGGGATTGCATCATGTTTCCACTTGGTTGGAAGTTGCAGGAAAATTCTCGACTAAGAATATTTTTTTTTCTTTTGATATTAGTGGTGTTAACTGAGAGAGGGTTGCTATGCAAACAATGTTAGTACCCCTTCTTCAAATTACTGATTTGGCAGCCTTACACCGCTAGAGCCATGCCCCCATGCTACGAGAATGATTTACTAGAGATTTTTAGAGGGAATTGAGTCAATATATAAGGACCTAGCAATGCATAGGGGACAGAAGAGATCAAGCCTATCCCTTCAGAAGAGCTAACGTCCTCCAGCCCTCTCTTCAGCAACTACATAACTCCTCTCAAATGTGAATAGTATTTTCCTCTCAAACGTGAATAGTGATTTCTCCCAAACATATACCGTGTATAGTATTTTCAAACATTGGTGATATTGTTGTGAGCATAAGGTAAAGGTGCAGTCAGTTAATGTAAGTACATTTTATAGTACAGAATTTTGTAATGAGCCATGTGGGATTAAATTTAAAAAGTGAAGTGTATCTATTTTCCTTAATCGTTCGGTAATCTTGTGTGAGCCTAAGGACATAAGAGTAACAGTTAAGTTTATGTTAGTGTAATTCTCATTTTCTTTATAAATGTTAAAGTGTAATTTATTCATTAATAGTCAAAATTAGATGTTTTTATAAATTAATTTCTGGTGAAACAAGTGATTGTATAATTTTTATGGCGTCTTTCTTTATGTCTTAGTCTAAGGTTTAGTTCAGATTTAATATTTCAAGTGAATTAACTTTAGTGTTAATTTTGATTTGTTAACATTTTATAGAATATATTTATTTTTGTTAAGTGTGTATAATTTCGATCTGCAATACTTATTTCCATGCTTTGCTCGTATCCCCTGAATAAGATCTGAGGTAAGAGGTTGATTTAAGAATAGTTCTTGTTGAAGAAAAGTACTTGCCTAGTTTTGTTTTAAGTGTAAATTAAAGGGACCTTTTAGATATTCAGTGTTCATATATATTATCATCTGGGAGTTGCGTTTAATCTCAGAGCTCTGGGGTATTTTTCTATTATGTATTAAATTATGTAATATAAAGCAGGTGAGGTTTGGAGCTTTGGGATATATTTAATTCGCTAGTAGAAATAGATATTTTTTGGTGCCAACATTCTAGGATCGAGCGAGTCGGTTTTAAATATTGGTGATAACAGGGCCATGTTTCTTTGATAAAGATTTGATCAGTTTACTTTTGATAGGATCCTGTGTATTGATAAGATATATTTTTTGGAGAGATATAATTTTTTTGTAAAATAAAAAAATAGAGCAATTAAATATACAGGAGTTTTTGCAAAACCCAATAGTTCAGGAATTATCGGAAGCTAATGTAACTGAAGCTCAGTGGCTAGGTATTTCAATGGCATGTTGTGGCCCTGCAACTGGTGGAATGACTAAGGGTCAAATCAAGTGTCTAGACTTAGAAGCATTGATAATCTCAGGAAAGTTGTAAGAAGAAGATATTGCAGCAGCACGCGACCTTTTGGAGAAGGCAGTAGCTGAATTCGTAGAAAAGCAAGGATCAAAGGACCCCCAAATTGTAGGAACGAAAGCAGATTTGAATGTAGAGGCTGAGATTGGACGAAACACAGCAGAAGAGAATTTGATTAAGTTGAAGATGATGGTAGAATGGGAGGAACGGGAAGAAAAAGAGAGGGTAGAGGCAAGAGAAATTGCAAGATGGGAAGAAAGAGAGAGAGATGAGGAAAGAGAAATTGCAAGACATGAGATGGAAAAAGAAGAAAAAGAAAAGAAGAATTAAAAGAAATTGCAAGACAAGCCAGGGAATTGAACTGTTGAAAGCTCGTGCAAGGTGTTTAACTCAGACAGGTGTGACCCCTGCTATGTATGATCCCGTGTCTAATGTGGCGAATGCACAGAGATTGATCGCGAAATTCAAAGAGGAACCTACCGACTTGTTCTTCGATCATTTTGAAACGGTCACGACGATGGAATGGCCAGAAGATAAATGGTCCCTTTTATTGCAAAGTGTCTTTATTGGAAAAGGGCTCAGTGAGTATCTTCCCTTGTCTCAGGACTAGAGGAAGGAGTATCATGAAGTTAAGAGGAGTATGCTGCAAGTGCATCAGATGACGCCTGAATATTATAATGAAAGTTTCCGAAGTTTGCTGAAGGACAAAAAAAATTACTTTCTAGGATGACGCTCATAAGGTACGACGATGTTTTAAGAGTTGGATAGAGGCTGTCAAAGTGAGAGACATGGCTGATTTAGAATAACTGATAGTGCTGGAACAAAATTTCTGGGGAATTCTTGAACATATTAGAACGTACTTGAGAGAGAGAGAGAGAGAGAGAGAGAGAGAGAGAGAGAGAGAGAGAGAGAGAGAGAGAGAGAGAGAGAGAGACAGAGAGAGAGAGAGAGACAGAGAGAGGTTAAAAAACTTGATAAAGCTGCTTCGCTGAGTGAAGATTACAACATTATCAGTCGTAAACCCTCCTTGGGTATGAATTTCAACCGTCGATCCGACTATGTGTCAAGTATTTGCCGAACCATGGATACTAGTTCTGTAATAACTATGGGAACAAGTTCAGTAGTTACAGCAGAAGTACCACTGGTGGTATTCCAAAGCAGAATGCAGTAGTACCACACCAACAATCGTCTAATTGTCCTCCTTCAGGTATTGTTAAAGACATGCAGAAGATTAATATCGCCTGTTATGAGTGTGGGAAAAAAGGCCAGATCCGTAAGGAATGTTGGTCGAACCAACCGAAAGCAGTTCCCCAAGTGGTTAAGGGTAACTCAACTCCACAGAATACGAAGATGAAGAATCAAACGGGATAGGTCGACAAGGAGAATGAACCAGTTAATGTCTACATGGCGAACAACCCCAAATAGCATGGATGCCTTTAAACCGTATATTTATGAAGGTATGTTAGCTGCTCTGTATAGGAAGGAAAAGATCCTGGTCAAGATATTGCTTGCCACAGGTTGTAACCATAGAGTGGAGACATGTGGTGTACACCCGTTTGTGGAATAATCTCCAAAAGGACATTCTGTCATTTTGTATGGATTAGGAGTTGAGGAGGTTACTTCTGTTTGCCGTTTGAAAATGTCCTGCGAGTTGGTGACTGGTCATTTTGACTTTGCGGTAAAGGACTCTTGGCTGTCGAAGGAGTGGAAGTCCTACTGCAAAATGAGGTTGGTGGAGCACTGTTTTTGTCTTGTGAAAGTCCACTTGTTTTGAGGTTACGTATGAAAGAACCATTGCGATGTTTGTGACTGATTGTGTTTCATTGCCTGTGACTGCGAGGAGACACGTGGGGATGATTATTGTGGTAGATCATATGAATAAAGTTACGTATGCAGTACCAATCAAGAATAAAAGGAGCCAGACTATAACGAGAATGGCAAGTCAAATTATGTTGCCAATATGTGTGTAAGCCTGCGAAAATGTTAAGTGATAATGGACCTGAGTTTGTTGGATGGGTGTTTGAGCAGATATTAAGAGAATGGGGCATTTAACATGTGTATTTGACTCCTTATATTCCAAGTGTGAATGGTTTGGCTGAACAGATTGTAAGAACAATGATTGAAATTTTGCAGGTACATAGTAGAGGTGATAATTATTGAGATTTATATACAGGGCGTGCGTTGTGGACGTATAATGTAATGGTGCACAAGAGTACAGGTATGTCTCCGTGTAAGTTTGTGTTGAATTTTTAAAAGATATCAAGCCCAATGTTGAGTGTGTCTGAAAATGATGCTGTTTGGAGGAAAGCAAATGAGAGGTTTGTAAGCTATAAAGTAGGGGAGAAAGTGTTATAAGAAGTAATTGAAAAGGGAAGAATCAATATCAATAATGTTCGTGATAAGTTTAAAGGTCCATATGAAGTCTTAGATGTTAGTTCTAGTAGGTTGAGTTATGTTTTGGGTAAAGTGTGTGTGGATGGTAGTGTGGAAAAAGTTAGGGCACACCACAACCAGTTGCTAAAATGGAAGGATGTACCAGGATATATTCAGGAAAATGGTATTAATAAATGGCTGAAAATGAACAAGTATGAACCCAGTATGTGTGAGACATTAGGATTAGAAGATAAGAAATTGGTGATAGTCGAGTATGGAAGGGAAAAGAAGTCTTTGAAAAATTTTAGTGGGAATAAAAGACAGGAAAATATAGAGGTAATAGTGGGAATCAGAATAGGCATGAAAGAGGTGTAAATGTACGAGAAAGTAGGGAAGATAAATGAATTAATACAGATGAAACGTGGATGAGTATGAATGAAACCTATAGTGTATGTGATTTTTCGTTAGATGAGGTAAAAGAAATTATGAAAACGCGAGAATGAGAATGGGAGAATGATAAGTAGTAGGAATGATTCTTTTGTTAAAGTAGAAAGTGGTTTTGATGTAATCGATGGATGGTTTACAGAAATAAGTGGGATTTTAGGGCCAGATGATATTGAGGTAGATAGAATAGTGCAAGATATATTAGATGATAGGAAAATAGACGGGAATTGTAATAGTACCAAGAATGATAGTGATATAGAAGAAGCGAATGAAAGGGTATATGAAGGCCCAGTTACTTGAAGCCAAGGTCCTGTTCCCGATTGCGAATGGATAATAAAAAGAAAAAATAGGCAATGTTGAGTGAGGATTTGGCAAAGTAATGGATGCTTTAGAGAAGTGGACATAGTTGTACGAATACTTTGCAAAATTGGTCAAAGCTGCAGTGATGCTTTGCAGGTTAGGTATTAATTGCAGTATTACATGGCAGAACTGGCCGTAGTTAGCAGTGCATTGTAGGACTGGTCAAAGTTGTAAGGATGTATTACAGATGTGGTTAAGGTTGCAGGGATTCTTTGCAAGACTGACCATAGTTATAAGGATGTTTTGCAGGACAGGTCATAATTGTAGGAATGCATTGCAGAAATGATTACAGTTAGGGGTGATTTGGAGGAGTGGTCATAGTTTTAGGGATGCTTGCAGGACTGGTCATAGTTGTAGGGATGCTTGCAGTATTTGTTATAATTATAGAGATGCTTGCAGGACTGGTCATAGTAGTAGTGATGCTTTACAGAAGTGGTCATAGTTGTAGGGATACTTTTGAGGACTGGAGATAGTTCTAGAAAGGCTTAGCAGAAATGTCATATTTGTAGGAATGCTTTGCAGGACGGATTATGGCTGTTGGGATACCTTTCTTGGTAAGTCGTAGCTGTAAGGATCTTTTGCAGGACTAGTCATAGTTGTAGGGATGCTTCGCAGGTTTGTTAATCGTTTTAGGGATGCTTAGCAGGATAGGTGATAGTTATTGCAATGCACTGCAGGACTGGTCATAGTTGTATGGGTGCTTTGCAGGACAGGTCATAGTTGTAGGATTCCTTTTCAGAACAGGTCATAGTTATTGTAATGCTTTGCAGGATATGACTGGTCATAGTTGTATGGATGCTTATAGGAGTGGTCAAAATTTTAGGATGCTTAGCAGAAGTTGTTATATTTGTAGATATACATTGCAGCACTGGTCATAGTTCTAGGCATGCTCTACAAGCAAGTTTATCATTGGGGGATGCTTTGCAGAACTGGTAATACTTGTAGAAATGGTTTGCAAGACTGTTCAAAGTATGAGGTATGCTTTACTGGACTGGTTATAATTGTAGGGACACTTCGCTTGACTGTTCATAGTTATAGGGACACTGAAGAACTGGTTATAGTTGTAGAGATGTTTTGCAGGACTTTTCATACCTGTGTGGATTCTTTGCATGACTATTTATAGTTGTAGGGATGCTGCACAGGACCAGACTTGCAAGTAATCCATACAACTATAACTGGTTCTCTAAAACATCACTACAACTATAACCTGTCCTGTAAAGCATCTTTATAATTATAACCGGTTCTGTGAAACATCCCTACAATTATAATCAGTCTCACAAAGCATCCCTACAACTATGACCTATTCTGCAAAGAACTAATCAAGGAGAGTATCCCTAAACTTATAAATAGTTCTACCACATCCTTACAATAATAACCAATTCTGCAAACTATCTCTACAAATATGACATGTCCAGCAAAGCATCCATAAAATTATAACAAGTCCTGCAAAGCCTTCCTACATCTATGCCCAGTCATGTAAAGCATCACAACAACCATGATCATTTCTACAAAGCACCCCACAATTACAACCGGTTCTGCAAAGGATCCCAACAACTATTGGCAATTCTGCAAAATATTCTTACAAATATCAACATTTCTGTATAGCAAATCTACAATTACATACAGTCCTGAAGATCATCCTTAACCTATGACACATCCTGTAAAGCGTCTCTACAACCAGGAATTGTCCCAATTGATCAATTCTAAAAAATATCCCTGCAACTATGATCATTAGTGCAAAGCATCCCTACATCCAAGAACATTGCTGCAAAGCATCCTAACAACTGTATCCAGTCATGCAAAGAAATCTTAAAAATATGACCAATCATACAAAGCTATCCAACAACTATAACTATTCCAGCCAAGTATCCTTACAAATATGACAACTTCTGCAAGAGAATCCTACAGCTATGAAATATCCTGCAAAGTATCCCTAAAACTGTGACCAGTCCGGAAAGTCTCCTTAAAACAATGATCAGTAGTGCAAAATATACCCGCAACTATGATCAGTCGTATAAAGCATTCCAACAACTATGAACAGCTATGCAAACCAACCTGACTATTATAACTAGTTCTGAAAAGTATCCTTAATTGATTATTTTATGACAAAACCTGCATCTCAAAACTCATCATGAATTCTATTTATTAAGTATTTTAAAACAATGCTTCTATCTCAAAAAACTCATATTGAATTCTATTTTTTAAGTATCTCATAACAAAATTTGCATCTTACAAAAATCTTCATGAATTCTAGTTATTAAGGATTTTGTAACAAAATCTGCTTCTCGCAATACTCCCGATGAATTTAATTTATCAAGTATTCACTAACAAAACCTGCATCTCTCAAAACCTCATCATGAATGATATTTATTAAGTATTTTATATAAAAAATGCATCTCAAAAACTCATCATAAATTAAATTTATTAAGTATTGTGTAACAAAATCTGCATCTCACAAAACTCATCATGAATTCAATTTAATAAGTAATCTATAACAAAATCTGCATCTCACAAAACTCATCATGAATTTTATTTATTAGGATTTCATAACAAACCTCGTAATAAATTTTATTTATCAATATTTTATAAAACCGGCATCTCAGAAAACTCATCATTAATTCAATTTATTAAGTATTTTATAACAAAGCCTGCATCTAAGAAAACTCATCATGAAATCATTTTATTAAACTTTATACAACAAAACCAACATCTCACAAAACTCATCATGAATTCCATTTATTAAGTATTGTGTAACAAAACCTGCATCTCACAAAACTCACTGTGAATTCAATTTGTTAATTTTTCATAACAAAACCAGCATCACACAAAAGTCATCTTGAATACAATATATTAAGCATTTTAAAACAAAACCTGCCTCTCACTAAACTCATCATGAATTCGATTTATTAGGTATTTTATCATAAATCCTGCATCCAGCAAAACTCATCATGAATTAAATTTATCAAGTATCTTATAACAAAATCTACATCTCAAAAACGTTATCATAAATTCAATTTATTAAGTATTTTATAACAAAACGTGCTTTTCAAAAACCTTATCACGAATTCTACTTATTAAGTATTTTATAACAAGCCTACACCTCACAAAACTTATCTTAAATTATATTTATAAATATTTTATGACAATACCTGCATCTCAAAAACCTCATCATGAATTCGATTTATTAAGTATTTATATCAAACCTGCATCTCAAAAATTCATCGTGAATTCTATTTATTAACTATTTTATAACAAAACTTGCATCTTAAAAATCATATCATGAATTCTATTTATTAAGTAATTTTAAACAAACCTGTATCTCACAAACCTCTTCATAAATTCTATTTATTAAACATTTAATAACAAAACCTGCATCTTAAAAACCTCATCATAATTTATATATATCAATTATTTGATAACAAACATGCATCTGACAAACCTCATAATAAATTCAATTTATTAAGCATTTTATCACAAAACCTGCATCTCAAAAACCTCATCATGAATTCAATTTATTAAGTATTTCATAACAAACCTGCATCTTACAAAAGTCATCATGAATTATATTTATTAACTATTCTATAACAAAACCGGAATCTCACAAAACTCATCATGAAACCTATTTCTTAAGTATATTATAACAAAACCTGCATCTCACAAGACTTAATGTGAATTAAAATTATTAGGTATTCTAGAACAAAACCTACATCTCACAGAACTTATCATGAATTCAATATTAAGTATTTTATAACTAAACCGGCATCTCACAAAATTTATCATGAATGTCGTTTATTAAGTATTTTATAACAAAACCTTAATCTTACAACACCCATCATGAATTCAATTTATAAAGTGTCCAAAAACCAAACCTGCCTCTCACAAAACTCATCCTGAATTCAATTTATCGAGTATTTTTAACAAAACCTGCCTCTCACAAAACTTATCCTGAATTCAATTTATTAATTATTTATAACAAATCCTGCATCTAAGAAAACCCATCATGAAATCAATTTATTGAATATTTTAAAACAAAACCTGCATCTCAAAAATCTCATCATGAATTCAGTTTATTAGTTATTTTATAACAAATCATGTATCTCACAGAACTCATCATATATTCAATGAATTCAATTTATTAAGTATTTTATAACAAAACTTACATCTCACAAAACTCATCATGAATTCCATTTATCAAACATATTATAACAAAACCTGCATCTTAAAAAATCCATTATGAATTTTATTTATTAATTATTTTATATCAAAACTCATATCACACAGATTTCATCATGAATCTTATTTATCAAGTATTCATTAACAAAACCTGCGTCTCACAAAACTCATCATAAATTCAGTTTATTAAGTATTTTATAACAAAACTTGCATTTACAAACATCATTAAAAATCCTATTTATCAAATATTTTATGACAGAAACTGCATCTCACAAAACTCATCATGAAATAAATTTACTGTTTTGTAACAAAACCTTCTCTCAAAACTTTTCATGAATTCAATTCATTAGGTATTTTGTAACAAAACCTGCATCTAACAAAACTCATCATAAATTCAATTCATTAATTATTCATTAAATAACCTGCATTTCACAAAACTCATCAGAAATTAAACTTTTTAGGTATTTTTTTAACACCTGTATATCACAAAAGTTATCTTGAATTCAATATTAAGTATTTCATAACAAAACCTGCTTATTTGATTAATTAAATGGTATTTCTTTGTCGATATAAGTGGGAATTAGGTATGTTTGTGAGTCACATTTGCACCTTAAGTTGGATGACGACTGGATTAATGAATAATGTTTTCAAACCATGGAATGAGCAACTGTCTCCCTACCATGGCTCTCCAATGGCTAGATCTAGAATGCCTTCTTCGATGGTATGCTCAAGGTCTCTTTCTTTCATAACTTATTAATTTATTTTCCCTTCTTCCCATCTTTCACTTAACATTCCATTCATTTATTTCCATGTCCTATCTCCATACCTTAAGTTTTAGTCAACCTTACTAGTTATATTATATATAGTGATTTTATTTCTATTTGCTGTTAATTCTTTATATGCATATATCTATTGCTATTCAGTTAATTCATGTATATCTAATAGGCTTTAGTCTTTTCTTCTTCTACCAACATTGGACATAACTTTTGTGGTAATTTGGTGTATACATACGCTAAGGCTTTTCCGTACATTCGATAAAAATGTATCTTCGCTACAATGAAAAATAGTAGTAATATTAATCTTACTACATAAAGTGCAACGTGTAGTCCTACAGCAATTGTTACCGTGTAAAACCGATAGCCTACGGGTAATTAACTCCCGGTTTTAACTTGCCGTCGTCCAGCTTAGTATCCTGTTCACTATTTCTGGCCCTTGTGCAAGTATGCGCAATAATGGTTCCTCGCTCCAAATTTCCTTACGATATACATTATCACTAAGGTCGGGACATGCATTCTCGGCCCTCTTATATATTATTGTGTTCACATTCTTATATCATCGTCATTTTGGATATTATTAAAAAAAACATGAAATAATGATATTGATAATAGTGCGATGAAGAAAATGCATAAATGAATTATAATTAGGTATCTAAAGACAAAATCCAGATATATGGCCGTCAGCTTTCATTAATATTAGCAATTAGTTACAATCTCTGAAAAGGCTAACTATTATGAATAATGAATAATTGTTTTCTTAGTTTCGCATTTTAACAAAGGTTCCGAAATTTGATTGAAAGTTTAATTGTTCCCAAATCGGAAGCTTTCGAATATCTTCATTTCCGCACAAAGTACTTCGTCATTAAATGCCATGTTATATCTAATGAGAGGTGAGAGACTTCGTGTCTTTTATCTGTTAAGAATCATTAAATAGACTGAAACATGAGTTCACGTGGAACCTCATCGCTTTTATCATTGATGTTCAACACCATTAGACCTGTGTCTTTCCTGACTTCCCTGGGAAAAAGAACTACTACTGCCCTTGTTCTCTTCATCAAAACTCCAACAAAGCTGCCTCTTTCGTCAAACTACTCATTCAGGGTTCGCCCTTTATGATTATTTCAGATATAGGTACCTGATCCCCAAGCCACTTGATGAACTTGACATTGTAAAGTGATTAATGTTACTTTACCTTCAAAGTATATTTCTAGATAACTTAAGGTTTACCATTTTATCAATAAAACTCCCAAGGTTTTTGATAAGCTCCTTACATTTCTAGAATAAATCACCGAAATAATTTGTATACCCTTATCCTTTTTTCCCGTTCCGCATATCAGCAAAACATGTCATTACTCATCACCCTCCTACAATTCTAAACAGCCAAAACTAAAAATAAAAGAGCTTCTCCGGTCACGAGGTTCTCGTGTATGGATTTGTTATGAAGGTCATGTTTCTCTATTTGGTATGCAAATGACAAACTGTTGTAAGGCCTGAGTAAAATATCATAAAGCACAAATTTGGGTTTTACGCTTAGGGGTATGGTGGAATGAAGAATATAACTACATGGGGTCAAAGGGTCGCGTGGGAAGGGTAGGCTTGGTCACGTGGGGAGCACTTGGGGATTCTCACCCACGATGTCGAAGTTTGGTCATAGGGATCTTTTAGTGGGAGTGTAGAGGTTCTTGGGGATATTGGGGGTTATGGACCATCGTCGTACCGTGGGAGAGAGAAAGAAAGACGAAGACTCAGGAGGGCGGCCCATCCCCAATGTGGCCAAGAGTCGACCTCTCGTATAGTTAGAGAAGAGACCGTACCGGTTACACCTACTTGGTGCTGCTCACCTTGTACTGTAGTACTAACGCCGTTCCTACAAGTTTTGCTGGCGCTACTGTCCTATCACACGCCTCCCGCAAACGTTCTAAAACGATCTGTGCCAACCAATGAGAAAGAATTTTTTCGTGTTGAACGAAGCCATTCTACTGCTACGCCCGCTCAGGACATCACTACCACTACCATCATCATCATCACCCCCAACCGCCCCCACGCCACCCCTCCTATACCACTACCACCAACCACCATGGGCAACGTGCAGGTAGGCGCTCTGACTCCCATGTTACGCCTTCAAGTCCAGTAGCTCGGCCGCGTGGTCTATCCGGTCCTTGCCACGTGGCAATGTTCATCCATGCACGTGGCGCCACAAAAGGCAAGCTCTCCCAAGGTGTCACTTTTACCCATAGTAAAAGATCTGATTCTCTTAACCATTTGTATTCATAAATGATACTGCATGACGCCCAGTGAGAGTGAGATACCGCACAATCAGACACTTGAGGTTTTCCTTCGAACCTGAAATTAGATAGAAAAAGTCTTGGCTTAAACATTATTGTTATGAAAGTAGCTAGTGATGGGAGGGGATTTTTTTTCTTTAATTTATGAATATTTCTTTATTTTTTGTTTTCAATATTTTGCAGTATTAGGTGCAAGTATGATTCGATAACATTAGAGATTTGAACTAGAGAAAGAAAAACCGAGCTACGGTTGCTTAACTCTATATTGAAGTCATGAAAAAATAAATAAATAAAAATAACATCCCTTTTCACTGACTAAACTGCATGTCTGGATGTTGGTAACTTTTGTTAGCTCCTTAATTCTAAGAATTCAATGACTTATCTTTTTGATAATTTT
>NC_090728.1:77621333-77628833 GCF_036898095.1 Palaemon carinicauda
TTTATTTCCTGCAATTGCTTCGCGTAGTGTTTGAAGAAGACTCTGGATGACTTCCATCCAGTATAAGCGCGAAGGCTTTCAAACGACATAGTCTGAAAGAAATTTAGAGACGAGGCGACTTTCCTCGGATCATGACCTGCGGGTGTACTGTCTGGATCCGCTCTGCGAATAAAATAGGTGATTTTCGCCCTTATCTGTTTCAAGGATAACGTTGTACCTGATGTTTCTCCCCTGAAAAGCTGACCTCCCTTAAAGTCTGAAGTTCGACGAAGATAGACCTTTAGGCATTCCGCTGGGCAGAGGGATGCTTCTTCCTTCAGAGGGCAGATTCTCCAGGGATCCCATCTCTTAGTGGGCAGCTCGTTCTTGGCGAGAAACGTTGGGTCCGGAAAGAGGTGGCCATCATCCCTCGAGAGGGCCACTATTTCGCTGACTCTGGCTCCCGAGGCTAGTGCAAATAAGAATATCACCTTTTGAGTCAAGTCCTTTAGCGAACAATCTTCATTGTTCAGAGTTGATGCTAAGTGAAGAACCTTGTCCAGAGACCATGAAATGGGCTTAGGAGGGGCTGCGGGCCGAAGTTTAGCGCAGGCTTTGGGAATCTTGTTGAAGATTTCGTTAGAGAAGTCTACCTGGGAGGCGTAAAGCACTGGTCTGGATAGGGTGGATTTGCACGTAGTGATCGTATAGGCTGCTAGACCTTGTTCATGGAGATGGATGAAGAAGGGCAGGCAAAAATCCATAGAAATCTCCTTAGGTTTCTTTGCCTTGACAAAGGCGACCCATTTTTTCCAGGAAAACTCATATTGTCTTCTTGTTGACTTTGACTTGTATTCTTCTAAGAAGTCGATACTGTCCTTTGAAATCCTGAACCTTTTCTTGACTGCTAAGGTGAGAAAATCATGAGATGAAGGTTCTGGGACTTCTGTGATGAATCGGAGACAGTCAATTTCTGCACTTGCTGAGTCAGAACTGGATCCGGCAACGGGATCAGCTTCAGGCGTAGTTCCGTTACTAGGGGGAACCAGACACTGCTGGGCCATTTGTGGGCCACTATCGCTGCTATCCCGTGAAAGGATCTCAGCTTGTCGAGGACTTTCAGCAGAAGGTTGGTTGGAGGGAAGAGGTATATCTTGGACCATCTGTTCCAGTCTATAGACATCGCGTCCATTGCTTCCGCTAGAGGATCCTCGTATGGGGCTACGTACCGGGGTAGCTTCTTGTTGTCGCTCGTTGCAAAGAGGTCTATCTGTAGTTCTGGGACTTTGCGTAAGATGAAGGAGAATGATCTTGCATCTAGGGACCATTCCGACTCCACTGGGTTGAACCTGGAAAGAGTATCTGCCGTCACATTGCGGAATTCTTGAAGGTGGACTGCTAACAAGTGCCATCTCTTCTTCTCCGCTAAACGAAGGATGGCCAGTATTACCTGATTCAGATGAGGCGATCTCAAACCCTGTCGATTTAGGTATCTCATTACAACCTCGCTGTCTAGGACCAGGCGAATGTGGATCGAGCAGCGAAGTTACAGTTTCTTCAGTGAGAGAAAAACTGCCATGGCATCCAGAAAGTAGATGTTGAAGGTTTTGAAGAGGGGACACCAGGTTCCTTGGACTTTCCAATGATGAGAGTGGCCTCCCCACCCTTCCCTTGAGGCATCCGTGTGAACGGTGACTGATGGTGGAGGTGGTTGCAAGGGTACCTTCTTCTTTAGGTTCTTGACCTCCGACCATGGCTTGAGTAGGGATCGCAGATGATTTGGTATAGGTTTCTTTAGATCTCTTCGAGCGTTTGATGTGTATTTTCTCCAAACTCCTGATGCATCTTTTAATTGTACTCTCAACACTGGATCTGCCACTGAGGCAAACTGGAGGGACCCCAACACGCTCTCCTGTTGCCTTCTTGATATCCGGGCGGATTGAAGGAGTCTCTTGACAGATCCCGCTATCTCTTTCCTCTTCTTTGATGGAATGGAAAGGCAGTGTGACTGTAAGTCCCAATGGATACCCAGCCACTGGAACTTCTGAGCTGGAGAAAGACGAGACTTTTCCAAGTTGATCTTGAATCCTAGGTGTTCCAGGAACTGGATCGCTTCCTTGGAGGCTTGCGTGCACTCCTCCTTGGATGCTGCCCACACCAGCCAGTCGTCCAGGTAGGCTGCTACCTGGATTCCCTTTAGCCGTAATTGATGAATGACTGCATTCGCAAGCTTTGTGAATACCCTTGGGGCTATGTTTAGGCCAAAGGGCATGGCTCTGAAGACGTATTGTCTTTTCTGTAGTTCGAACCCTAGGTAGGGGGAAACTTGACGGTTGATTGGTACGTGCCAGTACGCATCCATCATGTCTATGAAGACTGTATATGCCTGTTTGGGCAAAAGGGTCCTTATGTGTTGAAGCGTCAGCATTCTGAACTTGTAGTTCACTATGAACTTGTTGAGTGGTGATAGGTCCAGAATGACTCTGAGCTCTTCCGAGTCCTTCTTCGGAACACAAAATAGCCTTCCTTGGAATTTGATGGACTTCGCCCTTCTTATAACCCTCTTGTTTAAGAGTTCCTTAACATATTCTTCCAATATGGGGGTTGAGTGTTGGAAGAATTGAGGGAAGTTGGGTGGAGTTGTGTTCCAACTCCATCCCAGTCCATTCTTGATTAGGCTGTGGGCCCAGGGATCGAAGGTCCAGCAATCCCGGAAGAGGAGAAGTCTCCCTCCTACCGGTAGCATCTCACTTTGAGTGCTGGTTGGAGGATTTACTTCCTTGGCCACGTCCACGTCCACCTCTGTTGCCCCTGCCTCTGGAGGGGTGCTTAGAGGATCCTCGAAAGAAACCTCGAGACTTCGGCCTAAAGGTCGTTGACTGCCTTTCAAAAGCTGGGTTGAAGGCGGGCGACTGCGTCGCCACCGTCTGGGGGACCAGCTGGAAGGTGGTGGTTGGCTGTGCTACTGTCTGTTGCACCGTGGCCATGGGAAGCTGTTGTTGTCTTGGACGAGAGGGCACTCTTTGTCGTTTCGTCTTCCTTTTCGGCTGGGGACCCTCGTCAGCAGAAGACTTTCTCTTGGACGACAAGCCCCACTTGGAGAGGAGATTCCTATTCTCCGTTGCGGCTTTGTCCACGACCTCTTTGACCACCTCGCTTGGGAAGAGGTCTTTTCCCCAGATGTTGAAAGCTATCAGCTTCCTTGGTTCGTGCCTCACCGCAGCCGAGGCAAACACGAACTCCCTGCAAGCCCTTCGGGCTTTGATAAAGTTGAACAGGTCTTTGGTGACCGTCGCCAGATGAGCCTTGTCGAAGACCATGTACATATCTGGGGTTTCCGATATGCTTGCCATTGTCTCTAGCCCCGTCTGCAGAGACATAGAAGCGGCAAGACGTTCTTTTGTGTCCTGCTCTCTGCGCAGGAGAAAGTCTGACAGCTTGGGGAGGTCTGTCCTCCGGCAATGTCTGCCTCCAGCTTCCCGACTGTGAAAGTGTTGTGCACATCTTTCCAGTCCGCGTCATCCGATGGAAAGGCGAGGGAAAAAGGTCTACACTCTTCGAGTGTAGGACAGGGTTTCCCTGCCTCAACCGCCTTTAAGGCGGCCTTAAACCCTTTGTCCATAAAGGGAAAGGCACGAGAGGGATCAGCAATAAAGGAAGGGTGCTTTTTGCTGAGAGCCGGCACCTTGGAACTAGTAAAGGCCCTTTCTTTCAAGGTGTTGGTAAATAAGGCCTGGGCCTTGGGGAGTTCAAGAACTTTGACCTCTTTCGGCTCTGTCTCCTCTTTGGACGAAGGTTCCGTCCTCAGACGGACATAGCAATCCGGGTAGGCCCCTTTGCGGGGCCAGAACTTTACGTCGTCCACTGGGACAGTGCCCAGTTTCTCGGAGAGGAAGATCTTCCCCCCTGACATCGGCATATGCTCTGCATACCTCCAAGGATTGATGTCAGAGAAAGCAGGAAGATCCTTGATGTTTAGCTTCTTCGGGGCTAAACGCGTTGCCACGAGCTGGTGCATCTCCGTCCGAAGAAAAGCCTCCCTCTCCGACGATTTCTTTTGCATGTCCTGGAACATGGAAAGAAGAGAGTGCAGCGTCCTCGTGATCGAATCCAATTGGGGGTTAGAAGAAGAGGTTGAAGGCACCGGCTCGGCCACCGTCGCAGAAGAAACCAAAATCGTTTCGGCTTTCTCGGTCTCGCCCTCAGGGGGTACGTCATCCTCCTGTTCCAATTCTTCCACGAGGAGATTATGCTCAGTCTCCTCTGAGACAACCGAAATGTTGTCTTCAAGCTGGATGCCCTTCAAGGCGTCCGAAACAACAGATTCTATCGGAATCTGGACGAGGGGAATCTCGGGTTGAGCCTGAGGAATGATTGCATCTGAAGATGCCCTAGGGAACAGACAGTCCCTCATCCTTTCGTTAGGAAGGTATGGGCCAGAGGTATTCTTCTGAAAGCCCCTGACCCATTTTCGCAGCGTCTCTCTTGCTGCATCCCTTGACTCTCTAGACTTTTGATCATCAAAAGCCTCCTTAACAAGTTGTCACAAACGGTACATACCTGTGGGTCCCAGTATTTAAGAGATCCCTTCGTGACTGCGCAGCGAGCGTGGGCCTTGCACATGTCATGGCCGCAGAAGTTCCTACTGTGGACCCTGCAAAAGTTGTTCCCGCACTCGGGATGCTCCTCCTGTAAAGAAAGAAAAGCATATAAGTATTCGGTGAAATTCTCAGATATCATCATACATATTTTTCAAAAATATTTACCTTAGGATATGGTAAGCCAGAAAAAAGAAAAAGACACCTACTCGTGTCTCCTGTCCAGCCCATTGCTGTGACCTCCTTCAATATTGAATAAATTCTTAAAGAATTTGGGAAAATAATATCCTTGGATATAAAGTGTCTTCTTAACACTGTCTTCCAGATTCAATATTGGGGAATTGGTAATGGTTGTTAACTATTAAAAAGGCAGAGAGAATTGCTCTCTTAAATGTGATGGTCTCACAATGGGCTGCCCATGAGCACCATGTAGGTTAGAAAAAAATTAGTATGGGCTACAGCACTGACTACCGGCGGCATGCCGCCAGTATTGCCATGCCGGCCGGCATATGCTGGCGTGTTCTGGGCTATAGAAGGCAAGCACTGCCTTCAGGGTGATGGGCAGCAGGTCGCCGGCAGTTGCTCTGCCAGCGGCATGCCACCAGTACTGCCGTGTCTGCCGGCATTCGCCGGCCGGCAACACGCTTGTGAAAGGCTGGAACTGCCCTCAGGATGAAGGGTGGCCGGTCGCCGGTAGTTGCTCTGTCGCCAGCAGCCAGAGGGACCTTCTATCAAGTAGGACCCAGCGGCAGCCGGTGGTTAACTGTCTAGACTTTGGGTTGCCGACTGCCGGCAGACAACACAGTTGCCGGCGGCCGGTCAGAGCATGCCTATTGCCTTTGGTCGTCGATCAGCGGCGCCCAAGGCAGGCGTCCAACATGGCTGCCGGCATCTGTAAGCTGCCGGCAGTCTGCCCAGAATCGGGAAAGGCAAAGGAAAAGAAGGATGGAGGAAGGCAAAGGCTCAGCCTTGCTGGCCTACATCCGGAATGAGGCTTCAAATGGAAGGGGGAATTAAATTCGGGCTTCCATCCGACCATATCCCATCCATATTGGTAGCATGGATATGGAAGGCAGTCCAAGGGAGGGGTGAAGAACACTCAAAGACAGATGGGGGCTCCTGCCGGCAGCCGGCTCAGGGCGGCAGGCAGGAGACCCCAGGCCAATTCTTCAGACTACCCATAGGGTCGAATGTAGAATGACGGCCAGGGTATGTGAAGGCTAGGCCAACACAAAAAGGACAGCAGGGGAGGGGCAAGGGTCCTGTAGGTGAGGTAATACCCGAAGGTACTACCTACCTGGGCGATTCTGATCCCATAGAAGAGAACCTCCTAATTGGGGAATTCAATTCCCCAGGTTGGGTTAGTCTAGGTGAGAAGACGACACCCAGGACGCAATCTCAAAGGGAACTGAATCTCGTACCAGAGATCTTAGGCAGGGGAAGAATTCAATTCTTCGGCTTAAGATCTACCAGCACAGGATTGTCTGCTGGGCCAAGGGGGAGGAATTGACATACAAGACCTCCGGGGTAAGGCCGAGGGAGGTCTAGCTTCCTGTAAAGGCAACCTAACCCGACCTGGGAAATCATTTCACCAAGACGGACGGATGCCGAACACGGACATTCTACTCTGATGTCCCGTTCTAAGCTCGAAACCGACTCAGTGGTTAAGAGAAAGAAATGGGATGCCCCATTAAAGATTTGCCAGAACTCAGTTCAAGGCAAAGATAACTGAGTGTAGCCTAGGCTAGTCCGAGGGAGAGGAATTGCTCTTAAATCCCACCAGGAGATTGGTATTGGCTTGAAAGGTATAGGAGGTGTCAGTCTCCCCTTAAAAGACAATACAAGAACAATTGGGGACATGTATGAAAGTATACTAAAGCCCCTAGGCTAGTAGCCTAGGTGCAGTGAGAATCGTTCACCGAAACTCTCTCGTATACTATCTTGGAAGAGGATAATTAAATGCAGTAATATCTTAAATGTATAAAATATTGCCTGAGCTTCAGTAAAACTTTACCAGGAAGGTTATATCATGCATGAAGTGTGAAAGTGCCTAGGCTAGGAAGCCTAGCACTCGTGAGGCTCAAAATACTTAGCCAAATTCACGACAACAAGGACATAATATAAAAATCCCTAGCTAAATTGCTAAATAGCTGAAGTTAAGAAGCAAGCGATGCCTGGAAAGTCAATCTGGCTAACTAAATGTACAAATAGAATGACCGCGTCCATGATGCCATCCAGCTGGCAACAGCTCTTGTTATATTAATTACGATCTCAATCGAAGAGTAAACTGGCTTACATTTACACAATTCAAAGATGTTACTTAACTTTCCAGAGGCAGATGAGGCTGGTGAAGACATCATAGCAGCGAAATAAATCCAAAATAGCGAGAGATAACACGGGATAAACACCGGTCAGCAAAGCTACAAGGGAAAGAATGGCTAGATGGCGCCACGAGGCAGCGGGGTGGCGCCTATTTACAGTACAGTAAGAGCGTTGCCTTAATAACGGCTCTCTAATATTCTTGCCACTTTTTCCCCTCGAAGCGAAAACGCTATTAGCTATGAGACGTGTCAAGAATACGCCCACTGATTTTATGCGATATCCCTTATTAAAAATCTTCAAGGGATATTCGCTCCAGGAGTTAGAATTCTTTGGTAAATTATCTGGGATATATCACTGTAGTCAAATATAACCTAGGAAGCTACTAACGAAGGAACTTTCAAATATAACCTAGGAAGCTACTAATGAAGAAACTTCCATCAGGACGACATGGCCTGAGCCCATATATATATATATATATATATATATATATATATATATATATATATATATATATATATATATATATATATATATATATATATATATATATATATATATATATATATATATATATATATATATATATATATATATATATATA
>NC_090728.1:77633833-77638833 GCF_036898095.1 Palaemon carinicauda
CACTCCTAACTCTTATTAATCAGGTTTTGCCTCTTTATGCCACATTCTACAAAATAATCTTAGTCTGTGAGTCACTACACTTTTAGCCAGTATAATCTCGGCAGTTATTCCATCGTATTCAGGGGCTTTCCATCTCTTTAGTTTTTGGAGGATAGTTTCGACTTCAAACACTGAATTCAATAATGCACACATCAAGGTCTTCATCCGCTTTGGGTATATCAATCAAATTTTTCCCTTCATATCTCTTATTTATAACCTCACTAAAGTGTTCCATGCAACATTGTCTTTCTTCATCTTCTGTTGTTATAACAGAGCCATCTCTCTTTTTGATGTGTATATGCTTTTTCTTCTTTGCCCCAGTCGAGATTTCCTTAATAATTCTAAGAGCATTTCTTACACCACAGACACTTCCTGAATTCATAGCTTTGCCACTTTCATTTGCTTTACTGTCTAAGTACTCTCTCCCGTCATTCCTGGCTTTTCTTTTTACCTCACTGTCAATACTGGAATATTATCATGCTCTACCTTGTAATTTTCATTACTTACTCGAAAACTTTCAACAATCAATGTCTGTCTTTGTCTCCTTTTTATAGCATCCCAAGTAGCATTTGATATCCATAGCTTTCTCCTTGTTACTACGTGTCCCAAGACTTCACTACCAACTGACTGATATGTATATGTTCTTAATATCACACCATTCTTAATTACTTGTCTCTTAAAATCTTTAAGACTACAACTTGATTCCTACATTCAATTGCAATTGTTTTCTTCTGTGCTCTCCTTCTAAAAGCTTAGTTGTATCAAACCTAGGTTTTCTATCCTTCTTTCTGTTGGGTACTATCAGTTTTAATTAAGGTGTGGCAACGAGGAGCTAGTGATCACTACCAATATCTGCACCTCTATAGCTTCTTACATTTCTCAGAGTCCTCCTTCTCTCTTTATTAATGGTAATGTCATCTATCTAATTTTTGTCTTTGCCACAAGGTGAAATCCACGTATACTTGTGGTTGCTCTTGTGTTGAAAAAGAGTACCTCTGATGAAAAGATTGGTCGCCTAACAGAAAATTATCAAATGTGCTCCATTTTCATTTGCAACTTTGCAAAGGCCCTGGACACGCATCACATTCTCTATACCTTGATTATTTCTTACAACTTTAGCATTTAAGTCGCCAATCACAGTTTTAATATCTCTCTCATCTATTACACTCTGCATTTTTTCACAGTATTCGTCTTTCTTTTCTTCAGGGGAATCATTTGTTGGGGCATAGCAAACTATAATACTCATACTGCACTGTTTTGATTTGAACTTTGCTAGTAACATTCTACTATATACACCTCTCTAATCGGTTAATGCCTTTTCTGCTCTTGGTGTCATCATCATTCTAACACCTCTTCCAACTTCATCTGTTCTTCCTGAGTAGATATATATATTGCCTTGGTCTAAAGTTTCCTTACCAATCCCCTTACAATCTCCTTCACTTAGGGCTAGGATATCCAAACTATATTTCATAAATTCACTCTCCACTTGCTGTAACTTCCCAAGCTGATCCATGTTTCTAGGATTCCAATTGCCTATTTTCAGTTTTTCTTTAGTATTTATAAACCGGGAGATTCTTAACACCCTGCTATGCTCAGGACTGGGCACCATTCTGTCATCGTCTCTTTCCACGACTGACTAAATCCATAGAGGATTTATTGGCTAGATACATCAAAGGATAACTAGCTCTATGTGATGCGTAGTGCCTATCTAACTAAGGCAAGTGACCCCTTCCATCCATACTAATTCTAGTAATATCGACTGACAGGCATCAGGAGTAAAAGCCGAAGAGACAGTTTGTTCATCGCTTTAAACCCAATCCGTCACCGTGTTGCCAGTAACTTCATTGAGATTTAGGGGGGCATTTCCTCCACACTCAAAGGTCTCATTACTCCACCAAGTTGCTCATCTTCTTATACGAGTATAACCGTTGCAAACATGGATTGCTAGCATGGTAATATTTATATATAAACACACATATATATATATATATATATATATATATATATATATATATATATATATATATATATATATATATATATATATATATATATATATATTCATATATACATATATATATATATATATATACATATATATATGTATATATATATATATATATATATATATATGTATGTATGTATGTATGTATATATGTATATATGCATATATATATATATATATATATATATACATATATATATGTATATATAAATATATATATATATATATATATATATATTTATCTATGTATATATATATATATATATATATATATATATATATATGTATGTATGTATGTATATATATATATATATATATATATATATATATATATATATATATATATATATATATATATATATATATATGTGTGTGTGTGTGTATGTGTGTGTCTATTTGCGAGAGTTAGTATATGTAAATGTGTGCGTAAATATAGAGAAATCTAAGTATATCCTGCATATACTGCATATCCTTTCCGGTATACTAGATACCTTGATTTTTGGCTTTTATAAATTATTCCTTGATTACTTTCCTATCCTTTGAAGAAGAAAGATTTTAAAGCGAATATTTTTAAGAAAAAAGTATGCTAAACAATGCAAGTTTAGCATAGTTTACTCTTTCGTTTAAGCGCACGATAGAGAGAGAGAGAGAGAGAGAGAGAGAGAGAGAGAGAGAGAGAGAGAGAGAGAGAGAGAGAGAGAGAGAGAGAGAGAGAGAGAGAGAGAGAGAACCCTTGGTAAATAATTTTTTTTTTTTTTTGTAAGATTCTTCAAAGAGAGGTAAGGAAACCTATCATTTTGTTTTAGGGTGTTCTCTATTGCAATTAGCTTTGCAATTTTTTCTCTGTTCTTTTAAGAAATTAAATTCGTATGATTTGGATAAATGAAAATATTCCTAATTGTTAATCAAAATCAGTAAATGATTGTCCGAAATAAGAGAAATTCACTTCAGAGTAGCTGTGAAACTTGATTCTACAAAATTTATCTATGTGTATTTCTATGAAATAAATTATTTATAGTGGTAAAAAGCTAGATAAGTATAGGGGAGATTCTGACAATTTTTTCTATTGCATTAGTTATCTAATAAAGAGATTAATAAATTCAAAACTCGTCAAATTACTGTCGGATACCTTAATTGAAAGAAGAAATTTATTTATTTTTAAATCAGCTTTCACCTAGGAAAGTGGTTTAACCATCTTCTTAAGATAGGAAATTTTTGTGCGTGAGATCGATTAAAGGAAAAGAAGCTTTATGATTAAATGAATCCACAACTTTACTCATAGAAATTCTGTTTTAAAGAAATTCATACTTTATTTTCATTAAACACACATTCATGGAAAAGAAATAATCCACGATGTTTCTCTGGTATTTAGGAAATAAATAAGTCATCCAAGAAAGAATTGTAAAATTTCGACCTAAAATTTCCTCCGAAAGCCAAAACATTGACCCATATCGAGCGAAGATCTAAGAACGTCAATGGCCGTCGATACTCTAGCTGTATATAAACAACAACATTCGTTTTCTACTTTTGGTCAAGGCCAAATGCAGATGAATGGATCCACGTAGACATTCTACTGTAAATTACATACATGCCATTTTACCTCCCCGAGGTGTCATAGTTACGTACTTACACAAGAGCAAATGTTGGGTGTGAGTACTGTGTTCGACACCAGTGCTGATATATGCTGATAATCCCTAATATTAATTCATTAACCGTATATATTATTTTCATCAGTCATATATTATTATGATCCCTATTTTGAGGTTATTATGGGTTATTATTGCCGGACACACGCACTAGTTACTTGCGACACGAAAAAATAAACGGTCCTGTAGAGACTGCCAAAGTTGAGGGTGGGGAGGGAATTCAGCTGAAAATAAAAGATAACGAGAGAGAGAGAGAGAGAGAGAGAGAGAGAGAGAGAGAGAGAGAGAGAGAGAGAGAGAGAGAGAGAGGTTGTTATTCGCCGAAATAACATATCCAATACTATCACTACTAATAGAAAAAACACCAATAATGGTATGTGCACACCTTGGGTAGATATACTCTTACTGTTTTTTATGGTTTTTTTTATTTTTTTGTTGTGGAATTGAATCCTAAACGACTTCAGCAATATTGAAATAGATACTTAAATTTTCATGGACTTTTCTGAAAGCATGACCATCGTACCTCCCCCTCCCCCACCACCCGAAAAAAAAACCCATGCTAAAGAAAAATACTGAATGTTGATTCTCTGATGAAAGAGGAATAAAAAGTGGTAAAGATCTATTTCAAGATATTTTCAGTGGATTGCTATTATAGTTTTGGCAATATCCCCGGGGAGGGGAGTTGTAGCACTCCTTGATCTGGTGAAATCCATCTATTAATTATCGATGATACTTTCAGAATATTACTAGTTTTTCCGTAACTTCTTTGATATCTATATTTGCTTTGGAATGTAACAAGTTGAGAAAGGTGGCATCCAGTGTTATAAAAAGCTTTTGACTCAACTTTTATGTACAACAAACTATTTTACTGTTTGTTTATTGTTTGACAAGAACATTTTTTTCTAGAGTCTATTTTCTTGAACCTATAGAAATAGATGGTGGTCCTTATCAGCCTATGAATCTATGAAATATCTTTTTATTGTTTGTCATTATCATAATGCTAAATGTTTCACGAAATACTCTTGAATCTACAACTGAACTTTGGTATGAATATAACTTCCTCTCTTCACCCCACCACTCTCGCATTCTAATCCCACACACACAAACATACATACACACACAGAGACACACACACACACACACACACACACATATATATATATATATATATATATATATATATATATATATATATATATATATATATATATATATATATATCTGTGTGTGTATGGAAAGAAGCAAATAGTGTATGGAGGAGATTTCATAGCAATAAAATTCACTGAACTTTACGCAAAATGTCTGCAAGA
>NC_090728.1:77651333-77666333 GCF_036898095.1 Palaemon carinicauda
TCATTATTATTATTATTATTATTATTATTATTATTATGTGTATATATGTATACACACACACACACACACACACACACATATATATATATATATATATATATATATATATATATATATATATATGTATATGTGTGTGCGTGTGTGTGTGTGTCTATGTGTGTTATTGTATGTGCATGAATATTGCTCTTTTCCATTATTAATATTATTATTATTATTATTATTACTATTATTATTATTATTACTTGCTGAGCTACAATCCTAGTGAGTAAAGGAAACAGGGAAAATAAAATATTTTAAGAACAGTAACATCATTAAAATAAATATTTCCTATAATAAGCTATAAAAACTTGAACAAAACAAGCGGAGGAGAAATAAGATAGAATAGTGTGCCTGAGTATACCCTCAAGTAAGAGAATTCTAACCCAAGACAGTGGAAGACCATGCTATAGAGGCTACGGCACTACCCAAGACTAGAGAACAATTTTGTGTGATTTTGGAGTGTCCTTCTCCTAGAAGAGCTGCTTACCATAGCTAAAGAGTCTCTTCTCCCCTTACAATGAGGAAAATGGCCACTGCACAATTGCAGAGCAGTTGTTAACCCCTTGGATGAAGAAAAATTGTTTGGTAATCTCAGTGTTGTCAGGTGTATGGAAACAGACGAGAATGTGTAAAGTATAGGCTAGACTAATCGGTGTGTGTGTAGTCAAAGGGAAAATGAACTGTAACCAGAGAAAAGGATCAAACGTAGTACTGTCTGGTCAGTCAAAAGACCCCATAACTCTCCAGCGGTAGTACCTCACGGTTGGCTGGTGCCCTGGCCAACCTATTACCTACTACATTTTATCAAGCTATGCTTCACATGATCAATTCGATGCCGTAAAGAGACGTAGATGCTCCATAATGTTCTATTTACTGCGTTTGAAATTTATATCTGCAATAGCATATCCATTTGCTTAGATAAGTCTATTTAGTTGAAAGTTAATGTAATTATTAAATATGGGAAAACTGATAAATCAGATAGTGAAATTATGTATAAAAACAATTACTCAGGAAAAACAATTTTGCTGCCCAGCGTTCAATGTATACTTTTCTCTTTTCTGTTATTAAGCCCCCCAGCCACCCACCCACCGCCCCAGTGGACGTGACTAGTAGAGGACAAGAGAGGGGTCAGAGGGGTCATTCTCAAGGGGGATTTTTTTGGGGAAAAAAAGAAGGTACATTGGGCAAGGGTATCTTGTGCCCTGACCCAACACCCACACTGGGTGCCCACGCTTGAGAGATTCAATTGCCAAACATTTTTGTCAGTCAGTTGGACCATAGTTCTCGACGGTTGACGCCCCTTGACTTTTAACCTTTCTTTAACAACGATAAAATCTGCCTGCTTATACTTCGTTATTTCTGCAAATGACCAATTCGAAAAGTTTGTTCGAACACAGAAAGAAAGACAAATGCAAATACCGGCACCTGGCATGTTTAGAAATGATGTGCCGTGTATTTATGAAACATTTGCCGGTAAATACCAAGAGGCTCCTATAAACACACATGGTTTTATATGCAATCACATATGCCACCTATGTCTGTTTAAGTATTCATTTGTGCAAGCTCTGTACTTTACGTATAGATATATCCTATTAGAAATACGTCGAAGAAGGATGTTTTCTCACATATATCTGTCGAGTATCTGTTCAAGATTTGTGTCTGGAGAGCATGGTAATAGATGCATAAATTAATGTATATATGTATGGCAGATATATAGAATTAGTTTTTATGTGTACATTGTCATTAGAATTAGAGTTTAGTGAAAGATTGGAATAAGGAAATCAGACAATGACTAGGTTAAGTGAAATTTGGAAATCAACTTGCATGAAATTACATATAAAAATCAGGTTATATATAAGTTTAGTGAGATCGGTGTTACTATATGGAAATGAGTCATGGTATGACAATGAAACAATCTCCAATTGATTCAGTAGCTTTGAGAACAAAGCTCTCAGAAGGATATTGGGAGTTATATGGCAGGACAGGATTAGAAATGAAATTATATGAGAGATTACTCGAGTGCCATATGTGGATGAGACCATGATGAGAGGTAGATGGAGATGGTTTTGGCATGCTCTTCGCACTCCCTAAGAGAGATTAGTTCAACAAACTTTCATTTGGGCCCCACAAGGTACTAGAAGAGTTGGAAAACCCAGGCCAACATGGCTGAGGCTATAAAGCTCGAAGTAGGAAAAGATTAATTAAATTAAAACCTCAAGATAGAGACGACCGGAGAAATCTAACGCTTCTCTTTTCTATATTCAACTAACAGTAATTGCTTATTTTCTAGCCCCAACTTCTCATGCATACTAGGTTCATACATACTCATTTCCAGCCAAATATTCATCTCATTCTCACAAACATTGATCCTATACCCTCCACACTCACAGGAGAATTCACCCACCTTAACCCTCTTGCTAACTAGTTTCCCGAATATCCTGCCTGACTTAATCCCTTCATCCTACAAATCCGAGCTATATCTAGGGATTGGCTATATTCCCATATACACCATATTCATTACACTTTGCACGCTGTTTCCTACACTTCGTCCCATAATGCCCATCCTTTCCACAATTGCCACAAATCACATTTGTACGATTACTCCTGCATCCACTAGCTATATGCCCAGTCATACCACACCTATAACACTTAACCACTTTCTTTTGCTTACACTCACTGATATGATGCCTTGTCTCACCACACCCGAAACATGCTCCTAATGCCCATCTATAGTCATTCTTTTTATACCCTTATTTCCCATATCTATAACACTTCTCTTCACGAATACAACTACCTGACCTACCTCGCTGCACACTGGCACTCAAATCTCTCCAAACATGATTCCCTAGCCTAAACCTTTCATTTGTCCTTACAGGTATTCCCACATTCCCTAACACTCCTATCTACTACACTATCAGCTACCCTTATTGGCCCTCTCATAACAGCATCTCTGAAACTAACAAATTCGGACACACATTCCTCCATTCCAGTTCTTACATTCACAGATTTACTTTCTTTCATGCATCTATCTAACTCGTAATCCTCAACTGTCTCTAAAATTTCATCCCATGTCAATCTCTCTCTCCTCTACCTCATTTTCTCCTTCCGTTTCAAATGAATAAACTCAAACACATTCTGCAGTACCATACCCAAAAACTTCCTCATTAGTTCCTTATTCACATTTTTGCCTTCATCCCCATACTTCTTCCTAGCTAATGTTTCCAGCCTACATACATACATCGATATTGGTTCTCCTACATTCATCCATTCCTCATGAAAATCATCCCTACACTTATACCTAACACTTCCTTTCATATGCTTTACCTGTTCAATTATTCTCTTTTTCACACTTTCATACTCAACATCCTCTACACTCATTATCACACCATACATCGTCAGCAAATACCCTGTCAAATATTCTCCTAACTCCCTAGCCCAAACTCACTTACTGTCACCATACTTAGCCAAACAGAACTTTTCATACTCCCTAAAAAGTAATGCACATCCCTACTGCTGTGTTCATTAAACGTTTCACAACTAGGTACCTTTCTCATATGCTCTGTATTACAAAATTCCTCAACTTCATTCTCACTACTATGTTCACTACCTAATCCTTTCTTGTTTCCTTCCTCATTAGAATATATTGAATCCAATTCAACACTTATATTCCTATCCTTAATCATTCCCTTCGTACCCTTTTCCATACTTACCACTTTCACCCATTCATCATCATCCTCGCTCTCATCCTGACCTTACTTCTTTTCCCTCCTTACATTACTTTTACCTTTCTTCTCATTCTTTCTGTCACCTTTCTGTTCATCCTTACTATACCTAATCCCTTCACCTTCAATATCCCTATCACTACCTTTCCCATTATCCCTTACCCTAGCCTTCTCTTCCACTATCAACCCTTAACCGAAAGCAGAAGCCACTCCTCCGACTGCACCTCCACCCATGAACGTTTTCATCATTCCCATTACTTGCCCCATCATAGCTTCCATTCGTTCCTCATTCTCTTGCATCCTCATCTCAAAACCTTCTTCCACTCTTTCTACAGTTCCCTTAAGGGCTCTCAGTTCCTTTTGCATCTCATGATTCTCACAACTTAACCACTTATTCTTGAGCAACAACTTCTCACGCTCCTTATTCAGACGCGATTCCTCCCTTGATATCTTCAATTACTCTTCCATTTTCATCAACCTTAAATATAATTTCTAGTCCTATTCTGCACTCCGTTCAACAGTCTAGCTACCAATCTTACCTCGGCAGTCCCTGTTCAGGCGCCAAAATAATGTGGTATGTTGTTGCAACATCCCGCCACAATGATGATGAAATTTTCTGATGACAAAAAAAGTTATTGTTCAAGTTATTTCGATAATAATTGTGTGGCAATGTTACGCGTTGAGTAATTCAATCTTATTGTAATAAGTATTTACTAATTTCATGTCTTCAAATCATCCAGACGACTAGTCGAAATTATATATTTTGATAGATTTTTGGTTTTGAGAAACATTTCAACGATTTCTTCAGTACATAACATGCCTTGAATGATGATGCTTATGAAAGCATAAGAATTTCAAGATCACTTGGTGGAGAACACAATCCTGCTAAACCTTGGCCTGCAAAAATGCATCACTCACTTCCAAGTGCTCGCCTAATACGTTTTCATCATTTGTCAACTTAGTCTTCAAATTTTAAACTTCCAGAAAGACATTAAAATAAAACTTGAGCGCAATTACATGGAAACTGAATGTCTGACTACCTGGGTAATTTATTGATCAAAGCCCATGAAGTTTTCCATGAAAAATATTATCTATATTTTTTTGTGTTACGTATGCTCATGTATGTCCCAGAATAAGCAATGCATGCTACAGGCATGGAGTTTTTCGTGGTATGATTAACAACTTTCTTCATTTTTGCAAATTTTGGGATAGTGCATAATTTTTCGCGTTCATTAAAGCATTTCTTGAGTACGTTATAATAGCTGATTTAAGACAATAATAGAAACCTAGTTATTGACAGCAAAAACTAAGAAGGAATTCTTATCCTAACAGTGATAATGATAATGATAATAGGCTAAGGATAATAACAATAATAATAATGATGATACTAATGGTAATATTAATTACTACTACTACTACTTCTATTATTATTATTATTATTTTTATTATTATTACTATTATTATTATTATGTTGTTGTTGTTGTTGTTGTTGTTGTTGTTGTTGTTGTTGTTGTGGTTGATGATGATGATTTTCGACTTTTTGTTGTTATTATTGTAATGATTTTAATAATAGGAGCAATGATATAAATATATATAATGATAATGATAATAATGGTAATATTTTTAAAGATTCCAAGATTAAATCAAGATTAGCAACAACAAGTGCTACAAGATATATATCTCATGATAACTCAATCTTCAATATTATTCTTAACGTAGTGATAGCAAGTGGATAACACCTCATGATGAACATCATCGAACTAACATTGATTATTCTATCCAAGCCTATTTATACTACTGCGATGAAACCTCGAGACATATTTTACTGTCTTCACATCAATCATCTGGAAAAAGTTCCCTTATCCAGCAAACGATATCGGCGTCAATGGCCTTCGATGTCAGGATGTCAGAAAACCCAAAACAAATCAATCAATCATCGCTTATGGAAAATTCTGTCTTCCACATCATGATCTTTTTCCCATAAGCTACATTTTGGTTCGTTAACCAAACACATGCGTATATAATTTCCATGCAACGCCAGACACGCACATCAAATAATATGCATATGGACAGCCAAAAAATCTGCAGGAACTTTGACAGATTCAAAACGCTGTCACTATTTTCCCTCCTCATCGTTGCAGGTTTCTTTAAGGCGAGTTCTAAGGACCAAAAAGAAATTACAATTTACCCTCGAAAGAACGAACTTAGAGCATTCACACATGTGGAGAGAGAGAGAGAGAGAGAGAGAGAGAGAGAGAGAGAGAGAGAGAGAGAGAGAGAGAGAGAGAGAGAGAGAGAATAAATAAAAACTTGTAAGGAATGAAAGGTACGACAGTCATGACCCACAGAGAGATGGGGATGGATGTCAATGCGTTACCCAATGGATAAGTAACGAAATAGGCCATTTTGGGAGTATCCACACGATGGGGAGGAAGTCAGAGAATAGGCGACGGAGTCGAGGAGAAGGCGAGGATTTATGGCCACAAATTTATATGGATTTCCAAACTCACATGCCCATGTTAGCGTTCATGATGGCAAAATGTCTACATTGTTGGAATAGCGCTTGGACATGGAAAATGAAAAATGTATTTGAAAGGGTCATTTCGGGTGTGGAGGTGAGAGACTGCGATGGCGGTGGTGTCTTTCGACATAAGGTCCAGGAGAGGTTTCTTTCGAGTGTTCTTGTTTGTAGGGTTGGTTGTACCATAGGTGAGTTTGAGGTTCAAGAAAGATAAACATCCTGAGACTTGTTTCTATATAGAATTTGTAAGAACATGTGCATTTGGTTATTTTCACGCTGAATAGTCAGTTGCTTGAGGTGTCAGATGAATTTGAATGAGGTTTGAATAGAATATCTTTTATGGAAAACTATATTATTCATGATGAAAGCTTGTTTAAATGGGGTAAAGAAAGAAATTATCACTCCTCGAAGTTTAATCACATAATGTGAAAGCTCCATTGCATATGGTGTAAAGGGCAATGCCTCATCAAATAAAACTTGGAGGGAACGTATCTCTGGATAGGGTTGAGTGCAGATGTCCTCTGAGATAAGGTTTAAAGGCGAAGTCTCTAGTTGCAGTATAAGGAGGATTATCCATTCCTATCACGCCTCTTCCGAGCGGTTTTAAAAGGCAACATGTCGAATCTATTTTCAGCTTTTTAAATGGTGGCAAATGTGGTGTATTTTCACCCAGCCCTTATTTCAAGTTTTTATAGATGAGGATTATTAGGAGCGTTGTTTGGATTTGATTATGTGCGGCCTCTTTTATAGTATAATGTCTGGAAGGGACATTTTAAAGGTTTGCGTTGCCATCCATATATGGTTAGGTTTTTGTGAAGGGGGGTTTTAAGGAACTTGTTATTATATATACGGTATTAGATTTGTCAGAGCAAAAATAATTGAAATTGTGCTTGCGTGCAGTTTGTTTATTCTCGCAACAGAAATGAGAGTTTTCAGTTGAATTGACCACATCATTTAAGAAAAGCAAACATGATAGTGGAGCGGATACCTGACAAAATAGTTTGTTTTATGATACAAGGATAAAACTTTGCACAAAGCTTCCTTGTGATGTTCTTAAAGAAATAAAACTGTGAGCCACTCAATTTTTTCACTTTTCAAGATGGCCGTCATATTTTTAAAATGGCGGTTAAATCCCATTCCAGAACTTGACAAATTGACCATACAAAATAACTTTGATGACCAGTGACCTAGATTTGAGGTAAAACATCAATATCTAAGTCAGTATTCACTGTAAATACAATTTTGTGAAAATTCTGCAAAGCACATGCGCGAAATTAGACTGACAAAGTCATATTGATTCATGTATCTTCGCAAGCACAGGTGCATAATGCTGTGCATTGTAATCCTGACCTATAGCTCTTACAATTCCCAGTGCAAATCCTTTTACATCCACATTTCAAAAGCTGTTGACATGATGCTGCTATTGGCTGCTAGCTGGTCCAATATGGCGTCCAAACATTGTCGTCTTTTTGCCAACCCCAAATTTTAGTTGAAGGTAATTTCATAATGCAAACCACAGACTGACCCCATGTGTGCCCCACTTGCAGTAAAGCTCGCTTCACATGCTCTACTAAAGCTGCCCTAGAGGGTGGGATGGCCTTATAAGACTTCTGTTTTCGTGCAAACAATTCAAACCTTGCTTCATTGACTTTGTTTGTTGTACTGGAGCGGTCGTACATCACCACAACAAACTCTTCAATGACTCTCATGTCAGAAGATGATAAGTCATCTGTAGGCGAACTAAGTCTTGTAAAAACCGCTGTTGCCTCAGGATAGACATTCCATGCCTGCCAGCACGACTTCTTACCTTTGCCAGCAAATGCAGACACTGTATCACAACCAGAAAAGGCGTGAAAAAATGGCAATCCTCTTGCTTTTGGCCCTAGTGATCTAGATATTTCATGTAAAGGGATCCATCTCAAATCCTTCCCTTTCCCAAAAGCAATCCATAGACTTTCTATATTCAAGTCTACAAACAATGAAACACCAATGACTACACATCTGTATCAGAACTTACTATCATGACACTCTGACTGCCATTGACGGCTGTGTCTTTTGCATGAAGAAACATTCGAGTGTCGGCCTGTTCGTGATTACAAGGTGAAATCCGGGAAACATCTGTTTCGTTGTTTTAGATAAGATTCTCCTCTCGAGTAACAATAATGTCTGTTTTGTTGTTCAGCACAGTGCTGGACGTACGGCAAAATAACATCGTCAGCATATGCATCATATAGTAAACAAAGATCTGCCAGTTTGAAAACTATACCTCCAGAATTGGCTCTTTGGCATTCCCCTATATGTCTTATTAGCTCTGCAAATGCCAGTTCATCGCCAGAGTCTACTTTTCTTGGTCCGTAGTTGTTTCAAGACCGTGTAGTAACTTTCTTTTTCTGTTGTATAGAGCTGTTAAGAATTTTGGATGGTACTTGAACTCCTGAGCTACGACATCACCTGAACTAAGCTTTGCAAAGAGCTCCTTATCTTGTAATGTTTTCACACTACGGTTAAGTCGATCATTGAGCTGCATTGTCATTGCTTCTTGAAGTTCTGATATGGGACACTCTTTTTCACATAAAATACATCTCACAATATCCATTTTACCTAGCTCTTGACAGGTCTTTTTTCTCGTATATTTAGTTAAATCACCTTCATCATAACTGTCCACTTCTGATCTTCGTTTTCTAGCTCTATCTAGTTTAGTGTTGTTAGATTTTATTCTACATGAATGATGCTACTGTGCATTATTCCTGATCATTGTTTCTTCTGTTCCTTGACCATCATCAATTTGGCCAACATCTGAAGCAATAGGCATTTCATTTAGCTTTCTGAACTCTAGAATATTCTTTGCTAATATAGTATACCCCGATTTGCTCTTGTCTGAAGTATCCTTGGGTGACATCAATGTTTCATCTTTGTCTACCTGACAGATAAAGCATTTAGTTCAATCAGTTTCCCTTTTCTCATTGGGAGATATTGACAAACGAAGTCTTTTTGACATTTCAAAATGAAATAACACAACATGTATATACAAAACAAAATTCTTCAATTGAGATTAACTATCCTGAGTTCTTTTTAGCAACTACACCACAAATTTGATACTTCGACAGTTGAAAGGCCGAGGTAGTATCCATTTACCCCCTTCAACTTATAAATACACTTTTCTGTATGGGATATGACTAGGTTCGATGCTGTTACCTCTACGCCTAGCCTGATCGTTCATCTAGCACCATTTAACTCCTGTGCGATCTGTACACCATCCAAAGGACAAAAGCCACGTTCTTCTTGGCTTGGCTCTCCCGCGTTGGCACACTCCTGTCAATTCGGGTACGACGCCTTGACTATATATGAGGCGAATCAAGGTGTATTAGGGAGACTTAAAAAAGCTGACACTAAACCCCATGCCGACTTTCACGGCAGCTAGTTGCACTAGTGTGCCCTGGTAGTGTAAGCAGCTAGCTCGTTAAAATTGTAAGATCCTCTGCAGTAGGCTAAATGGCCGGGCCTTACCCATCCCTCCATTTAACAGTCTAAACCGGTTGACCCTATTGGCCTTGTGTTCCACCCCACGTCATCATCATTTCCATCCTTTCATGTTCATTTTATCATCCATTTCATGTTTTAGCCGGAGTCGCGTTGCTTGGGAGTAAATAAATAACCAACTTTTTTATGTCGCTATTTTGTTTTTCACCGCCATTTGGTAAGAAACCCCTGGTCAGTTATAGGCAATATCAAGTTTAACCACCCAATTACTAATAAAATGAATAATCCGGGTAAAATTTTATGCATGCGCACTTTAGAATTTTCACGACGTATTTACAGTGACTAATGACATAAATATAGTGGTTTTCCTTCAAATCTAGGCCACTGGTCATCAAAAGTGCTTTATATGCCCCACTTGTCAAAATCTTACATGTAGAAAATTGAAGGCTTTACCACCATTTTAAAAGTGTGGCGGCCATCTTGAAAAATGAAAAATTTGGGTGGCTCACAGTTTTATTTTCATAACACCTTAAAGAACCTTCATGCAAAGTTTGATGCTTGTATTATAAAATGAACTATTTTGGTAACATTTTAAAGTTATCCACCCTACTATGAGATATGCCACTCTGTTTGAGTAGCATTATTGATTTTTCTTTGGAAAGATGTTGACACATAAAAATTTGATATGATTTAAACTCATTGTGATAGAACATCTACAAAGATGCTATATCTGCTCAGAGACCTTTTATTATGGATTAAATCAGCGTTTTTCAAACTCTGGGTCCCGACCCTTTAGTGAGTCGTGTGAAAAATAAAATGGGTCGTGACCAAAAATTAAGGAAATAAAAAATACGCAAATAAGAGCAAAGCGAAGAATATAAACAACTTTAAATATTGCATAACACTCATAAATCGTCACTAGGTTTTCACTGACTTCATCTATGACAAGGCAGTCTTTACTAATCAATCACAATAGTACAGTGTATAATGAATGCATTATACAAATACAAAATGAATGTTATTACAGTCAAAACAAAATTTCTGAGAATGTTATCGACAATATCTTATTAACAGAGTTAAAAATCGAGATTTTGTCACATCTCACTTTCCTGTTTCAAAGCTTTAATAATTATTTTCTTGAAGTGAAATTTTAACCATCTAAGAAGAGACTCTAGATAAACAAAATCTACTGGGTTTTTAAAGTCCTGAATCAATAAGTGAGTTGAATTTATTACCTGAAGAGGAAGCTGAATTGCTGTATCTTAAGTGTTCCTTTACACTTGAAGACAATTTGGGAAAATTAAATTTATACTAATTTTCGGTTAAAAAAAGGGAATTTCCACTACTAAGTAAAAAGACCATTCTATTACTATTACCTTTAACAACTACCTACTTGTGTGAACTGGGATTTTTCACAATAACTTAATTAAAGACTATGGACAGAAACAGGCTCAACACTGCACTTGATATGCATGTAGCATTGTCTTTCTGTGATCCACATTGAAACCGCCATTTATGAACAAACAAGCATATCCATATCATTAGTTTAATTTTTTTTCTTAAAATTATGTACTTTACCCTTGTGTTGGAACTGTTTTCATGTTTGTTTTTCGAAAAGCAATATTTTATTCATACAAATAAATAAAACAATTGGCAAATCATAAAATATATACATAAAAATTTACGATGCCGGTTAAATGAACTAAGTAGAGAGTTTGTCTTTTTACACCCAAGTACCATGGGTTGTTATGCAAACTGTGGTTCTTACTGTGGGTTGCAGTCAGAAAGGTTTGGAAACCACTGGATTAGATGTAAATATGTCTGAGCTTCTTTTTCGCAAATGGAACCCGCGATGTTCTTATTATGAATAAACTTGTATTGCCTGCTTTCGTTAATGACTTGCTTGTTTGACTTGTAGTCTGGTCTTATTTATATTTCATTACAATAAGATCAAATTAGCAGATATTAGTAAATACATATATTACACAATTAGTTACTATATTCGCTGAAAGTCATCTCACCCTTGTACAAAATTAAAACGTTCGACATTAGTTGTGATTCACTAGAATGTAAAAAGTTAATTCCTCACCAGAGAGAGAGAGAGAGAGAGAGAGAGAGAGAGAGAGAGAGAGAGAGAGAGAGAGAGAGAAGGTTAATGTGCGATATTCAGAAGGCAATATTCGACAACAGAAGCAGGGCTTTGATCTCAGCCATTTGATACTAGATAAACAGCTACGTTATAAAGACATTTTGAAGGATGTAGATAATTATGTATACATTTACAGATAGAAATGTTTATAGATTTTTTTAAGCGTTCTATCATTATCCAGCAAAAAAAAAAAAAAAAAATTATAGCAGAAGAGATAGGTCTACGAAAATTAGATATCAATAGACAATGGAACAAACATACATAAGTGTGAAAAAAATACTGTTAATTATACAAGTAAGGTTTCACCCCGGGCGCAGTTGACCGGCTTAGAGCACACGATGGCATGGACTTCTCTTACTTCCTATCCTCTACACACTTTAACATGGCTCCCACAAGCCATTGGGCCACCCCAACCAATATATTGTCAGCCTCACAAGTCGGCCGGCGCGAATGCCTGCGATCGCAGACTTAGCTTCCCTTCATCTGCATTGAAATAGTTGCCTAGTTTAGATTTGGAGGGAAGAGCATGGATGCGAATTGATGAAAGTATATACAACTGGACAACTGGTAGGTTGTAGGCTGGCCAGGGCACCAGCCGTCCATTGAGTTACTACCACTAGAGATTTATGAGGTCTTTTGACTGGCCAGACAATACTACATTGGAGTCTTCTCTCTAGCTACGGCTCATTTTCCCTTTGCCTACACATCCACCGAATAGTCTGGCCTATTCTTTACCTATTCTCCTCTGTCCTCATACACCTGACAACACTCAGATTACCAAACACTTCTTCGCTCAAGGGGCTAATTACTGTACTGTAATTGTGCAGTGGCTACTTTCCTCTTGGTAAGGGTAGAAGAGACTCTTTAGCTATAGTAAGCAACTCTTCTATGGGAAGGACACTACAAAATTAAACCATTGTCCTCTAGTCTTGGGTAAAGCCATAGCTTCTGTACCCTGGTCTTCCACTGTCTTGGGTTAGAGTTCACTTACTTGAGGGTACACTCGGGCGTACTATTCTATCTTATTTTTTTTTCTCTGCCTCTTGTTTTTTTAAATGGTGTGTTGAGCAAGCTCAACAGAAGGCCATGGATGTTTGGTGGTTTATCAAGAGGTTGTCTTTTCCTTATCTGATTCATTTTCTTCTCCAAACCATCCTTACTGTCCTCCCTTCAGTTGAAGTGGTTATCCTTGAGGGTATTTAGCCTTACATGGTGTATCAGCTCCTCCATGTTGACCATTTTTTCCGACTTTTTTCTATAGTCTATGGGTTTGATCAATCACTTTATTTATATTTCTCTACATATTATTTTTTTTTATAATTCTTGTTAATCTAGTTTTTAAGTATGATTTCTCTTTTTTATAACCATTAATTCTTATGCTGTCTGGAGATATTGAGCGAAATCCGGGACAAGTACGTCCTAGATTTCGTCAGTGTCGTCTACTGTAGTACAATATTCATGGTCTTCATACAAATATTCAAGACCTTACTGTTGCATCCAGTCAGTATGATATTGTTTTATGCTCAAAAACTTTGATTTCTAATATGAGGCACTCATCTGAGCTCCTCATAACAGATTTTAATAAACCAATAATATTGAAACGTGATTCCATCCCTAGGGCCAGGGCCAGGGGAATGGTGGTGTATATTAGAACTGAGTACCCTGCTTCTCATAAGTCCTGCTATGCATATGAATGTCATGAGATTCAGGAAATAAAAGTTTGTGGCAGGCATCACAACTTCTATTTGTGTTTGATCTACTGGAATCCAGCCATGGATGATTCTATCTTCGATTGTCTTCTTACCATTATGGCTAAGATACAAGAAGATGATAGAAAGGCCTCGTTTGTCATTGTTAATGATTTCAAAGCTCACTATAGTGGTTAAGTTCTGTTTCTCCTACCGATCGCTATGACTTAGGAGCTTTAGACCTTGCCCCTGAATCAGGCTGTGAGCGAATCATAAGTGAAGCTACTCACAGGTCTGGTAACTGCTTGGACCTTGTATACACTGACTCCCCTGGTGTTATAACAAGTAAGATTTGTTTTCCGTTTGGGACATCGGATCATGCCTTGATTTCATTATTAGTAAAGACTGTGTAGCCTGTCCCTGATGTACAAGTATCATACTCATGTAAAATGAAATCTCAAGCAGGCTGGAATGTGTTATTGCATGATCTTTTGGACTTAAATTGGTTACAATTATATAGTAGTGTTGACCCTGTTGTCCCTTTGAATGAAAATCTAGTCAACATAATTGATAGCCGTATCCCTTCTTGTGTGCTAAGGTACCGAGGGAAGGACAAACCGTGGTTCAATGATGATTGTAGGCGTGCTTATTTGGAGAAGCAGGAGGCCTATCAACTTTGGAAGGGTAACACATCAGAGTTAACCTGGGATAACTATATTCAGCTTAGAGCTTTTGCTCAGAGAGTTCATGCTTGAACTTAAAAGGAGTACAATCTAACAATAAAAGAAACCATTTCTGGTATAATCCAGGAACATAAGTGGTGGACTACTTTTAAATCTGTACTCTTTGGTGAAGATGCAACAATTTCTCCTTTACCCTAACCAGATGGCTCAGTCACTCACTGTCCAAAGGATAAGGCAACCCTTTTGGCTGATGTTTTTGACAGTAAACAGAGTAATGAGAAACTCTAACTTCCTTATTCCTTTTTTCCTGAAGCTAAAATAACTAGTTTACCTTTTTCATCTCGGGAAATTAAAGCTCTGTTGATGGACCTTGATGCTTATGGAGGTGTAAACCCAAATGGTATTTTTCCTTTGTTTTTTATAAAGACTGCAGATTTCTTAGCTCCAAAGTTATTTGTTATTTTCCGCAAGTTACCAAGAAGAGGAGGTTTTAGCACTTGTTGGAGAATTGGTAATGTTACTCCACTATGCAAAAGTGTTTGTGATAGCTTAAGTCCAACTGATTACTGCCCGATTTCTATAACTCCCATTTTATCTAAAGTTTTTGAACGTCTTTTATCAAAACGTGTTAATAAGTTTGCCGAAGGTAATCCTCTATTCCCGAGTTTGTAATTTGGTTTTCGTAAAGGCCTTGGAACATGTGATGCCCTTCTTACAA
>NC_090728.1:77681333-77691333 GCF_036898095.1 Palaemon carinicauda
GATGGATTCCTTCAGGAGTGATGTGGTGCCCAAAGAACGACATTTCATTGGTGTCAAAGGTAACTTGCCGTACCGGACTACAAGGCCGATTAGTTGTAGGCAGTTGAGCACGGTGAGCAGGTGACAGAGTTGTTCCTCTTTTGAGGAAGAGAACACAAGTATGTCATCCATGTAACATACACAAAAGTGAAGGTCCCCTAAGATGCCATCCATGAGACATTGAAAAGTGGCCCCAGCATTACGAAGGCCAAAACAGGAGTAATTGAAGGTGTATGTACCGAAGGGAGTGGTGATGGCGGTCTTGGGGATGTCTTTTGGGTTCATAGGCACCTGATAATACCCTTTCAGGAGGTCGAGCGCAGAGAAAACCTTCGCTTTGTGCACGTAGGAGGTTAGGTCGGCGATGTTTGGGAGGGTGTAGTGATCCGGTTCTGTTTGCATGTTCAGGCCCCTGTAATCCCCACATGGACGGAGGGAGTCATCTTTCTTCAGGATGCTATGTAAGGGTGACGACCAAGGGCTGGAGGCCTTTTGGCAAAGGCCCATTTCTTCCATTTCGGTGCATGTCTGTTTGGCGGCTGCCAATCGATCCGGTGTCAGACATCTGAATTTAGCGAAGACTGGGGGTCCCGTCGTCTTGATATGGTGATAAATACTGTGTTTGGCAGGAGCTGTGAGCGTTTGGTGAAGTTCTGGACGGAAAACTTCCGGGTACGACATGAGGAGGTGGGCGTAGGCATCCGTTGGGTGCGCTGATGTGGAGAGCAAGGTTGGAGGGGGCAGGTTGAAGAGGTGTCGACAAGTACGAGTCTGCGTTGACCAATCATCGGTGGGCAACATCGATTAGAAGGTGGAAATGAGAGAGGAAATCCACACCGAGGATTAGTAATGTGACGTCAGCAACAAGAAACTTCCAATTAAATTTGCCGTTTCCAAATGATAATGTGAGGTACTCGTAACAGTAAGTGGGTATCGCAGATCCATTGACAGCTATCAGGCGGACATCGGCAGACTTAGACAGACTACGTCGTGTTCTGAAGAGTTCCCTTGGCAAAAGAGAAAGACAAGCACCCGTGTCTAACAAAAATCGCACGCCTGTTCCTGCATCATGTAAAAAGAAAAGTAATGGCCTACTTACACATATTTTGGCCAGTGAGAATCCTTGGCACATTTATTCGCGGTTGCCGCTCTGGCACGTCACGGGGCAGGCATGTGCGTCCAACGGCATTCACGTCACCTTCGATTGACGTTGAATAGGTGTCCTCTTCATCAGGAGTGGAGGCGTTGATGGAGGTCTTGAAGGTCGTGAAGTGGCTGTCCATTAGGGCGTCGGTTTTGCTCATCAACTCCTTTATGGGTAAACCATCGACATCGGGTATGGCAGCGTGTACAGGTTCCGGTAAACAGCGTACCCAAAGGGCAGGAAGTAGGTTCACCTCACGAGGAAAGCCGTCTGCGGCAGGTTGCAGGCGAGCTATACTGGTCATTTCCCGGGGAGCGAGTGAAGCCCTTTGTTCCCCCAACGATTGTTGAGAGAGCTGAAAAAGCTTTGCTATACAGGCGGCTGGCGATGGCGAGTACTGCTGCAGAAGGTATGTTTTGAGAGCGTCATACACTTTTGGAGTGTCTCCTTGTTCACAAAGCCAGTCGGAGATTTCCGGGAAGGTGACCTCGGGTATCGCCGCGAGAACATAATCTGCTTTGGTGGTTGAGCGAGTCATGCCCTTGATGCGGCACTGGACATCTGTGTGCTGAAACCAAGCAAACGCCTCTCCGCTGGTGGACGACGAAAGTTACAATTTGGGGGCACCAACTTCCGTGTAGTCCGTCATAGTAATAGTGATGGGAGGGAAGGCGAGAGGAGCGAGTTGATTTCCGGGGTCACCAATGTGACGAGCCAAGAGTAGGATGTGACGAGCCAAGAGTAGGATGTGACTCCTTGGGAAAAGCAGCTGATTAACTTTATTACGACACGTTGAGTATATATGCACACAAGGTCCTGGTAAGAAGGTCACAAAATACACACAAGCCATTTCTTGTCAAACCGGCAACCGATTTTGTTAACAGTTAACAATAGAGTATGCAAACATGTTAAAACAAGTTGCTGTCAGTGCGAAGGGAGAGCGAAGATATAAAGGATACTATATACAAAAAAAGAGAAATGTCGTTACTATGTACGCTCGTGTGACACACGGGTGGTACAGCACAGTGCTATCTTGTGATTCAACTGTAATGCAAGAACTGAAGAAAACTTTAGCTGTGTTTTGTTGCTTTCCTTCTTTGGCCTAAGATTATCCTCATGTAACTTCTGACATTCTTATCTTGGCACATCCCTTTACATTGAAATATAGCTAAAGGATATAAAACAACGCCCTTTTTCAGTAAGTTTATTTTGTCTTTTATTAACTTCTTTGAAAATTCAGAACAGTCATCCAGGTCATGAGATCCTTTACATATGGGGCAATTCCTTTAGGCAGATTTGTTACTGCCTTTTGTGAATACGCTAACCAGCTATGACCAGGTTACTATATGGTTGTGGCAAGAGAACCAGCATTTCTTTTTCCTTAAGGATTGGAAAGGCTTTCCGGCTTTGTTTCTGTGGTTATTAGCTTACATTACTTTTCTTCTGAAAGCAGGATCAGTTGCTGATTCAGCAACTCTTTACAGATTTCTCCAAATCCTCCAAAGGGTACCTTACTTCCTCCGTTCAGATTGATGTAGGGATGTCATACTATTTATTCTGGATATACTGTAGGTGGAAAGCTTATCAGAAATTGTCTTCATGGTGAGCATATGGTTGCGAACTTGTCAATTCCTTCAATCCTTTAGGGTCATCAGTCTTGATCACTGGCCACTCAACATAGGCTTTTGCTACTTTTTATGGATATCCATATTCCTCCTGTAATAGTCATAGCTTTCTTGTATCCTTTAGGTCATTTCATGAGAATGCAAGCTTTTATCAAACCTTTAGGACCCCTTTTAATATACTGGTCCAAGTAATAAAGTCTGTTAGAATCTCTTGATGTGTTGGGTACTATCGGTGCATTGGGGATGCTATGTAGTCACCTGGGATACAGACATGTTATGTGGAGAAAGCAACATAAAATTGGCCATTTAATAGGGAAATTATAAAAGTATCTTACGCTTTCATGTTGTAGTGCAATGGCTTTTGCCAGAATAGATGCATCCTTATAATTATCTGTTCTGTCGGAAAGCAAGTGTGACTATTATTGTAATGATGTCTTAGGTTTGGTTCCATAGTTGGGATATAATTTCTTAGTGGAAGATTATCCCTAAATATAAAGCTCAACTCTAAAACTTGATAAAATTATGCTGAAGGTGCTCGTTATAGATGGAAATGGGCCTCTGGTTGATCACAGCTGACTTAGTTCACACTATCCAGTTGGGGGGGGGGGGGGTCTGCATCTTTGGTTCAAAAGCTGTGGAAAAGGGATTCGTATGTTGAGAGTTTATGGATCCAGTCTGCAGTATATCATCCAGTCTAGTTGGCTCATTTCTATGTTCTTCGGGAAGAGTTTTCTCTCTTAAAATATCTTTCCTTGCAACTTATTCTCCTTCAATCCTGATGTTTTTATCTTCTAATTGGGTATTTTGGAATGCATTTTCTTCAGCAATTAGAAAAGCTCTACTGGCCATCAGCTTTGACATCTAAAATACTTTCAACCATATTTATGGAGACAGACAAGATCTGATTCATGCTTCAAACCTATGTAAAGAATACTTACTGTTATGAGAATGATGGGAGCTTTGGGATCTGACAGACTTACTGTTCAGCTGTACCTGTATATCATCCTTTATATTCTCGCTCCATTCATGTATTTAATGTCTGAAACCAAAATGTTTTGTTTCCTTCTCTTCTTGGCCTCTTAGCCCCGTTTTGATATTCTTTTCCACGTCTCCTGTATTCATATAAAGTCTCCGGACACTACAGTATTGGTTAAACACCGCCATATGATTTTAAAAGGCTTTCTTAACACTTTATGTATTAACTGTGCTCCTCGGGAAAACTTGATTTAATTCTTTCTCTTTACAATTGCTATTGCAGAAGCTGTTTAGGCTTTTAAAAGGTTGATAGCTGAAACAGCCTTGGGGGAAGCATCATCAGTTTCAGTCTGCTCATCAATATTTACTTCCTCAGCATGTTCTTCTTCCAAGTTGTTATTCATTGAAGGAAACAGTCGACGGTCCTCTGAAGCAATTACGGACCTCATATGGTCAAGGTAAAGTTCAAAATAAATCTTTTGCTATAATAATTTATAGTTTATATATGAAAGATCTATTTTAATGTTATTGCTCTTGATAAAACTTTTTATATTGTTCATTACATCTCTTGTATTTTATTTTTTTATCTTATTTCCTTTCCTCACTTGGCTATTTTACCATATTTGAGCCCTAGGACTTATAGCATCATGCTTTTCCAATTTGGATTGTAGCTTAGCAAGTAATAATAATAATAATAATAATAATAATAATAATAATAATAACATAGAACATTAGAATTACTGAAGCAATTCTTAGGAAGATATCCACGCAGAATTTACCAATAATTTGTTCCTAGTGTACCAACCGTGTGTCACACGATCGTACATAATTCCTTTTGTATATATTATGCTTGTATCTTCGCTCTTCCCTCGCACTAAAAAGAACCAGAATAAACATGTCTGTGTTTTTCCTCTGTAACATTGTCTGTTTTTCGAACATAAAATTTCCTGTTTCCTTGAGGTTTTGTATATAAAGGAGAGTGTTCGATAATAAATTACTCAGTTGCTTTCAGCCTGCCTTTGAGTCACAACCTTCTCTCGGCCCGTCACATTGGTGACCCCAGAATTCGACTCGCTCCCACCGCCTTCCGCCCCCACCCTCCTCGACCCTTCATCGTTGGTACTATGGCGGACTCTACGGAAGTTGGCGCTGCGGCTGCCCCATTGAAACTTTCACCGTTCGCCAGCAGAGAGGCGTTTGCTTGGTTTCAGCGCGCAGAAGTCCAGTTTCGCATCAAGGGCGTGACTCGCTAAACCACCATAGCAGATTATGTTCTCGCGGCGACTGCCGAGGACACCTTCCCGGAAATATCCGTCTGGCTTTGTGAACAAGGAGACACCCCAATAGCGTACGACGCCCTCAAAACATACCTTCTGCAGCAGTACTCGCTGTCGCCAGCCGCCCGTATAGCAAAGCTTTTTCAGCTTTCGCAACAACCGTTGGGGGACCAAAGGGCTTCGCTCGCCCTCAGGGAAATGACCAGTATTGCTCGCCTTCAACCTGCCGCAGACGGCTCTCCTTGTGAGGTGAACCTACTTCGAGCCCTTTGGATATGCCGTTTACCTGGACCTATACGCGCTGCCATACCCGATGTCGATAGTTTACCCATAAAGGACTTGATGACCAAAGCCGACGCCCCTATGGACAGCCACTTCAAGACCTCCATCAACGCCTCCACTCCCGACGAAGAGGATGCCTATTCAACGTCAACCAAAGCTGACATGAATGCCGTAGGACATGCACGCCTACCCCGTGACATGCCGAAGCGGCGACAAAGCCACCCACCACCCACCAATCGCTCGCTCCCTAACAAACGACTTCTACAGCCACTTACTACCTCCCATCCGCCGCAGTTTTGCTACTACCACTTCAGATTCGGGGCAACCGCGAAGAAATTTGCCGAGGATTGTCAGTGGCCAAAAAACGTGTAAGTAGGCCATCGCTCGTGGCAGTGGCCTCCCGTGTTTCTAATCTTTTCTTTTTACATGATGCAGGAGCGGGCGTACGATTTTTGGTAGACACGGGTGCTTGTCATTCTCTTTTGCCAAGGGAACTCTTCAACACACGACGTAGTCTGTCTACATCTGCCGACGTCCGCTTCGTAGCTGCCAACGGATCTGCGATACCCACCTACGGTTACGGGAACCTCACATTATCGTTCGGGAACGGTAAATTCAATTGGAAGTTTCTCGTTGCTGACGTCACATTGCCAATCTTCGGTGCGGATTTCCTCTCTCATTTCCACCTTCTGGTCGATGTCGCCCTCTGACAGTTGGTCAACGCAGACTCGTACTTGTCGACGCCTCTTCAACCCGCCCCCTCTAACCTCACTCTCCACATCAGCGCACCCACGGATGCCTTCGCCCACCTCCTCACGTCGTACCCGGAAGTTTTCCGTCCAGAACTTCGCCAAACGCCCACGGTTCCTGCCAAGCACGGTATTTATCACCATATCAAGACGACGGGACCCCCAGTCTTCGCAAAATTCAGACGTCTGGCACCGGAACGATTGGCAGCCGCCAAACAGACGTTCGCCGAAATGGAGGAAATGGGCCTTTGCCAAAAGGCATCCATTCCAGGGTCGTCAAACTTACACATTGTTCTGAAGAAAGACAGCGCCCTCTGTCCGTGCGGGGATTACAGGCGCCTGAACATGCAAACAGAACCGGATCACTACCCCCTCCCAAACATTGCCGACGTGACCTCCTACCTGCACAAAGCAAAGGTTTTCTCTACGCTCGACCTCCTGAAGGGGTATTATCAGGTGCCTATGAACCCAGAAGATATCCCCAAGACAGCCATCATCACTCCGTTTGGTACATACACCTTCAATTACTCCTGTTTTGGCCTTCGTAATGCTGGGGCCACTTTTCAACATCTCATGGATGGCATCTTAGGGGACCTCCCTTTCTGTGTATGTTATGTGGACGACATACTTGTGTTCTCCTCCTCAAAAGAGGAACACCTCCGTCACCTGCGCATCGTGCTCGACCGCCTGCAACAAAACGGCCTTGTAGTCCGGTACGACAAGTGTACCTTTGGCGCCAACGAAGTGTCGTTCTTAGGGCACTGCATCACTCCTGAAGGAGTCCATCCCCTCCCTGAGAAGGTAGCAGCCGTTCAGAACTTCTCCCCTGCCCTCGACTGTCAAAGCTCAGCAGGAATTCTTGAGCATGATCAACTATTATCATCGTTTTCTGCAAGCCATTGCCGCCACTCTTGCTCCCCTCTACGCCTCCCTCAAGGGCAAGCCAAAGGACCTGAAGTGGGGTCCCCTTCAAGAAGCAGCCTTCTGCAATGCAAAGAAGGCCCTATCAACTGCTGCGGCTCTCACTTTTCCAATCCCACATGCTCCTCTCCTTCTCTCCACCGATGCCAGCGACGTCGCTATTGGTGCAGTACTAGAGCAGGTGGTCAACGGCTCGCCCCGCCCATTAACCTTCTTCAGCAGAAAACTGTCCAAGGCAGAATCGGGTTATTCTACCTTCGATCGAGAATTGCTGGCGGTGCACTTGGCTGTCCGTCAATTTCGCCATTTCTTAGAAGGTACGCCCTTCGTCATTCGCACAGACCACATGCCTCTGGTGCACGCCTTTACTCAACAGTCTGATGCCTGGTCCGCTTGCTTGGCAACGCTGACATCTCTCAGCCGTGGCTGAATATAATTGCACCCTTCAATACATCCCTGGGAAAACGAATTCCGTTGCCGATACCCTGTTAAGAAACACGTTGGCTGCCGCTCAACTGGGATTGGATTACAACGCCCTGGCTGAAGCCCAACGACAGGATCCAGAGTATCAAGCATGTAGGACATCCTGCACGTCCCTCCGTTGGGAAGACTTCCCCCTCGAAGACTCCAACACCACCCTCCTCTGTGACGTCAGTACTGGTAGACCACGACCTTGGATTCCTGCTCCCGTACGCCAGCAGGTGTTTGATTTCATTCATGGCCTTTCACATCCCTCGTGCCCTTCTACTACACAGCTGCTGAAGGCAAACTTCATTTGGCATGGCATTTCTAAGGATGCTAAGGATTGGGTCCGCGCCTGTACTTCTTGCCAAACTTCCAAAGTACATCGACACACGGATTCAGGAGTGGGCACCTTTCCTCAACCTCAGCGTCGTTTCGCACACATTCACGTCGACGTTGCAGGCCCCCTATCCACATCAAAAGGACATCGTTACCTGTTTACCGTCATCGACCGCTCCACTCATTGGCCTGAAGCCATTCCCATGGAAACTGCAACGTCCGCCACATGTACATCTGCCTTATTCTCAGGATGGATTGCAAGATTTGGTATCCCTGAGCATATTACTTCTGACAGGGGAACCACTTTCACCTCTCAATTGTGGACATCATTAGCGAATCTCCTGGGCATCACCCTACATCAGACAACGGCCTACAACTCCGCTGCCAATGGAATGGTTGAACGTTTTCATCGCACCCACTGCAAGTATTGCAACTGGTTTACTCAGCTTCCCTGGGTCCTCCTGAGACTAAGGACCACTCCTAAAGACGCCTTCCACGTCTCGGCAGCTGAAATGGTGTATGGCAACCCGTTGGCCGAACCTGCCGAATTTTTTCCTTCTACAACCTCCTCCGACGATCTCCAGCGCATAAGTCACGTCGTGGGAAAATTTACTCCATTCCGCCAGACTTACAAGCCCCCAGCGAAGCATCACATACCAACGACACTAGCAAGCCACCGCTAACGCCCCCTTACACGGGCCCTTTCCTTGTGATCCGACGCAGTCCGAAAGCATTCCTACTAAACATTCGTGGTAAAGAAGACTGGGTCTCCATTGATCATCTAAAACCTGCTTATCTTCTGCCAGATGACCCGCCTACAGCTTACCTCTCTAGATCAGGGCGCCCTATTTAACATGTACAGTATGTCATTTTTATGGGGGGGAGCCATGTATCAACTGTGTGTCACACGAACGTACATAATTCATTTTGTATATATTATGCTTGTATCTTCGCTCTTCCCTCGCACTAAAAAGAACCAGAATAAACATGTGTGCGTTTTTCCTCTGTAACATTGTCTGTTTTTCGAACATGAAATTTCCTGTTGCCTTGAGGTTTTGTATATGAAGGAGAGTGTTCTATAATAAATTACTCAGTTGCTTTCAGCCTGCCTTTGAGTCACAACCTTCTCTCGGCCCGTCACACTAGGGATATTGAAACAATAGAAAGATTGGAAATACTATGTTATTGATTATTATAAGCATACAGAGGGACCTAAACTACACATCTTAAAAAAGTAACCAGCATTTTGTTATCTAGATTGCCTTGGAAAGCCACCTAACCCCTACTTTCAAGGTTATGACAATTTTTTTTTCTAAGTCGTCCATTGAAATTGAGGTCAAGGTCAAAATCATACATATTGCATAGTTTATGTTATCTAATTACCCTCTACATTTCCACTAAATTTGGTTCAAATTGCCCGAGTTCTTTCTGGTTTAGCATCTTCAACCATGTGGCAGCCATTTGTTTATTTCATGATATCTCAGAAACTTCTTTAAAAAATCAGCTTAGACTTGTGCCTGCACTAGATCATGGCCCAAGGTATCTACAGAAAAGAAAAATGAAAACAACTGATGAACAGTTCTTAAGATCTTGAAGAGCAATCGTTTTAAATGTTTTTGCTTTGTGCATGGAGGGCGCTGCATCCACCTACACAATTTTCATGATTTTTACTTCCCCTATATTGGCCATACCGTTGTTCAAGTTTGAAAACAAACGCTTTAAATTTGGCTGAGTTATTAACGATCGAAAACCAGAGAAGAATAATAATAATAACTATAGAACATTAGAATTGCTGAAGCAATTCTTAGAAAGAACTTCACACAGAATTTGCCAATAATTTGGCATTGAAACAATAGAAAGATATTGAAACAATAGAAAGACCGGAAATAGCATATTCTTTATTATAGGCCTACAAAGGGACCTAAACTAAATTTTCTAACAAAAGTAACCAGCCTTTTACTATAAAGGTTGCCTGGGAAGGCCACCTAACCCCTACTTTCAAGGCTCAGATGAAATCCTGTGTGAAATCAGGCTGGATAGCACAACAGATTTAGTTTTTTTTTCTTTCTATTTTTTCAAATCGATCATCCTTTGACCTTGAGTTCAAGATTATCTATATTTAACAGTTTATGTTGTCTAATTACACTCAACATTTCCACCAAACTTGGTTCAAATCGGCCGGGCAGT
>NC_090728.1:77698833-77706333 GCF_036898095.1 Palaemon carinicauda
CTGGCAACTCATGACACCCTTACACCGAGTGTATTAGTAAACTTAGGGTTTAAATACCTCGTTTAGGGAGCCTTCATGTAGGAATAAACAATAATATATATATATATATATATATATATATATATATATATATATATATATACATACATACATTTTCATCTCAAAGACGGGTTGGTTATTAGGAACCATAAACCCGCCCATATCCCTGGGAATGCCGAATGAGTGATATACCATCAGATTTTGATTCCTGCACCGTCGAGAAGACAGGTGATCGCCGTAGTGCACGAAACGGGACACATGGGGATAAGGAAGACCACAGAGAAGAAAATTAAACACTTTTTCTGGCCTGGCATGCATAAGCACGTGAGCCAGTTTTGCTGAGCATGTCACGTTTGTCAGATGGCTGGAAAGCCCAATGAATACATTGAGAAAGCTCCCTTGCACCCGATTGAAGTATGAGGAGAACCCTTCAGCAAAGGACTGAATAAAATGTTGGCAGAAAAGAGGATTGAAAGGAAACAGATGTAGGAAAGGTTCGTCAAGATAAGGAAAATTACCCTGAAGGCGTGAAAAAAATCAAGGAAAAATGAGGAAAAGGTTTTGTATGAGGAGCATCAACAGACAGTTTGCGGTGGGACAGATGTTGGTCTAATCATCGATAAGGAGATTCCCTCTTGCCATCTAGTTCCAAGAACCATTCCAGATTTTGGAGAAGAGCAGTGATCGGACCTATCTTATCGAAATACCAGGGAAAAAGGAAAAATCAAAGGAATACCATAATAACTTCGAAACCGATACTACAAGCACCGGATTTCAACAGGAAACTCCTTATCTAAATGGATGCGTTGGATCATAGGATTATGAGCTGTCCCATTACAAGAAGATAGGGTAGGAATCCTTCACCCTGTTTGTTTTATGTCGTCAATGCTAAAGAACCATCAGCGAGTCGACTTGACAGTTAAATAGGAACTGTTGGCGCTGGTCGCAGCGATAAACAAGTTGGAAGTTTACGTGAACAGACTACAGAATGAAGAGATTACCGTGTACTCAGATCACAACCCTCGAACTTTTGTTAATAAGATGAAGAATAATAATCAAAAGTTAACTAGGTGGTCATTATGTTTGTAATCATATTGTATTAATGTAAAGCATATATCAGATAAAGATAACATGGTTGCAGATTATTTACCTCGGGCTGAATCAATTAATTCAGGCCCAGAATAAATAATCTTTTTGGGGGGACCTCTCTTACGAAGCTGGTCAAGTGTAGAGTAAGTATCTTATTCATATATTCTATTTGTGTTTTTAAGAGGTATATAGCCAGCTCATAAGGTGAGTTCCTCTCTTGTAGGTTTAGGAATTTGTATGTAAATTATGTAAGACTTCCGTCGTTCATTTCGTTATATTTCTCATTCAAGTCAGTGTATGTAAATTTACGTTTTCTGTAAGAATTTACCTTTTATTTCAAACACTTTGTTACGATGTCTTATGCAATCTTGATTAAGTATGCACGAACCATATGATATACGATGTTTTTATGAGGTATTGGGTCATGTTTGTGAGAGATTACACAAGCATTATATTTCCTCGTGTTTGGAATGTTCTTGAAATCCCCAGCGTTAGTTTTATCCTTTTTTTTTTTTATTGTTCGTGAACAGAGGTTGGCAGAGTTAGCTGAAAGAGAGTTTCCTCGCTTGTGCGTTGGTATTTGTCGTATACGTGATCGTTGGCAACCTTATGTCGCTCGGTACTGCACCCAAGCCTCTAGACCCCCTGACCTAGAAGGATCTAGAGTTATTAAGTCAATATATATGTGGCCCTAAGAATGCATAGTAGCAGAAAAGATCCACCCTGTCACAGTAAAAGAGCCAACATCCTCTCTCCTCAAGTGACTCGAGTCTGTGCCCCCTCCAAAGTGAATAGGTTTTTACTCAACATATATTGTGTGTAGTGTGTTCAAATGTTAATGAAACTGAAGGTGATTTAAAACTTATTTTCTTATTGTACATCCTGGTGTTATATGATTTTTTTTAACTGGCCCTGTGAGTTAGGTTAAAACAGTGAAGTGTATTTGTATTGCTATCTGGTCGGAAACTTTGTGTGAGCTAAAAACACATAAGTTTAGCAGTTACTTTTATATAAATTTCATAAGAGTTTAATCATTAGTGTTAAGGTTAACTATTTTCATTATTTATAAACATTGAAAAGTTGTGTAAAATTTAATTCCCAGTAAAACAAGTGATTATATAATTTTCGGAGTGTGATCTTTTATTGTCTTAATCTGAGGTTTTGTTCAGATTTAATATTTCAAGTCAAGTGATTATATAGTTTTCAGAGTGTAATATTTTCTGGTCTTATTCTAAGGTTTTGTTCAGAATTATTATTTCAAGAGATTAATTTAGGTATTTTCATATCAATGTTGCAAATTTTTATAGAAGAGATTTTTTATGTAAAGAGTGTATTATTTCGATAACCAGTATTTCTTAGTTCTCTCTTATCCCTGTTTAAGATTCGAAGTAAGAGGTTGTTTTGAATAGTTCCTGATAATAATTACCCAATTTGGTTTGAGTGTACGTAAGAGATCTTTGGATATTCATTGCTTTTACATATTGCTGTTTGGGAGTTATATAATTTTCTCAGAATTCGGGCATTATACAAGTGTAACAGATATATGCAAAAACAGACAGGTGAGTTTGGAACTATGGATGTTATATAACTTGCCAGCCATAATATAACATATTTTTGGCGTCCAGACCAGGGAGGCACCATAATATATATACATATATATATATATATATATATATATATATATATATATATATATATATATATATATATATATATATATACATATATATATATATATATATATATATATATACACATATATATATATACATATATATATATATATATATATATATATATATATATATATATATATATATATGTATATATATATATATATATATATATATATATATATATATATATATATATATACATATATATATATATATATATATATATATATATATATATATATATATGTGTGTGTGTGTGTGTATATGCATATATATATATATATATATATATATATATATATATATATATATATATATATATATATATATATATATATATATATATATATATATATATATATATATATATATATATATCATCTTCATCTGCTACTATGCCTATTGACGCAAAGGGACTTGGTCAGATTTCGCTAGTTGAGTCGATCTTGAAATTTTATTTCAATACTTCTCCATTCGTCATCTCCTACTTCACACTTCATTTTCCTCACCCATGTAGGCCTGTGTCTTCCAACTCTTCTTGTGCCTCGTGGAGCCCAGCTAAACGTTTGGTGAACTAATCTCTCTTGGGGAGTGCAAAGACCATGCCCAAAACATCGTCATCTATCGCTCCTCATGATCTCGTCTACATATGGTACTCGAGTAATCTCTCCTTTAGTTTCATTTATAATCCTGTCTTGCTATTTATCTCCCAATATCCTTCTGTTCTCAAATTTATTAAATCTATTCGAGATTGTTATTTTTCATATGAATCCTGTCTATCTTTGTTTGGACAAAGTTTTGAAGGGCTCAGGAACTGGAGTCGTCGACAAAAACCTAGATATTGAACAAAGTGTTGGAGTAAACGGTTAAATTAATTGAGGAACAAGAGGAAGAAGGAAAACACTAATACAACATAAGCAGTTACACAAGTACAGTCCATTAAAGAGAGAGAGAGAGAGAGAGAGAGAGAGAGAGAGAGAGAGAGAGAGAGAGAGAGAGAGAGAGAGAGAGAGAGAGGAGCATGCAAGAAAAATGATGACAGCACCGCTTAACCATTCACGTTCATGATGAGATGTCTAATAGTCACTGACTGAGGAGTGGTTGGCAATTTTTCTTTAATATGCGATAATTCCTGCTCAAACTTCATCATCTTCTTCTTCTTCTTGTGTTGGTACCATAAAACGTCCATGCGTCAGTTCCTTCTTTCACACGAAGCATAATACTTAACGATACTTTTACTTATTTTCAAGGAAAAGAAAAACTTGATAAATAGCATACGTAACAATAACAAAAAGGGTAAATTTTAGATGGGTAAATACAGCAGTAAAGTATTATTAGATTTCAGTATTTTGACTAAAATATTAAATTGTTGTTCATGAATGAGCTATGTATGTTGTTACATAAGTCGACAAGATATCTGTCACATAAGAATGATATATATGGTTTGATATTAGTTGATAATGTCCGGTTATATACTCTAAACATATTGTCACTGCATCAAAGAGTTAGGATAAACGCAGATCTAACGATAAAAAACTTACATATTATTTTACAAAATCAAGTGATTATTGAGAAATAAAATACCTTAAACCGTCGAATAATTATTTTTTTCTTTGAAAAGCGTATGGGCACAAATATAGCAAGCTATTTTTCTTAAGATAACAATAGTGTCGAAGAGTTGTAAAGTGTCTTTTTCATAATACTAAGTACAATATATTTGAATGGCTGATCAGAATCAACTTCATCTATAACGGAGATGAGACGTTTTAAGTTGCGCAATCATTGGGTTTAGCTATGAGAGTATTTTTCTCAGTATCCTGAGTGGGGGAGCCACAAGCTTGTAACTGAGAGGCGAGGTGAATTCAACTAGAATTTTTCAAACAATCATCGAGTTTATATAGAAAGACTTGCGAGCAAGAACGTTACAAAAATCTAACATAATAGAACATGAGCCAGCATGCTTGCACAGGTTGGTCTATATAAGTGCAGGGGAGAGTGAATAATGAGATGAAAAATTAAAATCATTACAGTTTCCAAATGTGTATGAATTATGTGCGGTACATAGCCCCCTAAGAATGACATGCATGTGAAATAGGACGCCCTGCTCTAGAGAGGCATACTGTAGGTGGGTCATCTGGCAGATTTTAGGCAATGAAGGGAGAGCCAGTCTTCTTTGCAACAAATGTTTATCAAGAATGTCTTCGGCGTACGACGGATCACGTGGGAAGGGCCCGTGAAAGGGGGTGTGAGCAGTGGCTTGCTAGTGACGTTGCACAAGAAAATGTGTGATGCTGAGTACAGATCTGTCTGGATGTGCGCCTTCACTAGGAGCTTATAAGTCTAGTAGCAAGGAGTAAATTTTCATACAATGTGACGTATGTACTGGAGATTATCAGAGGAGGCTGCAGACAGGAAAAAAATCTGGCAGGGACAACCAATGGGTTGCCATACACCATTTCAGCTGCCAAGACATCAAGGGCATCTTCAAGAGTGGTCCTTAGTCCTAGGAAGACCCAGGGAAGCTGGGCAAATCAGTTGGAGTCCTTGCAGCTGGACATCAAAGCTGTTTTGATGGTGTGATAAAAATGTTCAACCCTTCCACTGGCAGCAGGGTTGTAGGCGATTGTCTGATGTAGAGTGGTTCCCAGGAGATTCCCTAATGATGTTCACAATTGAGAGGTAAAAGTGGTACCCCTGTCAGAAGTAATAATCTCAGAGATACCAAATCTCACTATCCACCCTGAGAGTAACGCAGATGTACATGAAACGGATGTTGTAGTTTACATGGAAATGGCTTCAGACCAACGAGTGGAGCGATTGATGACGGTAAACAGATAACAATGTCCTTGTGATGTGGGTGGGAGACGTATTATGTTGACGTGAATTTGGGTAAAACGATGAGGAGGTTGAGGAAAGTGCCCACTCCGGAATCCTTGCATCGATGAACTTCTGAGATTTGACCTGAAGTACAGATGCGGACCTAATCCTTAGCATCCTTAGTAATGCCGTGCCAAATGAACTTCGTCTTTAGAAGCTTTGCAGTAGATTGGCACGAGGTTGAGGTCTACCAGTACTGACGTCACAGAGGAAGGTGACGTTGGAGTTGTCAATGGGGACGTCATCCTAACGAAGGGATATGCAGGATGTCCTATATGTTTATTAATCTGGATCTTTTCACTAGGCTTCTGCCAATGCATTGTAATCCAATCCAAGATGAATGGCAGCCAATGTGTTTCTTGACAGGGCATTGGTAACGGGATTCATTTTCACAGGGACAAATTGAAGGAAAATTTGTTATTCAGACAGGGCGGAAAGATGTTGGCGTTGACGGGTGAACCAGGTGCTGGAATGTTGAGTGAAGTCGTGCACCATAGGTATGAGGTGCATGAGAATGACGAAGGGAGTACGTTCAAAGAAGTGGTGAAAGTGTCGGACAGCCAAATGCATAGGAAGAGTGAAAACAGCAGTGGTTGATATGTCATTTATTGCATTGCAAGTGGCTGATTCTTGAAGTGGACTCCACTTTAGGTCTTTTGGCTTGCACTTTAGGGAAACATAGATGGGGGGCAAGAGTAACAGTGATGGCTAGCAATAAACAGTAATATTAGTTGATCAAGCCCAAGAATTCTTGCAGTGTATCGATGGTCGAGGGTGTGGGGAAATTCTGAACTGCTGCTACCTTCTCACGGAGGGGATGGACTCCTTCAGGAGTGATGCTATGCCCTAAGAACAATACTTTGTGGACACTGAACGTACACTTGTTGTACCGGATTACAAGACCGTTCTATTGTAGGCTGTTGAACACAATGCCTAGGTAACGGAGGTGTTCCTCTTTGGAGGAAGAGAAGAAAAATTAGCTGTCCATGTAACATACATAGAAGGGGACGTCCCCTAAGATGCAATCCATGAGGCATAGAGAAGCGGCCCCAACATTATGATGGCGGTCTTAGGGATGTCTTCTGGGTTCATGGGCACCTGATAATACCCCTTCAGGAGGCATGGCATGGGGAAAACCTTCGCTTTGTGCAAGTAGTAGGTCATGTAGGCGATGTTTGGGAGGGGATAGTGATCCAGTTCTTTCTGCATGTTTAGGCACCTGTAATCCCCACATGGACACAGAGAGCTATATTTCTTCAGGACGATGTGCAAGGGTTACGACCATGGGCTTGAGGCATTTAGTTATGGGCCCATCCCTTCAATTTCGGCGAATGTTTTTTTAGTAGCTGCCAAACAATTCAATGCCAAACGCTTGAATCTGGCGAACACTGGAGGCTCTGTCATCTTGGTATGTGATAAATACTGTGTTTGGCAGGAACCGTGGGTGTTTGATGAATTTCTGGACGGAAAACTTCAGGATGCGACATGAGGAGATGGGAGTAGGTATCCATGGGTGCGCTGATGTGGAGAGTGAGGTCGGAGATGTGGGTGAAAAAAGTGTCAAGGAGTACAAGTCCATGTTGTCTAATCCTTGGTGAGCGATATCAACCAGGAAGTGGAAATGTGAGAGGAAATCTGCAACGAGGATTGGCAACATGAAGACAGCAAAGAGAAACTTCCAATCATATTTGGCACTTCCAAACGATAATGTGAGAATTTCATAACTGAGGGTGGGTATCGCAGATCCATTGGCAGCTTCCAGCAGATTTTGGCAGCCTTGGACAGACTATGTCGTGTCCTGGAGAGTGGCCTTGGCAGA
>NC_090728.1:77711333-77713833 GCF_036898095.1 Palaemon carinicauda
ATATATTGCTGTCTGAGAGTTATTTAACAGTCTCAAAATCGTGTATTGATTTTTTAAAGTGTAACAGTTTTGAAGTAAAAGCAAAACAGGGAGTTTGGAAATTCGAAAGGTTAAATATCTTGCCAGTCATAGTATATATAATATTATATGTTTGGTTCCCAGTCACGAGTTATAGTGTAATATATTTTTTAATGCCCAGACTGCGGGAATCATAATCATAAAATATATTTTGTGGGTACTGAGATCAGGGATCCATTCATTATAATAATGCATATACTGTATATATATATATATATATATATATATATATATATATATATATATATATATATATATATATATATATATATATATTCTTACAGTAGTATAGTAAATACAGTAATTTATTAATGATTTTATTTATATCATATTTGTGCATATAAGAGAGGTTATCCAGCTCCTAAAATGAGCTCCTCTCGTGTAGACGTAAGTTATTTATGTAAATTATGTAAGACTTTCGTACTTAATGTCATTGTATTCTTTATTCATGTCAGTAGATGTAAATTTACGTTATAAAAAATTAACTTTTTTATTTTATGTATTTGTGTTATGTGATCATACAAGATAGGAACAAGGGCTTTTGTAATTTTCTTTTATATTTTTATGAGGTATTGCATCATGTTTGTAAGAGAATAGCCAATATACCCCATGCTTTGGAAAATTCGCGAAAAGCCTAGTGATAGGATATTATCTTTTTTTTTTTTATTTCGGGGACAAAGGGTGGGCGGAGCCAGCTGACAGAGTGTCACCTCGCTGTACATGATAGTTGCCCAGGAAAACCAGGATTCGTCTCCCTGTAGCGTGAGTAAGAGTTCGAGAGAGCAATACTTGGTAACTCTGAAGCTGTAGGCCAAAACTATTTGGAACATTCTGGAATTAGCAAAGTCTCTTGTATAAGGTGACCCCAAAGTTGCAGAGAGAGATAGAGATTTCCAGCATTAAGATCACTATCTCCCCTCTCTCTCACTCTTGTATGCAGCTCAGTGTACTGTTTTAAAAGTGTTTCGTGAAATAACAAAGTTTTGATGTGACAAGTTCTTGTAATCATAGTGCATACTTGTAAAAATTCTCTTAGAGTTTTTGTAAATGGTCCTGTCGGAAAGTGATAGGTTCTTGTATTGTGATCTGTTTATTTATTTTCACTAAGTGTCAAACATATAAATTATATTCAGATTTAATTTCAAGTGAAACAAGTGATTGTATAGTTTTCATGATTATTTCTTTTCTCGTAGTCTAAGGTTTATTCAGATTCGATACTTTCAAGTCAAGTAATTATATAATTTTCGGATCGTAACATTTTGTCTTAATCTAAGTTTTGTTCAGACTTAATATTTTGAGTGATTTATTTCATTTTTTATGTAAATTCTTTTGAAAGTGTTATAATTCATATAGAATATATTTATTTTTGTAAGGGGTGTGTTATTCCAATCACCAGTGTTTAAAGTGGTATTCGCTTGTATCCTGTCAAAGAATCGTAGTAAGTAATGTTTTTTTAAGTAATTTTTGAGAATGATTACCCATCTTTGTTCCGAGTGAACTTAGGAGACCTTTGGATATTCAGTGTTTTATATATTGCTGTCTGGGAGTTATTTAACTGTCCCAGAGTTCGTGTATTAATTTTTCCAAGTATAACAGATTTAATGTAAAAGCAAACAGGTGAGTTTGGAACAAGAGGGGTTGTTTAGCTTTCCGACCGTAATATATATAATAGTATATGTTTGATTCCCAGACACGAGCCATAGTGTATATATATATATATATATATATATATATATATATATATATATATATATATATATATGTGTGTGTGTGTGTATATATATATACACTGCATATATATATATATATATATATATATATATATATATACATATATATATATGTATATATACATATATATATATATATATATATATATATATATATATATATATATATATATATATATATATAATCTTATATATATATATATATATATATAGATAGATAGATAGATATGTGTACATGTATACATGCATATATATATATATATATATATATATATATATATATATATATATATTTATATATATATATATACATATATATATATGTGTGTGTGTATATATATATATATATATATATATATATATATATATATATATATACATATATATATATATGTGTGTGTAGCCTATATATATATATATATATATATATATATATATATATATATATGTGTGTGTGTATATATATATAAATATATATATATATATATATATATATATATATATATATATATATATATATATATATAGATATATAGATAGATATGTGTACATGTATACATGCATATATATATATATATATATATATATATATATATATATATTGGTATATCTATGTATTACACATACAAAACACACATACACACACACACTCACACACATATATATATATATATATATATATATATATATAT
>NC_090728.1:77716333-77728833 GCF_036898095.1 Palaemon carinicauda
CAATGACATAATACCTCTAATAACCAGTACCTGATTTCAGGAACACACTTTACTTGCTCAAGTTGCTTTTTTATTTCAAATTGCTGGCAAAATTGCTAGTCAAAATAATACACAGAGTACGGGAAGTTTACAGTATGGTCAGATTGTAGTTATATAGTCGACCAAAAGCCCAGTCTCTAGGCACAGTACTTGTGTAATCCTGCAGTACATACATGTAATACAATAACGTAGATTTTGCCACACTATGTTAATTATGATTCCGAACTTTTCAAATCTGGTCACCAGAATTATGAATGTCTACAGATCATAATGTTGGTTAGCAAGTTTTCTGTCCCAATCTACTGGCATTCGCCTTCACAGAAACATAGACCAGTGCATTGCAGTGAAGCGTTCTTGCACTTGCAGCGGTTTTTGCAGCCTTTCTTGCATCCGCAAGACACCAGCTCATAGCAGGCCTTGGATGCCTCAGGGAGTGTGGTCCAGAGTGGTGTGTAGAGCCCATCATCACTCCGATGCCAGACCCAGTCTGTTGGTGGAGGGAGCACGGGCGTTGGTACCAATGCCTGGCCCCAGACATGACCACCCTGAAGGGCAGATCTCTTCACATGCTGCTCCAGAGCAGCGTAGGTTGGCGGGATGTTCTGAACAGAGTTCGTCTTTGCAAAGAGCTGCTTTCTCGCCTTGTTGACGTCCTTGCATTTGCTTGTGCGGTCATACAGGAGTATGACAAACCTCTCGATGACATGCATTGTATCCTCTTGGATGCTTGTGGGTGCATTTGCCAGACTCAGCAGGGCATCAGTGAGTTCTGGCAGCGTGTTCCATGTTGCCCAGGCGGATTTCTTCCCATGTCCAACGAAGGCTGACACAGTATCACACCCTGTGATGGCATGAAACATTGGAAGAGCACATGCCTTCTCTGGACCAAGGGAGGAAGCTATTTCATGGGCTGCAATGTAGCGGTAGTTCTTGCCTGTCCCAAAGGCTACCCAGAGTTCGTCTCCAGCTGGTAGTTTCTGGACTACCATCACTGCTAGGACCACGACGTCACTATCTACTGTTCGAACCTGTATCTGGTGGTGACCATGTTGTGCAGCATGTGCTACATGTAGCATCATGCGGGTGTCTGCCTCTTCTTGGTTGCATGGTGCGAGTGAGTTGACATCCTCTTGCTGTGGAACACAGATCACCTGCTCCCCATCAGTGACGACCAGTTCCTTGCCTTCTTCTTGAAAGGACTCTGCAAGCATGGTGGAGAGGTAGCTGAAGAGCTCCACTTTGTTGCTATCAACTCGCAGGAAACTTTGCCAATTTCCTGGTATAACTGCTGAGTCGACAACACACCGACGTACTCCCTTTCCACGCTGTTCTCTGGTTGATGCCTTCAGGGAATCTGCTCTGTAGCTGTCCCACACAAGGTCAAGACGTGATACATGTTGGAAACGTTGTACAACGTATGGGATGAACACTTGCTGTGCATATTCCTCGAACGTGTTGGCAGTACCCGGCTTCAACATCTGTACGATTACTGCTCCATCGAGGACAACAGCAGTGACAGTAGGAGCTTCAAACTGAGGCTCAGCATGGCCTTCAAGGCACACCAGCAAGTCACTCTTGCTCCCTAGGTACAGTCTCCCTCCGTCAGATAAAGCTGGAGGGCATTGCTGATTTTCATGCCTGAAGAACTCTTCTAGATTCCCATCACGGGTCTGGCAGCCGATATATAATCGTGCGAAGAGCGCAACATCATTCTTCAGAGATTTGACCTGTTCTTTTCCTTTGGGTATATTGGGTCCTCTCTTAGTCGCAAACAGTGGTAGCTTGTTCCGGTGGATTGCCACCTCAATGGACTTGGTTCTGTCCACGATGCATTCCTTTGAGAATGCTTCAAACTGGTCTTGGCCAATCTGCTTGGCGTTACAGACTGTTTCTATGACTGCAGGGTCTGCGATCTCCTTTGTGTCGAGCACCAGCAAGTCCTGACTGTCCTCCTCGAAAGGGTTGCCCAGCTCTTCAATGACGGCCACGAGTGAGCGCACATCTCTGGCAAAAGTGTTCTGCACACTTGGTGTCTCTTCGTGGTGACGTGTCTCCTCTTGATCGTGTGGATGCAGATTGAAGTCGTTGTTATGTATTATTGTAACAATGTACTATATTATTTCAAGTGTTTCAGGTATTGCACAACATTGCATCATATTGCATGAATAAGACATGTTATGCTTTGATCATAAGAGTAATGGTTTGTTTTGGTATTAGGATTCAAACATTTGTTGATTACCTCAGATAAGATGTGATTCTTTATGATTTGTACTGGAGTAGGATTTAAGTCTTTTCAGAGCGATGCTCTTTTGTTTAGCAATGTTTTGGTTTGTGAGATTTGTGTAAGACGCTCCATATACACTTGAGAGTCAGCTGTCACAAAGAGAAGTCATAATGTAGTCTTTTATTTGGCGACGTTTGAGGACGACGGACAAGCAGGGAGAAGCAAGCAGGGAGAAGCATTGGAGCCTATGCACAAAGACGGCCAGCACAAGAGAAGGTTTTGTACATCGGGAAACAAGAGTAAAATCGCCCAATGAAGATTTTACCAGCAGCAGAATAGGAATTTCATCAAATACACAAAAGGGTGAAATTTTAAGTTGGGTAGGTAGGAAGTATACTTGTGACTGCAACTTAACCTACCACAAGGTAAGCAAACAAAATGCCTTTTAATCTTGAACCACCTCAAGCTTTCAGCGTCACTGCTGAGCCTAATTCTGTTGCAACACGATGGCAACAGTGGTGGGAGGAATTTAAGATTTATTTAGAAGCATTAGGGAACATGAAGGATGCACAAAAGAAGGCATTATTACTTCATACAGCAGGTAGGGAAGTTCGGGAAGTGTTTAAGACTTTGCAGCCTACAGATGACACAAGTGAAGCTGCAATTAAGGCTCTTACCACATATTTTGCTCCTCAAGTCAATAAATTTTTTGAAAGATACCAGTTTTCAGCGCAAGCTTATCAGAAAGAAAATGAAAGTTTAGATGCATTTGTGACTAGACTAAAGAATTTAGCTGTTTCATGTGAATTTCTAGAGTTAGAGAATGTTATCATAGATCAAGTAATTGCACATTGCACATCAGAAGAGCTAAGAAAGAAATTATTGCAAGATAAAGATTTAACATTAGAAAAGGTATTGATAACAGGCAGAGCTTTAGAAACATCAAATAGGCAAAGTAACATAATAGGTAGTTCTACAAGCAATAGAATGGAAAATTCTAAAATTAATACAGTAGGTTCTAAGTGGAAAACTAATGAGAATCAGAGAAGGAATATGACAAAGCCTAGTCATAGAAAAGTGCCTAACACTAATGTTCATAAATATCAGAATCAGGGTTATACACAGAAACAACAGGAAAAACCCAAGTGTTTTAGGTGTGGTAAAACTGATCATCTTGCATACGAAGCAAAGAAATGCCCTGCTACTGGACAGACATGCCAGAATTGCAGAAAGCTAGGTCATTTTGCAACTGCTTGTAGATTCCCTAAACAATACGCAAAGAAAATAAATGCTACAGTTGATACTATGGGTCAAGAGAATAATGAGGAAAATGTTCATGATAATCAGGTTAGTTCAGAAACTGATTTTGCATTTCACATAAACTCAGTCAACAAAGGTGCAAAGAAACATATCATGGTAGAAGTAATCATAAATGGTAAACCAATTTTGATGCAAGTTGACACAGCAGCCGATGTATCAATTATGTCTGAGAAAATGGCTAAAGGCATTCCTAATTTGTTATTAGAAGGTACAAATAGAGTTTTGAAAAGTTATAATGGTTTTGATATTCAGGTAATAGGGGTTTCGAACGTAGAAGTACAGTACAAAGAACAGAAATTAGAGAGAATGCCATTAACAGTAGTAAAAGGTAATGGACAAACTTTGCTAGGTTTAGATTGGCTACAGTATTTGAAGTTAGATTGGCCTAGTATTTTGAAGGTTGCAGGTAGACAATATGAAAACAAAAATGGAATGTCTATGAATGATATCATATCAGAGTTTCAAGACGTATTTGAAGATAAAATAGGTACAGTAAAGAACGCAAAGGCAATTTTAGTTTTGAAACCTGACAGTTCTCCTAGATTTTTTGCTCCGAGACCAGTACCATATGCATTGAAAAGTGCAGTTGAAACAGAAATCAAGAGATTAGAAAGTGAAGGTTCTTGGGAAAAGGTCACATATTCAGATTGGGCTACACCATTAGTTCCTATTGTGAAGGAAAGTGGACAGGTTAGGTTGTGTGGAGATTACAAAGTAACGTTAAATCCACAACTGCAAGTAGCTCAACATCCCTTACCAAATCCGAAAGACATGTTTGCAACTATGTCAGGATGCAGTGTTTTTTCTAAATTAGATTTAAGACAAGCATTTCAACAGCTTCCCATGGATGAAACTTCACAAGAATTATGTACAGTAAATACATCCTTAGGTTTGTTTAGGCCAAAGAGATTACCTTATGGAGTTGCAAGTAGTCCAGCTATATGGCAACAAACTATGGATAAGATTTTTTCAGGAATGCAAGGAGTATTCATTTTTATAGATGATATTTTAATTGCGGGTAAAGACACAAGAGAACATAGAGAAAGATTGCGAACAGTTCTGAAGAAGTTGAAGGAACATAATATTAGAGTAAATAAGAACAAATGTATTTTAGAAGTTGATTCAGTGGAATACTTAGGTTTTGTAATAAATGGCAAGGGTATTCACAAAACTAAAGAGAAGATTAAAGCTGTACAATCAACAAAAGTGCCAGAAAATGTTAAGGAATTACAATCATTTCTAGGTTTAGTAACATTTTATGGGAATTTCATTCAGAATTTGTCTACAATCGCACATCCATTGTATAATCTGTTGAATAAGGGTGTAGAATGGAAGTGGACAAAAGAGTGTCAGGAATCTTTTGAAAGAATCAAGCAGGAAATAACATCACCTACATTCTTAGTACATTATCGAATGGATTTACCAGTTAAATTAGTTTGTGATGCATCAAACATAGGTTTAGGTGCAGTATTATCTCATGTAATGCCAGATGGAACAGAAAAACCAATTGCATTCACTTCTAGAGTATTGAACAAGGCAGAAAGGAATTACTCTCAAATAGAAAAGGAAGGTTTAGCATTAGTTTATGGAGTTAAAAAATTCCATATGTATCTTTATGGTAGGAAAAAGTTCACACTTGTTACAGATCATAAACCTTTATTAGCAATATTGGGTCCAAAAGCAAGTTTACCTACGTTGGTAGCTGCAAGACTACAACGTTGGGCAGTTACGTTAGCAGCGTACCACTATGATATAGAATACCGTCCAACATCAAATATGGGTAATGCAGATGCTTTATCCAGATTACCCGTAGACAAAGCTCCAGAAGAGTATGATGACAGTGTTCTGTTAATTTCAGTATGTAATGTACCAATAACTGCAAAAGATGTAGCACACAGTACCAAGCAAGACCCAGTACTTAGTAAGGTTTTGGAGAGTTTAATGACAGGTAGGGACTTATGTGGAAAGGAGGAAAATTGTAAACCGTATAAGGATATATGGTATGAACTGAGTGTGACACAAGGAATAGTGATGAGAGGTTCCAGGGTAGTTATTCCTAATTCACTGAGAAATAAGGTTTTGTCTGAAATACATGCTGATCACCAAGGTATTGTAAGATCAAAGTCAATTGCGAGAACTTTTGTATGGTGGCCAAGTGTAGATAAAGATGTGGAATGTTATATAAGGAATTGTATGAATTGTGTTATGCAACAAAACAATCCTCAATTTGCTAGAATGCACCCGTGGGAGTTACCCAGGTATCCATGGCAAAGAGTGCATATAGATTTTGCAGGTCCTTTTTTGAATTATTTGTTTTTGATAGTAGTAGATGCTTACAGTAAGTGGCCAGAAATTATCCCAATGAAGACGACAACGTCTTACGCCACAATAAAAGAGTTAATGCAAATTTTTTCAACGCATGGTATTCCAGAAAGAATTGTTACAGATAATGGTCCACAGTTTACCTCACAAGAGTTTAAAGAATTTTGTAATGTCAATGGTATAAAGCATACATTTTCAGCTACATATCATCCATCCACTAATGGAGAGGCTGAAAGATTTGTCCAAACGTTTAAACACAATATGAAGTGTAGAAAAGCTAATTCAGGAAATATATTTTTGCATGTGTCAAAATTTTTATTGTCTTATAGAACAACGCCGCACAGCACAACAGGCGTGGCACCCTCAAATTTGTTGATGGGAAGGAGGATAAGGTGTAAGTTAGATTTGTTGTATCCAAGTTTGCAAAGTGATTTAGAAGATAAAGGGTATAAACAAATAGCAAAGCTTCCTAATGTAAGACATTTTTTACCTTTGTCTGATGTCATGGTAAGATCGTACAACACTCCAGAGAAGTGGGTACCAGGAGAGATTGTAAGAGAGATAGGAAATTTACATTATGATGTTCGTGTTGGTGATAATGTTGTAAAACGTCATGTTGATCAATTACAGCCGTTAAACAGAAAGACAGTAGAGCATGTGAATGTTAGAGATGAGAAACTTAAAGAAGTAGTTAGATCAAATGAGTCAAGTATTAACCAAGATGGTCCAACATCCAATGTAGATTCAGAACCAATTCATGTACCAGTACAAGATGAGGTTAAAGTGCTTCCTAATAGGATTAACAGAGGAAAGCCCCCTGAGAGATTAGATTTATGAATATTTTTACAATGTCAAGTTAAGGGGGAGGAGACTGTTATGTATTATTGTAACAATGTACTATATTATTTCAAGTGTTTCAGGTATTGCACAACATTGCATCATATTGCATGAATAAGACATGTTATGCTTTGATCATAAGAGTAATGGTTTGTTTTGGTATTAGGATTCAAACATTTGTTGATTACCTCAGATAAGATGTGATTCTTTATGATTTGTACTGGAGTAGGATTTAAGTCTTTTCAGAGCGATGCTCTTTTGTTTAGCAATGTTTTGGTTTGTGAGATTTGTGTAAGACGCTCCATATACACTTGAGAGTCAGCTGTCACAAAGAGAAGTCATAATGTAGTCTTTTATACATTAAAGACGTATTTTATTAATACCAACGTATTATTATCCATCAAGCATACAGCGACGAAGATGAGATCAGCTGAGAAATAATTACTAATGATGATACATCTCTGTTCCAGGTAATTATTATGGTTAATAGAACTTCCTACCAAATACAATATCCCACAGTCGTCAAATTCCACAATCACTCTAGCAACCTCCGGTCCGGCAACCATCCAGCGCCTCAGTGCAGTTGGATTGTCTGTGAGGCCGATGGCTCCTCCATCACCCTTGACATACGCGTTGTTCTGCTCATGTCCTTGGTCAAGAGGGATTGCTGAAAAGATCCTCTTGGTCTTCTGGACTGTGAAGTGTCCCTTGCTAAACTCTGTGAAGACGTCTGGATGTTTGTTTGCCAGTTCTGCCATGTCCCGTAAATGCACTGGTATCCATCGGGTATAGTTCGTGTGGTCTAGTGCGAAGAACCACGGAGCCAGTTCTGTCAGAGCATCCACGTACATGCTAAAATTGGCTTCTCTCAGAGATCGCACATAGATCAGAGTGGACAGCTCCAGTGCCAAGACTGTTGACCAGTACTGAAACTGCGGATAACTCTGTTCTCTCTGACTGCACCAGTCTTCGAAGCTTTCAGGGTGCTCATCATCTTCTGTATTGGTGGTGCTGTACTTGTCATAGGCACGCCGTTGGAGATTATACAACGCAGCCGCTGTGACTTGGTGTGCTCTTCTGGTGCGTGTGACGTGAGCTGCTCGAAGAAATGAGTCTGCTATTCCTTCAGTTGTGATCTCTGCTTGTACCAGTGCTTGGGTCCACCCACTTCCCTGCAACCAGTCACCCAGGGTCTTCAGTGCCGTCATCTCAATATGCAACCCCCCAAACATCACCACCAGTTGGTCTTCTCCATATGTGTTTGGCCACTTCCACTGGATCTGTTTTGCTAGAGTGAATAGTGGCTGGTCGCAAGTCAGAACTGGAGTTTGGCCTGGGTTGAGATGTTTAACTGCACTCCTGACTACATCAATAGAGTGTCTGATCATTGCCACAGTGTGAGCACTCTCCTGGAACAAGGGAAGCAGGGACGTTGGTGTGATGACTGGTTGCTTTGGATCTTGGTGCCTTGCATGGTATGCAGCCCATGATGTGTTTTCACAGGCCTCAACATCATCTTTGAGAACACTTCTCGTGTTCTCCAGCCACATATACTCATCTTCTATGTGCTGCTCACAGTTGTGGCGTCTAAGAGAGGTCACAGAAGTAGCTGGGATCATTTGCCCTTTGACAGAAGAAGCAACAGGACGTACATCCGTGTAATATTCTGGTAGAGGCTCAACCGTCTTTGATCCAGTATCACGCCCAGTGAGAGCAATGCTACGATCCACTCCCTCATCTGCACACGTTGGGTGTTGAAAAAGCGAGATTCCTGTTCCATGGAATGAATTCTTGGCTGTGGTGGCACTTGGGTTGTGGTCAATGTTGTCCACAGCCGCAGTTGTGAACACATTGCTACGCAGGGTAGGCGGGCAGACCACTTCCTCTATGCGGTACAGCTGACACACGCTGTTTCCCATCTGGGCAGAAAGACGTAGGACTCTGTCATATGAGATGCTTAGGCCCAGAGAGAAGAGCTTGTCCACAAGTCCTCTCTTGCGTGTTTCAGCATACAGCATCAGCCCAACATAGGTTGGAAGAGGAGTTTCTTGAGACGTACTGTGTCTTGGTTGCTCCCTGCTTCCGACTTTGCTTGACACTGTTGAACTTGAGAAGCTGCGCAATGGAAAGAGCTGCTTGTGTTGAAGAGGAATGGCTTTGATTCTTGATGGTGGGGCCATCCAGCACCATATTTACCATTGCAACTAGTACGTTTGGCACAGAGTCCTCCTGACAGCCGCCCGGGAATGATCCACGGAATTGGTAAGTGTCTTCAAACATATATCGACGAACTATCTGTGCAGCACGCGCAAGGTGAACTGCCTCAGTGTCACAGTCTTGCTCGCAGGCTTTGCCTAGCGCTTCACCAATGTCTTCATCAAACGCTAGTAAAACATCTCGGCCTTTGCTGTGGGATCTCAGGCCTGGTATCTGGGCTAACAGGCGCTCTTTCAGCCTTGTGCTATTAACTTTCTGGCACAAAACAACCCCGAGCTGTTCCATTCTTGTTGTGTATAGCTTTACAAGTTCTGCGAGTCTGAAGACTGGGGTGGTGCCCTCTTCTAGGTGGGTTTCCTCGATATACAGGACCAGTTCAGCCAGTACGATTCTTGACATTACACCTTCATGGTCAGTTTTCTGCTCGGCTTCTACAGTGGTCTTTGCACGATAGTAAAGAGCCAACAAACACTTGGAATGGTACTTGGCCTCCAGAGCCACCATATCACCCATGCTGAGCCTGGCTATGAGTTCATTGTCCCCAACTTGCGCTGCACACTTCCGTACGCGTGTGTCCACCTGGAAGGTTGTTACTTCATGTAGGGTCTCTGTGCCAGACTTTCCACAGAAAAAGCAGGAGGTGCCGCTGGTAGTGGCTTCTGAAGAGTGTGTTCTGGCGCGCTTGGCCTGGACATTGTCAGTACTATCAAATGCTGAGCTGCTTGCGATGCGTCTCTTCTCTGCTCTTCGTAGCATTGTGTTATTGTATTTGAGCATACATGTTTTATGCCACTTGGCCTGGTGGGCAACCATTGTCGCCTCAACACCTTGTCCTTCATCTAGTCTCTGTAACTGAACAGTTCTTGGCAGTTCTCCGAGTTCATCAAATTTGACCAAGTTTGCAGCCATTGTCGTGTATCCACTCCCAGGGTCTCGGCGTTTAGACAGTACTGGGCAGACAAGTGACTCTGTTGTCTCCTCTTGACATACAAGACACAGCTTCCAGTTTGTCTCAGGAGGTGTTGTGGGAGTACGTTGCTCAAAAGTATCGACCAGTTGGAACTTCTTTGCCATGGCTGCAGTCTGGAACAACGCGTCTCTGATGTCAGGTGGTGCTGCTGCTGCCTCACCTGCAAAGACACAAAACACCACCATGTTACCACAAGTTACTACTACAAGCACCATGACTATCAACACTATACTATTACTGCAGCCGCCGTCACTGCCACCAACGCTGCCGCTGCAAAGTAAAATTCATTTTCTTGTGAAATGGTAGCCAAATTATTTGGTAAGCACAGAAGTATGTGTAATTGTACAATACTTATCACCTCTAGCACACTTATCACCTTTAGCATCCACAAAAGACAAATTATGGTACATATTCAATGACGCTAACGGTAAATAGCGGCCATTTTGAAAAATGGCCGCCAAATGTGCTACGGGGAGAATCTTGAATGCCTCCATATCCAAAATGGTTCAGAATGTATTAATCCACATGTGTGCCAATTTTGGTGCTTTTAGAACAATTTGAACAATTGGTTTCATATTTCTTACTATGCCGCTGGGCTATAATAAAAGTTTGTGACAGACATAAGAACTTCTATTTGTGCTCATTCTATTAAAATCCAGACGATGAATCTATTTTCAATTGTCTTCTTACTATTATGGATAAAATACGAGATGATAGAAAGGCCTCTTTTGTTCTTGGTGATTTCTACTTTCACCAAAGAGATTGGTTAAATTTGGGTTCTGCTACTGATCACCATGGTTTAAGAGCATTGGACTTTGCCTCTGAATCAAGGTGTGAACAAATCATAAGTGAAACTACTCACATGTCAGGTAACTGCTTGGATCTGGTATACACTGACTCCCCAGGTGTTATACAAGTAAGGTTTGTTCTCCTTTTCGAACATCTGATCATGCTTTGATTTTATTAGTAGTCAAGACTGAGCAGCCTGTCCCTAATGTGTCATACTTATGTAATATATAGAATTTCAAGCAGATTGGAAATTGCATTTTGAGTGGTCATTTTAATTTTAATGGGTCACAAATGTATTGAAGTGTTGAGCATCTTGTTATTTTGGATAAGAATCTGGTCAACATAATTGGTAGGCGTATCTTTTTTTGTATGCTAAAATACCGAGGGAAAGAAAAACTCTGGTTTATTGATAATTGTAGATACGCTTATTTGGATATATGGAAGGTATATTATTTTTGGAATGGTAGTAGATCAAATGTGATTTGGAATAACTATACTCAGTTAGAAGCTGTTACTCAGAGAGTTTATGCTTCAACTGTAAAGAAATACAATCTAATAATAAGCAGTGGGCTACCTGAAATCTGCACTCTTTGGTATAGATAACAGTTTCTCCTTTACTTAAACCAGATGGTTTTGTCACTCACTGTCCAAAGAAAAAGAAAATTCTTTTGGCTGAAATGTTTGACAGTAACCAGAGTAATGAGAAACTTAATCTTCCTCATTCCTGTTTTCCTGGGACTAAACTAACTAATTTAGCTTTTTGGTCCAGTGAAATTAAAACTCTCTGAATGGACCTTGATGCTTATGGAGATATAGACCGAAACGGTAGTTTTGGATTTATTAGTTCCTAAGTTATCTGTTACTTTCTGCAGGTTAACAAGAAGTAGTTATTTTAGCACTTTTTGGAGTATTGGTGATGTTACTCCAATATGTAAATGTTTGCGGTAGCTCAAATCCAACCGATTACCACCAAATTTCTATAACTCCCATATTATCTAAAGTTTTTGAACGTCTTTTGACAAAACGTCTTAATAGATTTCTGATGATAATCATCTGTTCCCTTGTTTGCAATTTGGTTTTCATAAAGGCCTTGGAGCATGTGATGTCCTGCTTACCCTCTCCAATACTTTATACAAATCCCTTGATTGTGGTCAGGAATTTCATATGTTTGGACTTGATCATAGTGTTGCCTTTGACCGTGCTAATCATGAGGTCCTTGTTTTCAATATTAAATAGTAGGGAGTACATGGCTCTTTTCTTAGTAACGTTATTGATTTTTTGAGTAATAGTTTGTGAAGAGTTGTTGTTGTGGGGCACCATAGTGAGCAAAGGAATGTGGTGTTACTCGGGGTTGTAATATTTGCACATTACTTTTATTACTATATAAACATATGTTCTTTGACCTAGAAAACAAGTTCGTTGCATATGCATAAAGGACTTCTTTCTTTACTTCAGTTACATCTCCTGAATGTAGATCATGCGTTACCGTATCCTTTAATAAAGATCTAGCTAGAATTAGTGCATGGTGCAAAAATTTGGGCATAAAGTTGAATCCTAACAAAACTCAAAGTATGATCTTAAGTTGGTCTAGGACAATGACTCCTCAACACACATATCTCAGCATTAACAACTCTGTATGACTTTTAAAATTTTAGGTGTAATTCCTAATAGATTTTTTTTTTTTTTTTTGTAGAAACACATTCGAGCTGTTTTTTTCTTGAATTACACACAAAAAAAATTACTTATTAAGAAAGATTTCTGGGAATTTCGGGGATCAATCTG
>NC_090728.1:77748833-77766333 GCF_036898095.1 Palaemon carinicauda
AGTACATTTTCTGTTGAAGGAAAGACACTATAGGGCTTGTTTATTTTGACTCTATGCAAATATCTCAAGGCATCTGCAGAGGTAACTTACAATTCAACTAGTAGGGAAGAAGAAAGAAATGCCGGGTATCAAATAATCATGTCAAAGAGCTGATGAATATCCCAGTAAATATAGACCCCCCAATGCAGAAACGTGTTTTATGAGATTTCTGAACAAAATGTTTTCTAAGCTTGTATATAATAAACGTGTTATCCCGCCAGTCAAGGCATGTCCTGGGGGTAATCCTTCACACACATTGGGTCCAAAATCTATATATATATATATATATATATATATATATATATATATATATATATATATATATATATATATATATATATATATATATATATATATATATATATATATCTATATATATGTATATATACATATATATGTATACTGTATATATACATGTATATATATATATATATATATATATATATATATATATATATATATATATATATATATACATATATATACATACATATATGTTTGCCAACGGTTATACTCGAATAAGCGGATAAACAACTTTCTAGAGTAATGAGAACTTTGGGTGTAGAGGAAATGCCCCCCAAAATCTCCATGAAGTCACAGGCAGCAGGTTTACGGATTAGGTTTAAGGCAATGGACAATCTCTCTCTTTAGCTTTTACTCCTGATGCCTGGCGGTTGATCTCTAATAGAATTAGTATGGACCGGCAAGGGTCACTTGCCTTAGTTAGATAGGCACCGCCCATCACAAGGAACTGGCTATCCATTGATGTATCAAGCCAATGAATCCTCTAAGGATTTAGTCTGTCATGGAAAGCAAAGATGACAGAATGGGCCTCAGTCCCAGGCGTAGCGGGGCGCTAAGAATCTACCAGCTTATAAATGATAAGAAAAAATAGAAAATTGGTAACTGGAATGTTAGAACCATAAATCAGATTGGGAAGTAATAGCAAGTGGAGAGCGAATTTATGAAATATAGATTGGACATCTTGGCCCTAAGTGAAACACTTTGTAAGGGGATTAGTAAGTAAACCTCAAACCAAGGCAATATATATATATATATATATATATATATATATATATATATATATATATATATATATATATATATATATATATATATACCGTATTTCCCGTGTCATAAGACGCACCTTTTTTCACGAAAAATGTCCCTCAAAATCACCCTGCGTCTTAACACTAGGAAAAAGTTGTATAGGGGAGTTTGACACCCCTCAAACACATTCTATTGACATACAAGCACTCAAACTCACGAGAGATAGAATATAAACCTACAATTATCATTCATATAGTATATATTCATTCATTTTTATATTGCACTTCATTTAATGAAGTACAGTAGCAAATTATTAGTTTATTTTGGTAATCAGCTGATGACTCGGTAACACCCTTCCACAAGTAAGCATGCCGACTGGTGGTCTCTTAGCAGATGACTCTATGACATAGTTGTTTATTCAGTATATATCAAATTTTATCATATTTTGTTGATATTTTGTAATAAAGAAATATATTGATAATGACTCTGTTGTCTGAGTTCCGAAATAATGCAAACAGACAGTTCCTGAATACGTCCTTGGAAAAAAACTTCTGTTAGTTGAGTGCAGTATTACCAAGTTAGAAAAAAAGTAACTAGACCCAGAATCATATAAACAGTAGTGAAAGTATTCCACCTAAAAGAATTTATAGAATATAATCAATAACCACATTTTGTGTGAAAATTTATAGGGTATATGAGGAATTTTGGAACTATTACTAGAATTTTACATCTTTACCAAAATTTTATAGAGAACCTTTGGCAACAGTGCTTTTATGTAAACAACACTTGAAACGCCAAGCACTTTGAGTAAACCTGTATTTTTGGTGGAAACTACGACTGGTTTAGTTGTTTCTTATAACAATATGTAATGGAATTGGGATAATCAGCATATAGCTAATAAATATTAACTTGAACATTTCATAATACACCCAAAATAAGAAAAGTTACTATGCCAGACAATAATCACGTTAGAGTCCCTGACCATGAATTTTGCTAAGAAGTTTTTAATCATCAATTTTTTTTTTCCTTAAACTGCCTTACTAATTTAAGGGTGCGTCTTACCACTTGTAGCGTCTTATCACACGGGAAATACGGGTATATATATATATATATATAAATATATATATATGTATATATATATATATATATATATATATATATATATATATATATATATATATATATATATATATATATATATATATATATATCTACTTCTGGAGACCAGATGGAGTTTGAAGAGCAGGGATAGGAATGATGATGACACCAAGAGCATAAAGGGCATTAACCGAGTGGAAAGCTGTAAATGGTAGATTGTTACTAGCAAAGTTCAAATAAAAGCAGTGCAATATGATTATTATAGTTTGCTATGCACCAACAAATGATTTCCCTGGAGAAAGGAAAGATGAATACTATGAAGAACTGCAGAGTATAATAGATGAGATCCCAGAGAAATATGGAAATTGCGACTTCAGTGCTAAAGTTGGAAGGAATAATCAAGGGATATAGAATGTGATGGGTATCGAGGGTCTTTGTGAGGTTACAAATGATAATGTAGCACATTTCATAAGTTTCTGTTCAGCAAACAATCTTGTCATTGGAAGTTTTCTTTTTCAACACAAGAACATCCTCAAATATACAGGGACTTCACCATGTGGCAATTACAAAAATCTAATTGATCACATTGCCATTAATAAATAGAAGAGGACTCTGAGAAATGTAAAAAGCTATAGAGTTGCAGATATTGGTAGTAATTGCCAGCTCATCATTGCCACACTGTAATTAAAACCTAGGTTTGATACAACTAAGCTTTTAGAAGATGAGCACAGAGAAACCTGTACAATTGAATGTAGGAAACGATTTACGGTCTTGGAGACTTTAAGAAAGAAAGAGCAGACAGTTAACGAAGAAAGGTGTGATATTAGGAACATACATCAGTCACTTGATACTAAAATCTTGGGACACGCAGTTACAAGGAGAAAGCCACATATATCAAATGATACGTGGGATATTTTAAAAAAGGAGACAAAGATAGAAATTGATTGTTGAAAGGGTTCAAGGGAGTAATGAAAATTACAAGGTAGAGCACGCTAACTATTCCAGTACTGATAGTGAGGTCGAAAGAAAAGCCAGGGATGACTGGGGAGAATATTAAGACAGTAAAGCAGAGGAAGGTGACAAAGCTATGAATTCCCGAACTGGCTATGGTGTAAGAATCAGTTATAGAATTATTAATGAAATCTCGACAGGGGAAGAGAAGAAGAAGCATATGCCCATCAGATAGAGAGATAGATCTGTTATAACAACAGAACAACAGAAGAGGAAAAAAGACAATGTGATAATTAGATTGATATATCTGAAGCTGCTGAAGACCTTGATGGGCCTATGAATGAATTCAGTGTGTTTGAAGTAGAAGCTATCCTCAAAAACTAGAGAGATGGAAAGACTCTGGATACGATGGAATAACTGCTGAGATGATACTGGCTGAAAATGAAGTGACTCCCAGACTACTTGGAATGTGGAATGTGGCATGAAGAAGCAAAACCTGATGAATGGGAGTTAGGAGTGTTGATGAAAATGGCAAAAAAGGAGACCTAACTAATTGCAATGATTACAGAGGCATAACTCTTACATCAGTTGTTATGAAAATATATAGTAAGGCTAATTTAAAGAAACTGGAAAGAAGGATTGATGAAAAGCTCAGATGAATAAGCAGGATTTGGAAAACCTTTGATGGCATTTGTGGACTATGAAAAGCCATTGATATTGTGCATCGGCCAATTTTGTGGAGAGTCCTGCGTTGTTATGGAATTCCTCTTAAATATGTGAATTTGATTAAGGGTGTTCATGAACATAGCAAGTGTAAAGTTAATGTTAGTGGAGTCTTATCAAGTAAATTTTTAGTGGACTGCGGAATACTCCAAGGGAATGTGATGTCATGGATTTTGTAATATGTAGAACAGTCAGAGATGGTAGAGAAGGATTGGATTGGATTGGTAATAGGAATTTAGCAGACCTAGGATTTGCAATGCTTGCTTACCAGAATGCAAGAAATATCACACGAGGTTGCCCTTAATATGAATAAGAAAAAGATAGAGATAATGAGAACGGAGTATACAATGGAAGATGAAATATCAGTGGAAGAAGAAAGGATTAATAAGGTAGAATCATTTAAGTATTTAGGAACCATGATCTCTAATACAAGGTCTTTAGAATTAGAGTTTAGTGAAAGACTGAAAAAAGCAAATAAGGCAATGGCTAGGTTTAGTAAAATTTGGAAATCAAATCGCCTGAAATTACATATAAAAGTTAGACTATATATCAGTTTAGTGAGATCGTTGTTACTACAGTAAATGGACATGAGACATGGTATGACACTGACACAATCTCCAACAGATTTTGTATATTGGAGATCAAAGCCCTCTGAAGGATATTAGGAGTTAAATGGAAGGACAGGATTAGAAATGAAACTATAGTAGAGATTACTCGAGTGCCATATGTGAATGAGATTATGATGAGGGTACATGGGGATTGTTTGGGTATGCTCTTTACATTCCCCAAGAGACATTAGTTCACTAAACGTTCATCTGGGCTATATATATATATATATATATATATATATATATATATATATATATATATATATATATATATATATGTATGTATATATATATATATATATATATATATATATATATATATATATATATATATATATATATAAATATATATATATATATATATATATATATATATATATATATATATATATATGTATGTATATATATCATCTCCTACGCCTACTGACGTAAAGGGCCTCGGTTAGATGTTCGCCAAGTGTCTATCTTGGGCTTTTTATTCAATACATTTCCATTCACCATGTCCTACTTCGCGCTTCATAGTCCTCAGCCATGTAGGCCTTGGTCTTTCAATTCTTCTAGTTCCTTGTGGAGCCCAGTTGAAAGTATGGTGAACTAATCTTTCATGGCGAGTGCAAAGAGCACCCCAAAACCATCTCCATCTACCCCTTATCCTGATCTCATCCACATAAGGCACTCGATTAATCTCTTATAGTTTCATTTCTAACCTTGTCCTGCCATTTGACTCCCAATATCCTTTGAAATCCTTTGTTTTCAAACCTACTTAATTTATTGGAGATATTTTCATTGTCTTTCTTACTATTACTCATGTCCATATAGTAACACCGATCTCACTACACACACACACACACACACACACACACATATATATATATATATATATATATATATATATATATACATATATATATATATATATATATATATATATATATATATATATGTATATGTACATATTATATATATATATATATATATATATATATATATATATATATATATATATATATATATATATATGTATATATATATGTGTGTGTATATATATATATATATATATATATATATATATATATATATATATATGTGTGTGTGTGTGTGTGTTTGTGTTACTCCACCATCTAAATGTGTTTGTGGTAGCTCATGTCCAACTGACTATCGCCCAATATCCATAACTCCCATATTTAAGCGTCTTTTGGCAAAACGTCTCAATAGGTTTGCTGAAGGTAATTATCTGTTCCCTAGTTTGTAATATGGTTTTCGTGAAGGCCTTGGAGCATGTGATGTCCTTCTTACAATCTCTAATGCTGTACAGAAATCCCGTGATTGTTGTCAGGAAGTTCGTATGATTAGACTTGATTTTAGTGCTGCCTTTGACTGTGTTAATCATGAGGCCCTTGTTTCCAAACTCAAATAGTTGGGGGGGGGGGGAGTTGTTTCTTACCATCATTATTGAAATTTTAAGTAATAGTGCGCAAAGAGTAATTGTTGATGGGCACCATAGTGAGTAGAGGAGTGTGATATCTGGTGTTCCTCAGGGTAGTGTTCTTGGCCCCTTACTTTTTATACAATATACACATGACATGTGGTTTGCTCTAGAAAACAAGATTGTTGCATATGCAGATGATGTTACTCTATTTGCATCAATTCCATCGCCTAAATTTAGATCTGTGGTTGCTGAATCCCTTAATAAAGATCTAGCTAAAATTAGTGCATGGTGCAAATTATGGGGTATGAAGTTGAACCCTGACAAAACTCAAAGTACGATTGTAAGGAAGTCAAGGACCGTGGCTCCTCAACAACCGGATTTCAGCATTCATAATGTTTCTTTAACTTTGTATGGCTTAAAATTTTAGGTGTGATTCTCGACAGCAAATTTACTTTGAGAAACACATTAGTTTTGTTTTTTCTCCATTTGCACAAAAAACTGGCTTATTAAGAAAGTCTTTCAAAATATTCTGAAGAAGTGTTGATTCTTTCATTTTACCTTGTTTCGAGTATTGTTCTCCTGTCTTGTCTTTAGCTGCTGGTTCTCATCTTAATTTATTGGACAGGAACTGACGGTCTATTAAATTTCTTATCCCTGATCTAAATATTAATATCTGGCACCGTAGTTCAATTAGTTCATTATGCATGTTGCATATGATTTTTTATAATTCTGACCATCCTTTACATTCAGACCTTCCCGGACAGTTCCATCCTGTTCGCAATACTAGGTATGCAGTTAATTCTACTAGTCTGGCCTTCTCCGTCATGAGGCTCGCAGCAAATATTTTTATGTTGAACAGAATTACAAAAGTTCTTTTATAGTTTGTGTATCAAGTATGTGTTTTAATGTTGTTAATATTTTAGAAATATTTTATTTTAATTTGCATTGCTTCTTATATCGTTTATTTATTTCCTTATTTATTTTCCTTACTGGGCTCTTTTTCCCTGTTGAAGTCCTTGGGCTTATAGCATCTTGCTTTTCCAACTAGGGTTATTGCTTAGCTAGTAATAATAATGATAATAATAATAATAATAAAATACGAAAGTATGTGTATTATTCGTGTATGTGTAAATTCATATGTATTTGACTAGAAGAACTCTTCAAGATATTAAATTAGGAAAATGTAGGAATTGCAATGGATAGAAAATTTGAATAAAGAAATAGGAATTATTGTAATGAAAATTATTCTGAGTAAATTTCAGATAATGTTTATTGGAAATGCAGTCAACAAATAATGCTTGTAGACGAGCATCTGGAAATTGTTAATGAATACACGTACTTAGAAGGATAACCATAGGATGGAGAGCTTGTGGTAGACAAATGGGATTATAAAAAAGTAAAATGTTTGTTTCTTTAAAAAGAGATCTATTTAAGCAAATGGTCCTATCAGTATTAATTTATGAATAAGAAATTTGGAGCCTTACTAAAGCCTAAGAACATAAGCTAGTTACAAGTAAAAAAACTATGGGAATTATAATAATGGGATTTGCACTATATATACAGAAAAAGAGCAACATGCATACGAGAGCAAGATAAAGTATAGGATATTATAATAACAGGAAAGAAAGAGAAATTGACGTGAGCAGGATATATGATAAGAATGACAGATAATATATGGACAAGAAGAATAAGATAATGGTTACCAAGAGATTACAACGAAGCAGGGGAAGGAATAGAAGACGATGGATAAATGAGCTAAGAAAATTTTCGGGCCTTCGCACTACAGCGGAGTAGCATCGGCAAATAATAAGGAATATATATATATATATATATATATATATATATATATATATATATATATATATATATATATATATATATATATGTATATATATATATATATATATACTCTGTATATATATATGTATATATATATATATATATATATATATATATATATATATATATATATATATATATATATATAATATATATATATATATATATATATATATATATATATATATATAATGAGTTACAATCTCCCTTCCACTCTCTCTTTGGTGTTTGACAGCAGAATGCATTTTTACCCAGGACCCAGGAGTCTTGCTTTAACCGAACCGCTATTTTCACCATGAGTTAATTTTATCAATTCCACGTTTTTAGTAGATTCTGGTATTCAAAGTAAGTTTATAATAACATGTTTTTCTTTATTCTTAGTGTAATTTGTCTCAATTTGTGTTGAAATATGTGAAAAGTAAAAAAAAATTATGCAGCGTGCATCCGAAAACAAACTCTTTTCCTTGACTTCGTCGGATGTTGTTATTAAATTTAGATTTACCATCACGATACTTTATAATACATATATTTTTTTAGCAATATTCATTGACAAAACCCATATCTAAGGGAGAAATTTAGATTAGTAAATAAGTTTTGATTCACATTACTTGGTAATCATTTGAAAATAATGATGGTATTCAGACAAAAATACTTCCGATCAATCAGCTATTAGGAAATTTTCCGAGCTAAAGGGCACCCCTGCGAGTCGGTGCAAATATGCCTCGATAAGAAAAATTGACTTTAGTTACTCATCCGCTTATACATGTATAACCGTTGGTAAACATGGATTGCTACTATATATATATATATATATATATATATATATATATATATATATATATATATATATATATGTGTGTGTGTGTGTGTGTGTGTGTATATATATATATATATATATATATATATATATATATATATATATATATATATATATATATATATATATATATATATATATATATATATATATATATTTATATAATGAAGGTCATTTTTGCTTATAAAAAACTTCGAATTTAAAAGAAGGCAAGATAAAGCAGAAACTTCAGCATTTTGAACTACATTTTTGGGCTCAAGCCATGTCGTCGCGATGGAAGTTCCTTAAAGTAGATTCCTAAGGGTTATATGTACTACAGTGATATTCCCAGAGAATTTTACCTTCAGGTATCCAGAATTCTAACTCCTGGCGCGAACATCCTTAAAATTTCTCCAAAGGATATCGCATAATATCAGCGGACGCATTCTTGACACGCCTCCATAGCAATCTGCACCTCAAACAGCGTTTTGGCTTCGAGGAGGATGTGGCAAAAGGGAGCCGTCCAAAGGCTCTCCCCGCTCTCGTAATACTATTGGGAGTACAACAGCGCCATTCCCACGACGGCGGGCATTCCTTTTTTTGTAGCGATCTCGCTCGGTGATATTTCCTGGTGATATAACTTTTCGATCGTTTTACAGGATTATTATTATGCTTTCTCCATCTTCTTCCGCCTCTGGAAAGTTGAGTATCGGGTCTTTACTATGAGTATATTTTAGCTCCTGTTTCACAATGAAATTTTATTGTGTTTATGAGCTAGGCCAGTTACTGGAGGCGCCATGGCGCTGTCGTTCGTTTGGCATGTGTTATTTAGATAGCAGAACGCTTCCAGTTTTTAATAGTTTTATTTAATTATTTTAATTATTTAGCTATTTAGGCAATTATTCTTGTAAAGTTTCGATAATGTGCATAATTTTGGTTTCCTCCTTTTCTCTGTCGATCGTATAGTTAGAGTTTCGGTGATTTAGGTAACCAAGATCTCGTATAGCCTAGGTAACCTTACCTAGACGTTTTACTATACATTCAGACTTTCCCCGGTTACCCTCGTGTATTGTTTTCATTCAGTGGAGACTGATACCTCCTAGAATGTTATGAAACATTACACGTCTCTTCGGAGACTTAAGGGTAATCTCTTTCCCTCTGAGTGTAGCCTCAGGCTACAACCCTATTAGCCGTGCCTTGAATTTTATTCAGACATGGCTAACTTAGGGTTTGTCCTGCCTCTTCCCTTAACCGTTGCTTGTGGTATACCATGAGGTTTTGGGATTTAGTCTGAATCTCAGAGCATTTAGTCTTATGTCGGCGACGTGCCGGCAGGGCAAATGGGTTGTAGGATACCATCATTACAACCCTCATTAGCCGCACTTGAAGTTATGGTAGGATACCATCTTCTACTTGCGACTAAAAGACTAGTCCTATGCCACAGTTCTCTGGGCTGAAGAGTAATTTTCTTTAGCCTAGGATACGTGGCACTGGGACTCTGTTTCTTCTTTGTTGAGAGGAGACGGCAGTGCCGCCATCCCCTTAACTGTGTCGGCAATCTCTGGGATGGAGAACTGAGTCTCTCCTGTTCCCTGGGATTCTTCCGATACCAAAACAGAGTTTCTTTTACAGGTGGTAGGACTGACAATTTTTGCCAGTTCCTTTCACACTCGTTACAGGACCCTGTTCCCTACCCGTCTGTCCACTTTTGATGGCTGAGCCATTGTCTTTCTTTAGGCCGGCATCTTGCAACCTTACCTTTGCTGGTAGGTTGCCGGAACCAGCCAGACTCCCTCTTTAGTCATATCTTTGGCTGACGGCAGAGCATACTGCGGCCAACCACATCATCTGTAGACAATTGCCGGTCTAGCCGGCAACTGCCGGTCCAGCCGCCAGCCAAGATGGCTGCCGGCGACCATGATGGCCGTGAGAGGGAAGTCCCTTCTGTTCCCAAGGTTCTTCAGTCCTCCCTTGGACTGCTGCTACAGGTTCTGTTGCCGGGGTACTGCCGGCCAGGCCTGCACAGATAGTGCTGACTCAGTTGGCAGCACGCCGACTGTACTGGTACTGCTGGCCTTGCCGGCCGGCAGTGTATCGGCGGTACCTTATCGGCAATAGTACTGTAGCTGCATGGAAGCCTGAATGGTACATTCTCCCCTTCTATTAGAACCTTCTTTCTGGAAAAAGGCTGTCAAATTAGACTTTTACATCCTTAATTACTGTATACATTCACAGTAAGGAGTAGCCTTTTTTCCATGCTATCTCTCTCTCTCTCTCTCTAGCTAGCATGCCGGGTATGCCAGCAAGACCTAGCTATGCCAGCTACATGCCGGCTGAACTACTGTATATTTTATCAAGGTAGCCAGTATATCTACATTATAGAATATACTGCAGATAGAAAACTACTATTTAGTTTATACTAGTAGTTATTTCCAATATATTTTGGATATCCAACACAGGCATTTGCTGAGCCCAATCATATATTGAATGAATATGATTTCTTCAATATCCTGATTAGAAATCAGTATTAGGATTACCCTACAATATTAAACACTTCAAGGCAGGAGTAATACACTCCTAACCCTTAAAGGGTGGAGCCTTTTTCCTTGAGTCTCCCTGATCAGGAAACTCTATATTTTAATATAGTAGGAAGACTATAGCAAATAGGCTGAGTAGGATATACAAATATACGTCTTTATTTTCCAAGTATAGCTGGCTTCATGCTAGATGGACCATACTGTCATATGCTACTATGAAGGCAGCATAATGACTAGACTACAATACATGATGTACAGTAGCCAGTAAATTGCAATATAGACTTACTGCAATTAGAAAACTACAGTACCATGATACAGTAGTATTTTCTGACATACCTTGGGTACCCTTGTACGAGCATTCTCCTTGTACCGTTCATATATTGAATGAATAGGCTTCTTCAATATTCTGATCGAGAATCAGTCATCCTGACCCCACAGTATTAACATTATTTTGGGACAGTGATTTGATACTTCTCTACCCCTAGGGGTAAGAGTCCTTCTACTTGGAGTTACTCTATAGAGAAATCTCCATCTAGTTAATACTGAGGGGAGGCAACAGCATTTGCTCACAGGGGTACACAAGTATGTATCTCCTACTATCCCTTTATAGCTTACTATCCTGAGCTACTCTATTGTAAAGGACATTTGCATGTTGATTGTCAAGGAGATAATCCATTGTATACTCATTTGGTTTTCCTTTCTTTACAGGAGGAACACCAGATACCTTGTGCTGCAGTCCTCTGCAAGGCCAAGAGTAAGTATTTTTACGGTCATAATACTTGCAGGTTTCAGGCCCCTGCAATATTATTTCCGGATCCCTACATTATTGGAACCCACAGGTTTGCAATATATGTCTGACATTAATGTCCGAAGGTTTTGAAAATCCCAAGTCTACAGAGACTAGGAATACAGCTCAATATAAATTACGTAACTGGGTGAGAGGCTTTCAAAAGATCTCTCCGGGATCTTTCCTACCTAATGATGGGATGCGTAAGCTACTATTTCCGGAAGCAAGTGAGGAAACAGTAGTGCCTCAGGAGCTAACTACATCCCCTGACAGCAAGAAAACCTTTGGGATTAAGGGCAAGAAATGCCCCAAGGTAGAAGAGGAAAATGTTGCATCGGAATTTCCTCCGCCTATGCCGGCTTTAGAGCCATCGATGTCGACATCTTCGTCTTCTACCCCTAATTTGGATAATGTGGTACAATTATGTATCAAACTGAAAAATCAAATAGAGAGCTTTTGTAGACAAAACGAAAAGCAGGAAGTAAAACGCAAGATAGATCCTCATAAAGTTTCTCTTGTCTCTCCCCAGGGGTCAGTCAAATGACCCATGAATCAAGACCTACCAACATGCTCCATAACCAATCCCTGGAGGTTCGCGGAGCAGATGCCGATTTCAAATGGCAATCTCTGCATCTCAGAGAAAATAGGTGCTGTTCCTTTGGACAAAATTCAATTTTGGCCAAGCTTTGATGCTTTCCCTAATTGTTGGGTTCAACTGAAGTACGAACCGAAGTCAAGAAAAGGAACGGAACCAAAGAAGGTTTTGATTCTCGACCATGATAAGGCACAAACTATCCTTTCAGGTAGTCTAAGAAAGGCGGGTTATTCAGAGTCGAAAGTATTCTCACTGAATAACGGACACCCTTCCTTTCTTGCTCCTACTTCACTCTCATTCCCCTTTATGGGGAAGGCATTTACTTCTGTTGCCAAAGCGGTAGAGGCGGGTAAGCCATATCCCACACTCGATGAGTGCAAGCCTTTGTCACCAGCTTTTCCCGGACAGGAAAAGGATTGGAAGGAAGTCCATTTGACATTTTCTGTAGGAAAATTAGACAAGGACGTCGCAAGTCAACAATTCAAGATATGTCTCCCTAAATTGTCTGAGTTGCTCTTGTGTAATGAACAGGAGTCAAAGGAGAGACTTGCGACATCCCTTTCTCTACAAAACTACATGGAGTTGTGTTCAACCTACGAGAGTACTCCAGACATGCTCATGGTCATAGCCAAAATGCATATGGCTATCTTGATGAAGGACCTTTACGCCTTTATGAAAGCTAGGAGAGCATGTAGAGAGTTTGTGTTCACTGTTGCAACAGTAAAACACGAAACAAGGAAGCTAATATCTTCCAACATCTGGGGTAAAGACCTCTTCCCACACGAGGTCACTAAGGAAGTAATTAAGAACGCCACCATGGAGAACATAGGTCTTCTCCAAAAATGGGGCATTCCTTCAATGAGAAAATCTTCTGTGGTTGTGGGTCCCCAACCTAAAAAGAAGATTGGAAATGCTGGAAATATCCGGGCTGCTCAACAACATCCCACTATTCCAGTGACCACGATGCTACAGGCAGATGGTCAAAAGTCTAAGCCTACTGACTACTCGAAGCATAAAGACGCTTCGGCTAGGAGGAACTTTCCCTCAGGATCGCAGGACCTTCGATCTTTCGGTCCAAAGCCTATTCAAGATGAGCCTTTGTTGGGAAACAGAAATGTCCCTACCATCATTTCCTTACCTTCTCCTACAGTTCAAAACCTTCCTGGAGGAGTATACCTGAGAGCTATAGAGTATACAGGTAGTAAGAAAACTTTAGCTCATCGAGTTCCAGGGAAGGCTGATTCGTGTTCACGAGAAGGACTCCAGATATCAATGAGCCATTCTGAACTTGTCGCAACTCAACAAGTTCATAAAAAACAGCAAGTTCTGAATGTCAATCCTTCTGAACATATGGACCTTGATCCAATTAAGGGTGTTCGTAGTCTTGTCAGACCTGAAAGGTGTCCTTCGGAACCTTCCAGTCAACCCCCCCCCCCCTTCCTCCTATCTAGAATTCATGTTACAGAGAGTAACATTCATCCTAAGGAAGATACGTGTCGAACTCACAGTTCTAAGTATCTTCAAAGGATTGACGAACTTAGTCACGTCAAATTCAAGCCTAGAAATAGTTCAGGTATTAATATACCTGATCAAGAGGCTGGAGTGGACAACACCCGAAGTGTCCGGCCAATGTGCATTCAAGAGATGACCCGGTTCCTGGGATATCACGGATGCAAGATAGGCTTCTAGAAGTCTCGACTTTCTCCAGCTCATGGGTTTCGATGTTTAAAAACCATCGAAGCCCTCAGTCACATCAACTCTCCTCTCCTTTGGAAATATAAAAGGAGCTCGTGAGGTCTATCAAGAGACTCAGGTATTCAGTCAGAATACCAAAACGCCAACAGGAAAAAGCGCTAAACTTTCCCCAGTTTTCTATAGTGACAGACCTGGTGCTAAGGGCACACCGGAAAGATGCGTTAAGAGCTTGGAGAAAACACACATCAAACGCTTGAAGAGATAAAAAAAGACTGAGATCGGTCCCTCGTTAATCGCTTCTCTAACAGAAATTAGAGCACGAAAGTCCCAAGACTCTGCTGGTCCCTTCTTGGGTGGGAAAGCCCCCTCCACACAGATCAGACTCCGTACTACTGATCTGGGACACCGAAGCGATAATAAGACGTCACATTCAAACGTCTCATTCAGTCTTGGTGAAGTTACCCATCCCTCTCTTAAAGGGACGGCACCTACCAGCAGTTCATTTACAACTGATCCACGATTTGACGGTGGATACTCTATTTCGATATAAACCGATAGAGTTGGAATGGTCCATGGGCGCAGACATATACCCTCCCAGATGGGAACAAGTCCCGGAACTGCAATTCGACCTCTTCATCACGAGCGTCTTCAAGAAACTACCTCGCTATTTAGCCCCATACGAGGATCCTCTAGTGGGGCTGATAGACTAGATGAGGCTGGTCCTAGCTCTGACCGCAGGTATATCCGAAGATTCAGAAATTAACTGCCTTCGTTTTATCACAGAGAACTCAAACCCTTCATTTCAAGATTTTCTCGCTCTAGTGGTTAGAAAAAGGTTTGGGATCTCAAAAGGCAATATAGAATTCTTAGAAGAATACAAGGCCAAGTCAACTAGAAGACAATATGAGTCTTCCTGGAAAAAGTGGGTTGCGTTTGTCAAAGCAAAACGACCGAAAGAAATTTCAATGAACTTCTGTCTGTCCTTCTTTGTCCACCTTCATAGCCAAGGTCTGGCGGCCAATACGATAAATACGTGCAAGTCAGCCTTGGCTAGGCCTCTTCTACATGCCTTTCAAGTGGATCTGGCGAATGAAATCTTTAATAAGATTCCGAAGGCATGTGCTAGGCTTAAGCCCGCGGTACCACCAAAGCCCATCTCTTGGTCTTTGGACAAGGTCTTACATTATGCCTCATCTGTGAACAATGAAGGTTGTTCTCTTAAGGATCTAACCCAAAAGGTTATTTTTCTGTTCGCTATCGCCTCCGGGGCTAGAGTTAGTGAAATATTGGCCCTATCCAGAGATGAGGGTCACATTCAGTTCACGGAAGTGGGAGAACTGAATATATTTCCTGAACCATCCTTTCTCTCTAAAAACGAGCTACCCACTAAGAGGTGGGGTCCCTGGAGAATCTGCCCTCTCTATGTCCTGTAGAGTGTCTAAAGGTCTATCTTCGTAGAACTTCAGACTTCAGGGGAGGACAGCTCTTTAAAGGAGAAACTTTTGGATCAAATTTATCCCTAAAACAACTAAGAGCGAAGCTCACCTACTTTATTCGTAGAGCGGATCCGGACAGTACTCCCGTAGGTCATGATCCGAGAAAGATTGGTTCATCACTGAACTTCTTTCAGTATATGGACTTTGAGTCCCTTCGTTCATACACTGGATGGAAATCATCCAGAGTATTTTACAAACACTATGCAAAACAAGTGCATGAACTGAAACACTTTGTAGTGGCAGCAGGTAGTGTATTAAAACCTGCCCCCTAATTACTGTAGTAAACAGTTTTTGATTTGGGACCTCACGTGTCCTCGCACATGTAATGGATGAGAATCATCCAGAGTGTTCTACATACACTATGCTAGACAAATCCATGACCTGAAGCAATATGTGGTGACGCCAGGTAGAATATTTAACCTGCCGTCTAATTCTACGATGAACAGCTAATTGACTGGGACTGTCAATTAAAGGGAGAAGAGGTCACCCTTCTTAGGTGTGACTTCTTTTAATTAAGTGTTACCATGATAACACTGGCTCTGTTCAAAATCCCAGGTGTGGAATTATACAGATAGCACTAGTGCCGGTGTACGAAGTACACAGTGCAGATAGAAGTGACCAGTACAGGAATTATGAAGAGAAATTGTTTTATAATTTTCTTCAGTCTGAGAGTGGCACTCATCCTTTCTTCCTTCAAGAAGGAAATATAGTCTCTGTACTTGTTACAGGTATAATCCCATTGTCATACTACATTCGTTTTACTGAACATCTTTTAGTCATTTATTAGTAATAAATGTCTATTAGAATGTAGTGCATCCACCTTCGCCAGACAATTGTATGTATACATGCCAGAGTTCTTCAACTTACCAAAGTAGGTATCCCTCATATATTTGTATGCATCAAATAATAGACATAAGAGACACTGATGTTATTTTAGCAAATATACAACTATGAGACTATTTGTATATTCAGTGTGTACTTATGTTTGGGTCATACTATGTATGTTAATCTCAAGATTCCTTTTCTACTGTCTTGAATGACTCTTCCCTGTAGGAGGCAGGAAGCTCTAACATTGGTTATGATTAGTAATGGTGACGAATAACGGTAAAGTCCCTTGTCTCATGTGGTCCCTATGAACATAGAAAAGGTTGCTATAAGGTTAAGGCACTGATTAAAAATCCACAGATACACTAATGCTCTGGTATGCTTCCATCACGACAACATGGCTTGAGCCCAAAAAACGGATTTTGAGCGAAGCGAAAAATCTATTTTTGGGTGAGATGGCCATGTCGTCCTGATGGGCCCACCCATCTCTTCTAAAAGAAAAGATCTTCACAGTATCCCTCCCGTGGTACTGTATCTGTAACACCACGCTCAATGCTACGAGGAATGTCCGCCATCGTGGGAATGGCGCTGTTGTATTCCCAATAGTATTACGAAAGCGGGGAGAGCCTTTGGACGGCTCCCTTTTGCCACATCCTCCTCGAAGCCAAAACGCTGTTTGGGGTGCAGATTGCTATGGAGGCGTGTCAAGAATGCGTCCGCTGATATTATGCGATATCCTTTGGAGAAATTTTATGGATATTCGCGCCAGGAGTTAGAATTCTGGATACCTAAAGGTAAAATTCTCTGGGAATATCACTGTAGTACATATATCCCTTAGGAAGCTACTTTAAAATCCATTTTATTTACATCACTAGGCTTTATGTATACCATCTTTCCCATCACCTGGGCCCAAAATCCTGAATATTAATAAAATCATACGCTTTCATTCATTAAATACGAAAAATGAAATCTAACTGTTGAAGAATGATAACATAAAAATGATATAACTTATATGATATACAATAAGCTTAA
>NC_090728.1:77776333-77793833 GCF_036898095.1 Palaemon carinicauda
TCTCTCACTTAAAAAACTGTCTCTCTCCACTTGTTTTTTTCTTCTCTTTACATTGCCGTTTCAGTACCATCCTCGTCGAGTGCATGCAAATAATAAAATTAAGATTATAGGGCCGGTTGGCGTGTTACAATTACAAGTTACACAAATATGAATCTCACGCCCACAATAGGTCATACAGAAACACAAAATTCAGGTTTAGATACATTATCCCAAAATTTGGAAAAAAAAATCACATCAGTAATCATATGTTTTACCAACAGTTGCTTCAATACATTATAATTTTCATATGAACAGACAAATTATTACATACACAAAAACAAGGAGAGTGATACTAAAAAAGATTAAAATAAAAAGAATGACTTACAATCCCAATACTTGTTTGACATATCTAAAATCACAATGCAACCATTTTTAACACACATCCGTGACACGACAATAAGGAGCAATTTGAAACAGCGAATAATAAAAAAAGATATTTATTAATAAAGGAGCAATATTATTTCTACTGCAAACTAGAAAAATAGAGGATTAGTAATAATGCATAATTTTTTACTCATGATTAGCAATTACGTGTCACAACACTGAAATCCTCAACAGAGACAAACAATTTTTTTTTAACACAGTACAACAACCTTGAAAAACATACATAAAAATATTGGTAATAGCAAAATTGATATCAGCATAAAATAATGAAATTTGAATGAATCATGATATAGACGAGAATACAACAGAAATATCTCAATGTGATAAATAGACATACCCGTGACATGCTTAGAACATATAAATGAAAACAAAATTTAATACACCTTTTCCCAAAAGACTTAGAATGAACATACATAAAATAAACTTAATTTTTCTGACCTCCATCGCCTTGTGGCAGACACATCTGTCTTTCATGACCCATGTCCTCTCGCCCTTTCTCGTGCACAAAGGATGGCATTGACACCTGCTTATGCCTCCTCCTCACTTTTCTCTCCCAAGGATCCAGGTAGTCCGAGGTAAGGCATAGTGTTCTCGGACTGGGTGCATATGCGAAAGGTGAGACTTGCCTTTACCCCCAGTCCGGATATTGTGGATGGCCGCCGTATTGGCTCTAATTTCTTTTACTCAATACGGTCCAACATATCAGGCTTCTAGTTCATGCTTCCTCGGTTGGAATCTTTTAAGATAAATTTTGTCCCCTATCTGTACATTAGACGCTCGTGTTCAGAAACACTGATCGTATCTCTCCTGATACTTCTCATTGTCCCTCAGCAAATACCTTTGGGTTATCTGAAACGCTCTCCGAGCCAAACTACACATCATCACCCGGTATTGCTCTATGCCGTATAATGGCAAGGTGTGGGGGTTTATAACAATAGTATACGGCAGCATGGTGTCCTGCCCTAAAACTACAAAAAAACTTGATGTCCCAGATGGAGCCATTATAGGCCGTGTTTAGGGCGAACTACGCCCATGGCAACATTTCCCTCCACTGGTTTGGATTATCCCCCACAAGATACTTTAGAATTTTTGTCACCTTTCGGTTATGGAACTTGACGAGCCCATTTGCTGATGGCCGATAAGAGATGATAGTGAAATGATCTATTTTTATGATCTTGGTTACCGCTTTGCACACTTTATTCAGAAACTCTCAGCCATTGTCACTTATCAATGGACATCCAAACTTCCCTATGAAGGAACACAACGCCTTCACAACCGAAACTGCGGTTTTGACCACCATTGCATATATGTGTGTGAAGCATGTTAATGCAGCTATAAACACACACACGTAATTAAACTGCCCATCCCCAGGTGGAAATGGACCCAGGATGTCCATATGCACTTTATCAAACTTATCAGGCACTACTGATCATGTTCTGGTCTTCGGTATCACATGGTTGTGGTTCCACATAGTGTTCCACACATGGCACTTATTAACAAATCTAAAAATGTCTTTCTTCATCCCTATCCAAAAAAATGATTCTCTAGCCCTTCTCAGGAACCTCTCTATACCTACGGGTCCTGCTTAAGGACTTACGTGAATTGCATGGATGGCTTTCTCTATCAAAGGGGGAAGGAAGAACAATGTGAGATCGGATATCCCCCAGTCTCATCTCATATTTACAAATTAGGATATCGTCTTCGATGATGGACACAACCTTTCGCATGCGCAAGAAATCCGTAAACTTGCTACTCACATCCCTCACACAAGCCTTGACTTGTTCAATCCAAGCTTCAGACTTTTGTTCCGCAATAAGCTCCCCCACACTCCAGCCACACAAATCAACTGCACACTCGTTCACGGAGCGTTCATGCTGAGTTCCTCCCACGGAACTCCCAACACTCGCTTTCTCCGGATGATTCTTGCTCCTTCTCTCTCTCTCCCTGGAGTTGTCAAGATCTTCCCATTTTTTATGCGCTTTTTTCCACAGGTGTATTTGAACCTGAATCCTCCTGTTCTTGTTCCTTCCGCTTTACAGACCTCGTTGTTACTGATGCTACTGCAGTCCTGGAGAGAGGGTCTGCTACTTTATTTGATTTCCCTGTAGTATGCCTGAAATTCACAATATCAAACTCTAACAACCTCTCAATCCACCGAGCTTGTCGAGTGTTTAACTTCCATTTTTTTAACAGATCCTACAATGGCCGATGATTGGTATTTATCTTAACTTTATGCCCAAGTAAAAAGTAGTGGTTTCTCTCCAGCCTCCATAAAATTGCCAGTTCTCTATCGAAGGTACTGTATCTAACCTCTGGTCCCTTTAAAGCTCATGAAGCGAAACAAATAGGCCTCTCATTCCCTCTATCATCAACTTGAGAAATGACGCCGCCGATCGCGATCTGACTTGCGTCAGTTGTTACCAAAAACGGCTGGTTAAACCTCGGATAAGCCAATAGTTCGTCGCTCTTCGGTGCATTTTTTAATGTATGAAAAGCAGCTTTCTCTCTTTCTTCCCCACTGAAATTCAGGCTGCTTCCTCAATGAATCTAGTGGTTGTGCTATGTGACCAAAGTTCTGTATAAACTTACAGTAATGCCCAGTGAGCCCAAGAAAACTGTCCACTTCCTTAGTGTTTTTGACTCTAGAAATTCTCTAATTATCGCTACTTTATCGGCAAAAGGCCTTAGGCCTTTAGGTATTACTATATGCCCCAAAAATTCTACTTCTTGTTGAAAATATTAACATTTGTCTAAATTGTTCTTCATCCCCTGAGGTTACAAGGCTTCTAACACTTGTATAAAATTCTTTTTATGCTCGTCTGCCGTAGCCCTAATTACAATTATGCCATCTAAGTAGACAAAGACACTATGCTATAATAATGAAGCTAGTACGGACATCATCACATGAGAAAAATGGGCAGGAGCATTCTTCAATAAAAAAGAGAGATAATTATACTCAAGCAATTGATCTTTTGGTATAAAGGCCATTTTCTCTTTACTTTCGTCTTTTAAGGGAATTTGATGATACCCAGACTTTAAATCTAAAGTAAAAAAAAAACTTGCTTTCCCTGACTTTAGGTAGCAAGTTCCTCAATAGAGGGTAATGGGTATGCGTTAGTCTTGGTAACAGCATTTATCCTCCTATAATCTACACATAATCGGAGAGAACCATCCTTCTTACAAACCATCACAATAGGAGATGCCCAGGGGGAACCTTTTTCTTGAATCGTACCTTGCTCTTTTAATTTATTAATTTCGCTTCCAATTGCCTCTACGTGGCAGACAGGAGTCCTATAGGGTTTGACACCCAGTCTTCATGTTAAATGGAAACTTAGTAATTCTCCCCGGGGGTTCATCTCCAACTGCAATTACGTCTGCAAAAACCCCTACAATATCTCCCACTCTTTTGTGATAATTAATTGGGGTCACTCCAATAGCTGTTTGATTGAGTTTTCTCAGCCTGACCCCCAGGACCTTGACCATAGAAAGACGAACATAACTCAAGGTCGCAGACTGACTCAGTGCCTAAGTGAAACCAATGAGTACTCAAATTTATGAAGGGAATTTCGACCATCCCTTCAGTGATGGTGGTGACTCCTGGAGATATAAAATCTTGCCACTTTTGATGTGGTTTTACGTACACTAGGTTGCCTTAGCGCATTTCGGATGCGGGTACCACTGATAGGGGGTAGAGGGTGGAGGGGGAAATTGATTCACATGTCTCTGCCCCGGCAGGCATCGCCCCCGCTATCCCCTTAACAGCAAGGGCGACCCTAACTCAAGGTCGTGTTTCCCCATAACGGGTATATCTGTCTCCTCCCTGGTCCCACTTGCCACCTCACTTCTAACCTCTCCCATTGGGGCACCGTATGGTTTCTTGCATCTCATTAATGAAATCAGTTCCGAGGATAATGGGAATATCCCCCATATTTAATGTTGGGATGAAGTAGAAGGCATAGGTCACTTCTCGACCCTGAAGGTTGAATCGTTGTAAGGTAATACGTCGGGTCATTAGTCTGTGACCACCTGCCGTGTTCAACACCAGGCACTCCGATGTTTGAATGGCATCCGTCGCCAGGTGTTCTTACATAAGGGATAAGTTGGACCCGGAATCAAGCACAGCGAGTTGCACACACGATCCCAACTCTATTCCTAGAATGGGAATGGCATTCCTACTCTCATGTCCAGGCCGACGGTGAGAGGCGGCTGGTCTCCCTCCCTAACCCCTTCAAGCATTCCGTGAGAAGGCATGCTCGCTGACAAGGGGGTATCCCTTACTGCTGGCTCGGGAACTGACTGGCTTCCCCCGACGCTGGGTAAGGAAGTGCTGGCTGACTCCTTGGCACTTCTGTCCATGGTCCTGGTGGGTCTGACGGACAGCGCAAGGGACCCTCGGACCCCTTCCTGCGTTGTCTTCCACTTCTTCTGGTTAGTGCAGGGGGGACGTGGTTTCTTGTGCCAACACCGTTTTTGGACAGCTATCCAGTAGATGGTCTGTGCCATGGCCGCTGATCGTTGGAGTGGCAGAGAATCCGTAGGTGCCCCCTACTACCACATTTACAACAACCACCAGCTGCCCCATTCCTACCTCTCTGACATCTGCCTCTTCGAGATCCGCTGCTACAGGCACCCAATCCTTAAGAGGTTGTCGAAGCTGGTTGGGTGCCAGGCTGTATTGACGGTTGGGCCACTGCCATGATGAGTGTGGGGAGAGAGTGTTCATCCCTCCATCATCTCTGTGGTAGGGATGGAAGCTTCCAAGAGTTTCCCAGACCTGAGCAGGAGTATGGTTACGGTTTCAGGGAGAGCCCTCATTAGCATTCTTCTGCAGAACGTATCTTTGGCTTCTGGTGTCTTCTCGGCTTCGGGTGCTAAGGTATTGAAGTCTCTAGTTATACAGATGACACATTTGGTGATGCTCTCCCCAACCTGCAAGACCAAGCTATAAGTCGACCACAATTCTCGTTTTTCTTCTTTAAGGACAGCAAATAGTTTCAGGAGTCCCTTCCGGAATGACTCACACCTGGTGAAGTCATAATCCAATCCTCCTAACAGGGAAGCAGCAGCTCCAGTCATCTTCTGTGTGGTTAGGGCAACCTGCTGGGTGCCAGACCAACAAGGGGAGGCCTTTTTGAGGCTTGTCAAGAAGGCTTCGATTGACAAGAACTCCTCTTTGGACCGTGTATTATCCAATCCAGGAACAGGTCTTAGTAAAACCAGGTTGTTATTTATCACTTCCACTGTTTTGGTCACATCTGTTACAGAGGTGTCCATGACACTTCCCGACCAGGTTGAGATTGTAATGTCACTTCCGCCGTTCTGACCCTTCTTTATGTCTCCACATAATCCCACTAGTTCATGCTTGATTTCTTACTAGAATGATGGTGCACCCATTTAAAAATTCTGTTCACCTTGTACCTTGTCTACAAGATCTATGGGATTCGGTCCACCTCTCTCTCGGTCATCGCCACTTGACGTCGAATTTACCATGTTAACAATTTTTATTGTTATCTTTTAGTTTCCACTTTTTCAACAATCGCACGTCGGCTAAGATCACTTTGCACAGACGTTAATCCATAATCAACCCACACCTGACACCATTTAATATGACCAGATCTGGGTCGTATTGGGGTTCAGTGAATTTGGCAAATCCCGAATGGAGGGGAATTTCATGCCCAAATAATACCCGAGTGGATCATTTTACACAGATTTTATTCTCTTAAGTTTACATGTTAGCCCCTGCCCTTTCTTGTATGACACACTCTATGGGCCTCCAAAACAAGACTGCGTGTCCCATGGGCCCTTTTACTCAAGTGCCTATACATTGGCATGGCTATGCCTGATGAATGATTGGTTGTTTGACCCGAAGGTTTCATAACAACCAATCGGGAAAGGGCTGGTGACGCTAAACCCAAGCTACTTTGAGTGCCAAACCATAGCGTCACCGTTATTCCTTTAACAAAGAAAAACACCATTGACACTTAACCAGGCTGGTCATGGCCGCCATGATTACGATCAGTTCATATATATATATATATATATATATATATATATATATATATATATATATATATATATATATATATATATATATATATATATATATATATATATATATATATATATATATATATATATATATATATATATATATATATATATATATATATGTGTGTGTGTGTGTGTATATATATATATATATATATATATATATATATATATATATATATATATATATATATATATATATATATATGGACTTTGATTATCTCTATGGTACAGCGAAGTCAGGGCGTATAGTAATGTTTATTCTTTTTTAATAATCCTCATAACATTTCATCTGAAACCACAAAATCAGTCAATTTTGCAAATAGCATTTGCTCAGTTTGTGCTTGCATTCTTGCTACCTGTATGTATTGTCCTTATATCAGTGATAAATAAAAAGTAAACTTTCAAATATTTACATAATTCTTACATGTTCCCATAGTGGTGTTTTATTTTAATTATCCATCATTTCATAACACAAAGGTAACACTAATTGCTTTTACGAGAGCAGAAGCTCGACTCAAGTGGAGAAGGAATGTGGGAAAATGTGTTCACACTGTTGCTTCAGTCACGGTCCAGTCCGGTCTCGCTCTAGTCAAAATATCTTTGGAAGATTTCATGACTGGAGCAGGACTGGAGTGAGAGTGGATTGCTTCCATTTAAGATCATGTAACAATAGTTGACCGGACTGTGACTGTAGCGAAAGCAGAGCATGACTGGACCGATATTGTAAATCAACATCCAGCACACAGTAGTTATAAACTCCATTCCCAAAACCACTGGCTTATTCCAAAGGTAAGCAGTCATATGGGGGTCATTGAAAGTCCAACTACTTCATTGAGCCACATGGAGTGCATTAACTCGATGTTAGGGACATCGTACTAAAGCAATCATCATGATATAAGAGTAGGTTAGAGCACAATAATAGCAGAGGAATTAAGAATTTGCAGCGCCAATCTTGGAAAGATTTAGTTAGGAGAAAGCTTTGTAAAGTAGCTGAGATTAGGAAATTTACCCTGAAACAACCTTTAATCCTGAAAGTAAATGGTCTCTCTATGACAGATACCTTTTTTTGTGGAAAGTTTTGCCAGACTATGCTGAAATTCCCTAAATTTCAATGAAGAGTTAGTGAATGAAATAAGCCCCTTATCTTCACAACTAATAAAGAATAGCACTGTAATATTCAACTTACCTAAATAATGTTTGATGTTGCCTTAGTCCCATGTAACGATACAGCCGCAGGCTTTATCCATAGGCCATGTCAAGACAAACTTCTATCAACACCAAAACATTTACTATAAGTATTTTAAATAGAATATATCGAGACAGCTACTTTCTAAGGGTCTGTTTATATGAAAATAATAAACTGTCGCCAGCAAATTATCCCTGTGCAATGGCAAAGTAAGTAAACTGTCCTGGAGACTTTACTGTCCAGGATAGTGGTAAGTAGAGTTGAAATCCCGGTTACTTTACTGGCCACTATCCGAACACTTGAGCTACTTTCATTAGTAACTATCGTCGTGGAAAAGCAAACTTTCCCAGTTGTCACTTGAATTTAATACATGGCAAAGAGTTATTTCACCTAACCAGTAAATTTTGCTTTCATAATGAAACAGAGGAAGCAGGTATTGTTCCCTGTCAAGAAAATCGTAATCAAAATAGTAGAGACTGGAACTCTGAAGAAATATGAGTGATGTAAGGCTGTCCCCAGATGCCAAGAACAGTAATATTATTCCAAGTTTTAATGTGGCTGGTAATGCATCCCTCATCGTGGTATCCTACTTAGATATGGTAGGCACTACTAGACGTAGCAGTTCCTCAAATTTCTCTTGGCTCATTCACATATGACACCTATATTCTGAAGGATCTTTGTTTGTCAATTCTCGAACTAAAGTACTAGAACCTCCTAATATATCCCTCCGTTGAATCCATTTTCTCTCTCACATTTTGGGCTTTCTCCTTTTCCTTTTGATGAGCAACTGTACTTCTCTAGCAAGCATCAATTAGTTCATCGATGTTAGAAGACATCTTGCTCGCTTTTGGCGGAAACTTCTACCGAAAACACTGTCCCCTTGCAAACGCTTACTATCCTGGAAAGTTTACTTGCCGCTTATTACTGGTGCCAGTGAACTATCCCTGTGTAAAGCAGCCTTAAGTAACTGGAAACATACTATCATTTCAGGATTTTCAAAACATGGTAAAAATAATTTTTCAGGTTGTATTCATAAACTATAGTTTTAACGTTAGGGCAATGGAAAAAAGCAAGACCTAATTGGTCCTTGGAAAAGAAATGTAGTTTTTACCCTGCAGAGCTAGAACTCTGACGAATGGGCTTGACAATGTTAAAATTCATTAAAACAATCGTAGCTTGTCACTTCCTCCAGAGTAAGGAAGGGAATGTTTTTTATCAAAAGAAGTGCCAAGAAAATTCAGTTTCTCAGGTTAGTGTACTATGTGTGAACTTATTTTCCCTGGGAATAAATGAGATATCAATAGTGATTCCACAGCATTACCCTCAGACTTTTTGTAGATGACTTCTCTCTATCATGTAAAGGAACAAGAGTTGCAGTGACCCTGTAAACAGAATGGTCAAATGTGCATAAAAAAAATTGTTTTAGGGTTTCAGCGAGCAAAGTTGTTTAGGTTTATTTCTGTCACACTAGGGGAATAAAACCATATCCTGACATATTCATAAAGGGGCAACAGATCTCTAGTGTGAAGGAAGCTGGTTTTTACGGTTCGAGTTTTTACCATAGGCTGACATGGGTTCTACCCTTAAATAAAAAAAAAATATATATATATATGTATATATATATGTATATATATATATATATATATATATATATATATATATATATATGTATATATATGTATATATATATATATATATATATATATATATATATATATATATATATATATATATATATATATATATATATATATATATATATATATATATATATATATATATATATATATATATATATATATATATATATATATATATATATATATATATATATATATATATATATATATATATATATATATATATATATATATATATATATATATATATATATATATATATATATATATATATATATATATATATATATATATATATATATATAGATATAGATATATATATATATATATATATATATACACATATATATATATATGTATATATATTTATATATATATGCATATATATATATATATATATATATATATATATATATATATATATATATATATATATATATATATATATATATATATATATATATATATATATATATATATATATATATATATATATATATATATATATATATATATATATATATATATATAGATACATATATATATATACATATATATATATATATATATATATGTATATATATATATATACGAGGCCTGTCTAAAAAGTATCCGACCTTATGCCGGAAAAAATATTTCACATACCTGACAGGATTTGGACCCTAATCCCCTTCAAAGTAGGCCCGTTGTGCTTGCACACACTTAGCCCACCGATCCATCCACTGCTGGAAACACCTCTGGAAGTCTTCTTTTGGAATGGTGTTCATCTTCGCCGTCGCGTTCCGCATTATCTCTTCTCTAGTCTCAAAACGGGATCCTTTCAGTGGCGTCTTCAATTATGGAAACAACCAGAAGTCGCAAGGAGCCATGTCTGGAGAGTAGGGAGGCTGGCGAACGACTGGAATTTCATGTTTGGCCAAGAAATGTTGGATCAATTGGGATGAGTGTGCGGGGGCGTTGTTGTGATGCAGTTGCCAATTTTTTGCCGTCCACATGTCTGGCCTTTTGCGCCGAACTGCGTTACGGAGACGCCGGAGAACATCTTGATAGAACTCTTTTGTCAACGTTTGTCCTTTCGGTGCGTATTCGTGATACACAATTCCACGGATATCAAAGAAGACAGTCACCATCACCTTCATTTTGCTTGGCACCTGTCGCGCTTTTTTCAGCCTTGGAGACTCGGGATGCTTCCATTGCGACGACTGTCTTTTTGTTTCTGGGTCGTACCCGTACACTCATGACTCATTTTCAGTTATCACGGTGTTCAGAAACTGAGGATCAGTGTTGGGAGTGTCCAGAAGGTCCTTTGCAACTTGAAAACGGAGGTCCTTTTGTTCCGGCGACAACAACCTGGGCACAAATTTCGCAGCCACTCTATGCATGTTCAAATCATCATGCAAAATTGCATGTGCGGAATCTTTACTCACTCCAACCTCTTGGGCAATCTCCCACAAGGTCGAACGACGATCTGCCATCACCAAATTTCGCACCCTCTCAACAACAGCTGCACTCCGAACAGTTTGGGGGCTGCCAGAACGCTGGTCACTCTCTGCTGATGCGCGGCCACTTTTGAATCGGTTGAAACACTCCTTAATTTGTGTTACACCCATTGCATCTTCTCCAAACACCTGCTGAATCTTACGAATTGTTTCGCTTTGAGAATCACCAAGCTTTTGACAGAATTTGATTCAGTATCTTTGCTCAACACGTTCAGTCATCTTGAGAGAATCGGTAATCCGACAGACACGTTGTGTAGCACCTCACTCAGCGACCGACAGGCAGCAACTGACGCTCTGGATGGTGGTGAAAAAATTCACGCATGCGCATGAAGGTGTCTTCCTTCACTGTGCAGAGTGGCGCCACGCTATCGTCTCTATTTTGCATGTGAAAAATAAGGGTCGGATACTTTTTAGACAGGCCTCGTATATATATATATATATGTATATATATATATATATATATATATATATATATATACGGAATCATTCGCAATTTTGAAACTCCTCTGCTGTAGAACTGCACAAATCTTGTATTTCTCCAAAATTTCCTATGTGTGAAATCTATTCTTTTGCAACACCCCGCTGATTGGAGATCTTGGATTCCGTTCACCATACTGGTTGTAAACGTGCCACTAGTACCCTTAAATCATCTCCTTGTGGTTAATGTGGGAGAGCAACCTCTGAACCTCAACTGTAATTTTTTTATTGATAGGTATGGTATAAAGTAGGTTACAGGGATTGCCAAAATCTCCTGCAGAGAAAACTATTCTAGATTTATTAAACTCACCTAAGGTCTCCCCAACCATTTGGTTCTAGTTTAGTTTTTAAATAGTTTGAATTCACTTAGATTTCAGTTCATTTCCTCTAAGTGGTCAATTACCCCTCCGTGGAAACTCCCAGAGGTTTCATTTGGTGAATATTTTAGAGGTTTTAGACATGAGATAGCAGTCAAAGAAAACTGCCCCATTTTCATGGAACATAGGGGCTGTAATTTTATTTTTACAAATGGGTCTGGAGTCAATACTGGTGTTGGAATTTTCGTTTTTAAATGCAGTTCCTGTTTTACCGTGAATAATTACTCAAAAGTGTCCATAAGATATAGTTCACAAATAGTTACACTTTCGAGTAATCGCTCCATTTTTAATTTAGTATATATTTTGAATTTCTAAGATCATGCTATAAATTAGATCGCATACCAAAACAGCACCAAGTTTTATCGCGGTTTCAGTCCTTTAGATGAACTCTAACATATATGAGACGAAGAAGGTCATTGTCCATCTAGACACTTATTTCTCGTTAGGGTTAATTAAAAGTCAATATCATATGTTCAGGAAGTTTTACATATAGGCTCACACACACACACACACACACGTATATATATATATACATATATATATACATATATATGTATATGTATATGTATATATAAATATATATATATATATATATATATATATATATATATATATATATATATATATATATATATATATATATATATATATATATATATATATATATATACATATATATATATGTATATGTATATATATATATATATATATATATATATATATATATATATATATATATGCATATATATATATATATATATATATATATATATGTGTGTGTGTGTGTGTGTATGTATATATATATATATATATATATATATATATATATATATATGCATATATATATATATATATATATATATATATATATATATATATATATATATATATATATATATATATATATATATATATATATATATATATATATATATATATATATATATATATATATATATATATATATATATATATATATATATATATATATATATATATATATATATATATATATATATATATATACGTATATATATATATATATATATATATATATATATATATATATATATATATATATATATATATATATATATATATATACACACACATATATATATATATATATATATATATATATATATTATGACTAGTGAATTACGTAATTTCCTGAGCTCCCAAACTCACCTGCTTTGTATTACATAATTTGATACCCAATAGAAAAAACTGAGAGCTTTGAGAATAATACATAATTCAAAGACAATAATATATATGAACACTGAATATCTGAAGATTTCTTTACTTTACACACACACAAAAAAAACTGGATGATCACTTTATTTTTAAAGAAAACTATTCATGAATCAACCTTTTACTTTGGTTCTTTGTCAGACGATACGAGCAAAGCAATGTAAGTAAATATTGGTGATCAAAAGAATACACACTTTACAAAAGCGCGTATATATTATACAAAAGTAACAATTCAAAATTAACACAAAGAATAAATCACTCGAAATATTAAATCTGAACTAAACTTTAAACTAAGACAAAATGACATTTTATAAAAACATTTCAATCATTTTGATAATCAATGAAAAAACTTGACACTTTAACACTAAAAAATAGTTTTAATTTACACTTACATATATTTAACTGTTACTCTTGTCGTTTAGCTCACACAAGGCTACCGAAATAAATACACTGTTTAATCTATTCTCACAGGGGCAGTCACGAAAACCAATTAATCTTTATGATATACCGATACTCACATATACATAGCACTTCTATCAACTTAAACCACAGAAATTACAATATTTGAACAAACACTATTCTCATTTAAGAGAAAACACTATGCACGTTGGAGAGGAAAACACTGCACATTGGAGAGGAGATATGTAGTGGCTGAATAGATACTGGAGAGGACTGTCGGACGATGGCTCTTCTGAGGGTTATGCTAGAGCTCTCTGCGTCCTATGCATTGCTAGGTCCTTATATATTAACTTAATTCACTCAAAAAATATCTAGTAAATCATTCTCGTTGCACTGAGGCTTCCCTCTAGCTGCATAAGGTTGCCAACCCAGCAATTTGAAGAAGGGGTATTATCGTTGTTTGGGGAAGCAACTCTCAGCTAACTCCAGCCAGCTCTTCTTGTAATATTAAAATAAAGATTAAATTTCAGTCTAGAACCTTCATGCCTCCTCCAACCTTGTGGAAATAAGATGCAATCCATAGGGTGTGTCATACATCATACTTTTTAACAAAATTACATAAGACATCGTAACAAAACTACGTGAAATGAAAAATTTAATTCTTCAAAATAACGTAAATTTACAGATACAGTACAGAACTCAATGAATATATAAATTAATGATTAAAGAAAATCTTATGTGATTTATATATATTACTTAATCCTATGTGAGTAGCAACCACCATATGAGCTGGCTATACATCTCTTAAATACACAAATAAGATACATGAATAAAATATTCTACTCATATGTTGGACCCACTCTGTAAGATAGCTCCACCACAAAAAGATTCTTTACTTGGTATATGCTTTGTATTAATACAATATGATTTCATACATAATGACCATCTAGTTAACCTTGATTATTATTCTTCATTCTATTAACAAAAGTTAAAGGATTGTGATCGTAATAAACCATAATTTCTTCATTCTTGGGTGTATTCACATAAACATCAAACTTCCTTATAGTTTTGATCAGAGCTAGCAGTTCTTTTTCAACTGTTGAGTAGGCTCGTTGATCCTTCTCCAGTTTCGACGACATAAAACAGACGGGGTGAAGATTCCTTCCTTGCCTTCTTGCAATAGGACACCTCCAACTCCATTGACCAACTCATTCACGTGGATAAATAATTTCCTGTTGAAATCTGGTGCTTGCAGTATCGGCTTCAATAAGATAATGTGTACCTTCTCTTGATTTTTCCTTCTTGCGGTGTTTCAATAACGTAGATCAGGTCACTAATCTTCTCCAAAATCCGGAATGGTCCTAGGAATTTTTTGGCGAGAGGGAATCTCCTTATCGAAAAGTAAACCAACACCTGTTACCTTACTTTTCATATCAAACCTTTCTTCCTTTTTCCTTGGCTCGTTTCCAGGTTTTCGAGGGAAAATTTTCTCATCTCGCCGATCTATTTCCTGAAACTTTTCACACATTCTCCATCCATTTCCTCTTAATCTTTCCATTTTTCTGCCAATGTTTTGATCCGTCCTCTTACTTCTCGTCCGAACACCATTTCATTCGGGCTACATACCATGCTTTTTTGATAAGCATTGCATACCTCAAATAACATTAAAGGTATTCAGATGTCCTATTCATTCCCTGTTTCATTGTAGTACGTTGTTAACATACTCTTTAAAGTTTGGTAAAATCTCTCTAATGCACCTTGGGTCTCCGGGTGGTATCCAGTAAACTATACTTCAGTGGTTTCTCCGTTACAATGGGACAAGGCACAAATGGCATTCCACCAACCTCATTTCCAGTAGGACTTCTACTCCTTCGACAGCCAATGAATCTTTTACCACAAAATCAAAATGCCATATCACCAACTGATATGTCAGTTTGAAGTGCCAAATAGGAGTAACTTCCTTACCTCCTATTCCTTTCAAAATGAGAGACTCTTGTGTGAGAGAGTGTTCCACCATCGGATGTATGCCTCATGTTACCACGCTACGGTTAAAACCTGTGTAGCACAATATATTTACGAAGATCTGCTCCCTCCCATCCAGAGCGGCTAATATAACTTCATAAATATACAGTTCAAAGGCATCCACTCTGTTTGGGGTAATCCTGTTCGTCGTGTAATATTAGCTGGCTTATTTTCCTCGTTGACTTTTCCACTTTGATTCTTCGTCTTCGTATTCTGTGGAGTTGAATTACCCTTAACCACTTGGGCGACTGCTTTCAGTTGGGTCGACCAACATTCCTTTCTGATATGGCCTCTTTTGCCACACTTATAACAGACAGTATTAATCTTCTGCACGTCTTGCACATCACGTGAAGGAGAACGATTGGACGATTGTTGTTGAGGTACTGTCACATTCTCTACATTCTGGTTTGGAATAGTACTTGTGGTACTTCCACTGTAACTATTGAAATTGTTCCCATACTTATTACTGAACTGGTTTCCATGGTTCAGGGAATACTTGACACTTGATCGAAACGACAGTTGAAACTTCATACCGAAGGAGGTTTTACAACTAATATTATAATCTTCACTCAGCGAAGCGGCTCTATCAAGTTTCTTCACCTGGCTCTCTCTCTCAAGTATGTTCATATATGTTCAGGAATTCCTCGTAAATATTGTTCCAGCGCTATCAGCTCTTCTAAATCAGCCATCTCTCTCACTTTGGCAACCTCTATCCATCTCTTAAAACATCGTCGTACCTTATAAGCGTAATCCAGGAAAGTAATTTTCTCATCCTTTTGCAAATTTCGGAATCTTTCATTATAGTATGCAAGGGTCACCTGACACACTTGCAGCACACTCCTCTTAATTTCTGGATACTCCTTCTTCTGGTCCTGAGACAAGACAAGATACGCAATGACACTGACCATTTATCTTCTGGCCATTTCATCGTTGAAAACCGTTTCAAAATGATCGAAGAACTCATCAGGAGCTTCCGTGAATTTCAGAATTAACATCTGTGCCTTCGCCACATCAAACAATGGATTTTGCACAGCAGGGATCACACCTGTCTGAGTTGGCGAAAACCTAGTTCGAGCATTCAACAGTTCGAATTCCTTTGCATGTCTTGCAACTTCTCTTGCTTCTTCTCTCTCTTTTTCTTCCATTTCCCTCGCATGTTATGCTTCTTCCCTCTCTCATGTCTTGTAATATTTCTTGCCTCTTCTCTCTCTTTCTCTTCCTGTCTTGCAATTTCTCTTGCCCTTCCTCTCTCTCTTTCTTCACGTTCTGCCATCATCTCAAGTTAGTAAAATTTTCCTGCTGCAATTCGTCTAATCTCAGCCTCCACATTCTTTTCCGCTTTCATCCCTTTAGTTCGTGGGTCATCTCATATTTGCTTCCCTACAAATTCTGCTTCAGGCTTCTGCAAAAGGTTGCGAGCTGCTGCAATATCTTCTTCCGGCAACTTTCCAAGTTTATCAACGCTTCTAAGCATAGACACTTGATTTGGGCTTTAATCATTCTACCAGTTGCATGGCCACCACATGCCATTAAAATACCGAGCCACTGAGCTTTAGTTACATTAGCTTCTGACAATTCCTGAACAATTGGGTTTTCCCAAAACTCCTGTACATTTAATTGCACTACCTTGTACTTTACAAAAAATTATACCTCTCCAAAAATATATATCTTATCAATACACAAAATCCTATCAACACTAAAGTGATCAAACCTTTAATCAAAAGCACTGTCCTGATATCACCAATATTTACAATAAAATCGCTCAATCAAGGGTCTGGGTACCAAAAAAAAAAAAAAAATTATATTAAGACTAACGAATTACACAACTTCCCGTACTCCCAAACTCACCTGCTTTATTTTACATAATTTCATACAAAATAAAAAGAAAATCTCCGAGCTCTGAGAATAATACGCAACTCCCAGACAATAATATATATGAACACTGAATATCTAAAGGTTTCTTTATTTTACACTCAAAACAAAACTGGATGATTACTTTACTTTTAACAGGAACTATTCTTAAATCAACCTCTTACTTCAATTCTAGTCACGGGATACGAGTAAAGTACTGTAAATAAGTATTGGTGATCAAAAGAATACACACTTTACAAAACTTAATATATTCTATAAAAAAATTAACCATTAAAAATTAACACAAAGAATAAATCACTCGAA
>NC_090728.1:77803833-77806333 GCF_036898095.1 Palaemon carinicauda
AAGTGGCTGGAAATAGCGGTGGCACAAAATCTCTAATATAACAACATACACTCCTAAATATTAGTCGTAAAAATCGGTAAAACTCCTGTAATAAATGTTGCCGAGGCATTTACCGTTTCAAAAAAATGGATTTACTTACGGTAAGGAGTGGTATTACGGTCACTAACCCGTAAAATATAATAACAAAGTAGGGAAAAATTACCATCGCTTGTATATTTCTGAAATACGGCTGACAACAGTATTTTTCCGAAGATTTTGCCATTACTACGTTTTTTTTTTTTTTAAATAGTGTAGTTACAGTTTTGTCTTTTCGTGAAATCTTAATCGTCTAGGTACAAATACACACACGCACACGTGTGCCCTCGTGTGTTTACGATATTATTGTTATCTTATGATCACAAAGACGGAGTTCATAATGTTACGCTTATGCACTCTACGAGAAACCTTTGTTTTTATAATAATATTGTTACCGTCCCCTGCATATACACTTGACTATTTCTTTTTATTGAACGTGTTTGTACCCAATATTCCGAAGTTTTGAGCAGTGAAACAGAAAATTATAAAGAGAGAGAGAGAGAGAGAGAGAGAGAGAGAGAGAGAGAGAGAGAGAGAGAGAGAGAGAGAGAGAGAGAGAGCGATTCTTTTAATTTACTTATTTTCATCAAACTTAAATGAAACAAGTGTAGGTTACATATGTACGGTATATTTATTCGTAAGCGCGTCTGGGTGTTTGTTGGAGACCACCCTGGTAGCTTGTGGAAGGAATCCAGGAAAGAATGAGGGAAAGGAGTTCTTTGCAGGTGACCCAGGTTGCTTCCACAAGCCCCTACACACAGACATTATTGACACGGATGGAGATTCGACGAACTTGCCTACTTGACCCAACTTATCATAGAATGCATTACACTACCATGACAATGATTGCTGAAACTGCTACCAATAGCAGCTACTGTTCAACGACGTCATTCAAATAAACCAATAGAGGGGCGTGCAGATTGTGAGAGGGCGGAGCGAGCTGATGCTGATGGCCAATCACCGCTGCGGATTTCCCCCTTAGGGAGGAGTCAAGAAGAGGAGGGACGCAGTTGTCTCCGTTGTCCCTTGTACATACATTATACTGTGAATTCCCCGCTACCACGGGTCAGCATAGTCGTCTCGCTTAGTGCATCCCCCACACTGCAACGCCTGCATTACGCCCCAAATCTTGCAGTCCTCAAAAGTGTGCATCTTCCAGCCTCTCTAGGTCTCCAGGAGCATCGCTCATCTCTGGCCTCCTACAAGTGAGTGCTCGACTAGGCAGTGAGCGGGTTTAGGGTGGGGCAATTCTAGGGATCCACCCGTGAGAGAGAGAGAGAGAGAGAGAGAGAGAGAGAGAGAGAGAGAGAGAGGGGGGGGGGGGGGTTAGGGTACTCGCATATGTGACAGTGACCCGTCGTGGTCGCCGATGGTAGATAACATGTCGTGGTGACTGGCAAGCCGTTACACGCGGGCATGTGGTAAATACCCGTTTTGATGTATGGTATGTGGGTGCTGTTAAAGGATGACAAACAAGGGTGGATTGCAGTTCCATACACCATTTCCTTGCTCATCCGTAGGGTTACCCAGGGACAACTGCTCAATTGCCACAACACATAAGGTGCACAGTCGCTGCCCAGGGTCACTGCCTCTAGGGAGGTGATAGGGTTGAGGGCGACAACTTGTTACGTGTCACGGTGTTGTAATGAATAAGAACCTGCTGCTATAATTAGGTCACGCTGACTATGATTTTTAAAATCGCAGGAAAATAAGCATTTTGATTATATAATTAAATATCAACGAGATTAGGCCTACTGTTTTTATTGCACTGCATGTAGCCTACATAAACTAAATTTTCTATTCTTTCTACTCATGCTATAGCCCACATATGAATTTGAATAACTGTTTGCGCCACTGTTATTTAATCTTGAGCCTTTCTTATAACAAATTTAAATTAAATTCTTAGTGTACCTGATTTAATTTTCTGCAAAGCACGTTCCTTTGATCGTTTATAAATATAACAAGATTTCATAATTATTAATGTAATTGGCTGTGTGTTATTACTTCTAGTGTGGGTAATGTACCGCCTGATTGTAATGATTATAATGCATATAATAATCGTAAAATACCATTTGCCAAGAGTGGTCATCATACGTATCTCATCTTTTTCTCCTCCACCCTCATCAGTCAGCAGAATTATTTAAAACAAGGGCCGTGCATGCACCTCCAAAGCAATAATTATCCACTTGCATGACTTGGATTTATTTGTTTACATTTGAAGTACGCCTCTGGGCCCTTGTTACCTGGCCAATCACCTTGTCACAATGTTTACTTTATAACTTCCTCCATTTGAGCTACTCTGAAAAAAAAGGCTGCCCCAAGTCAAGTGATTTCATTGGCAACCCGAGAGTTATCATGAATGTCAGGTTTTGTGAATGTGTCACGAACAGAAATGATTATTACCTCCCTCTCGCACTTCACATCA
>NC_090728.1:77811333-77813833 GCF_036898095.1 Palaemon carinicauda
ATATATATATATATATATATATATATATATATATATATATATGTATGTGTGTGTGTGTGTGTGTTTATGTCTGTTACATACATACATATATATATATATATATATATATATATATATATATACACACACATATATATATATATATATATATATATATATATATATATATATATATATATATATATATATACAGTATTTATATCTTTATATATATGTTTGTGTTATACATATATACATATATATATATATATATATATATATATATATATACATACACATATATATATATTATTATTACGGCTTAAGAATTACAAAACTTCCCGAGAACCAAACTCACCTGTATATTTTTCCATAAATCTGTCACACTTAAATAAATACCTGAGCTATGAGAATATATTCAACTCATAGATGGTAATATATATGAACATTGAATATCCAAAGGTCTCTTGCATAACACTCAAGACCAAAATGGGTGGTCACATAGCAGGAGCTATTACAAAACAACCTCTTACTTCGGTTCTTAGTCAGGGATTACGAGCAAATCACAGATAGAAAATATTGGTTATCGCAATAATACAAAATTTATAAAAATAAATATATTCTATAAAAAGGTACCAATAATATAGAGGAGTTAACACTATAATTATATGACTCGAAAAGTTAAATCTTAAAAAAAAAAACCTCAGATTGAGACCAGGAAATGATACTCTATGAAGATTATACAATCACTTGATTCACTGGAAATTAATTTATGAAAATATTCAATTTTAACAATTACTGTAAATAGTTAACGCTTTAACTCTTTAATGATTGAAAACTAAATCAAATTTACATAAATGTAACCGTTACACTTACGTCTTTTGGTTCACACAAAGGTTACCGAACAGTTATGCAAAATAAATACACTTCACTGTTTAACCTAAATCTCACATGGTTAATTACAAAAATTTATATGACAATGTACTTACATTAACACACTACAATTGATTTATCATTTAATAATTTCACCTACATTTAAACAACACTATACGCGATATACGTTGTGTAAAAAACTCATTCACGTTTGAAAAAACACACTTGAGAGGTGAGAGAGCAGGCGAACTTTGGCTTTTTCGAAGGATAAGCTGGGTCTCTTTTACTGCTTATGCATTCCTTAGGGCTAATGTATATTGACTTAATCATTCTAGATGCTTCCAGGACATGGTCTGGAAGCTTGGTGGTAGCTTACGGCGCCAAAGTTGCCAACTAGTCAAGTAGCAGAAGAGTTCCAACTTACATGGCAAGGCAACACTCTCTCAACTATCTCCGCCCAACTACTCCTCGAAACAATAAAAAAAAAAGTGTCAATCTTATTCGAAAATTTTCATGCACCTTTTAACTACGTGGAAACAAAAAAATTACGTAATCCTTTGTTTTCATACAGTATACCTTGATGAAATTACATAAGACTGTAACAAAATATGTGAAATAAAAAGTTATTTCTTAAAAATAACATAAGTTTATGTACATGAAACTGAATGAAAATACAGTTAAATGAACGACGAAAGTTTTATGAAATTTACAAACATTACTTACACCTACACCAGTGGAACTCACCTTATAAGCTGGCTATACATCTCTTAAATACACAAATATAATACATGAATAAAATATTTACTCATACAAGACTAACTTTGCAAGTATATATATATATATATATATATATATATATATATATATATATATATATATATATATATATATACATGTGTATGTGTGTTTGGCGAGGAGGGGATACCTTATTGTATTGAAACGGTTTCTGTATTGGTACGATCAGCAAAACTGCATTATTCAGGGCCACTCATACTAGGGTGGTTTACTGGGAGCGATCTGACGAAAATTTCCCATCATCACTAATCCACACTGACCAGTGTGTCGATGAAGACTGCCAAAACTCTGATTTGACTAAAGACATGACTGAGGGCTTTGTCCTGAGGTGGACTAGAAGCGACTGCATATGTTGTTGTTATATATATATATATATATATATATATATATATATATATATATATATATATATATATATATATATATATATATAATGTTTTGTGTGTTTGCGTATGTGTCTGGTTTGGTGTAAGATGTTTTCTTTTATGACCTAATTCATTGAATCGTATTTTCATATTTATTCTAATTTTGCTTTTAGTGGCTATTCCAATTCTTTTCCTTCTTCTTAGGTTAGCTCTAATTTCTTCTGGGCCTGGGTTAACTATTATAAGTCCTTTGGGCTTATACTCTCTTGCTTTTCCAACTAGGGTTATAGCCTAGCTTATAATGATAATAATAATAATAATAATAATAATAATAATAATAATATTAATAATAATAATTTGTGTTCGACTGCATAAAAATAAATAAGAGCGTTATCTCCTTGCACGAATATGTCACAGGAATGAGTGTCAATTCAACCACTCATTTTCCTTGTTTGAGTCGTGTGGTGGTTTCTTTTCTTGATCTTTGC